>NC_090826.1:329904-659809 GCF_028021215.1 Eschrichtius robustus
AATTCTAAAAGCACCTTCTCAAATGACACTAGGAGTGCTGAGACTGGCCAGCCCTCAAGACCACATCTGGAAGTCAGTAAGGGGGTGTGGGCCAGTGCCAACCCAGGGCCCTGAGCTGCATCCCCCATGGCTGTCACTGCCTGCATGGCGTCCAGGACAAACAAGTCCCTGCATCTCCTGGGCACAGCAGGGAGAGGCCAGGACTGTCTTCTCTGAGGGAAAAGCCCCGAGACTACCGAGTCCAATGGTACCCAGGCCCACAAAGAGCATTCCATCTGCCCGCCCTGGCCTGGAGTCTCTGGAAGGGGTCCCAGGGAAAAGAGCCACCTAGAAAACCCCTCCCTTCTCTCTAGGTGTGTGGGGTGGGGAGAGCCCTGTGTGAAAGGGGAGGCTGCACAGGCAGCCGAGTCTGGGTGGGGTGAGGTGAAGGGAGAGGGCATCTCCTGTGTGTGGTGGGCCGGGTCCACGTGGGCTGAGTGTTCTGGGAGGGTGAAGGGGATCCATACACCCGTGGAGGGTGCCATGTGTGTGTGCAGCCATGTGTGCGAGGTCTCTGGGGGTCAGCATGTGTGACCAAGTGAGGTGGCAGCCAGGTAGGCAACTCTGTTTACTAAGAACTCTCGGTGCAAGGGTGTCCTCGTGTAGCCGGGGAAGAGATCAGTCTTTGCGTGCGACCCTGGGTTGGGGGAGTGCCCTGTGCGACGTGCTTAGCCGGGGAAGGAGCCTTGGGGACAGCTGTGACAGCAGGTTAGTTAGCAGACCCAGGAAAAGGACTTCCTGCCTGGGGCACCGTGGAGAGCAGGTGGCAGATCCCCCGGGGGGACCCCCCAGGGGCAGACAGCTCTGGTCTCTCCTGGCCCGGGGTCCCAAGCTGCTGCTGGGCAGAGCCCATGGGCTCCTGGGCTTCCTGCCTATCTCACCCTGAGAGCTGGCCACAGAGCCTCAGGCCTCATCCTAAGTGAAGGACGCTGCTCTGTCCAGGGGGCCCTGCTCCCCAGCCTGCACTACCCTGGAGGCTGTGCTCCCCTGTACCCCCTGGGGGACAACTGGGGTCAGGCCCCCCGAGGGGGAAGGGTGGGTTAGTGGGGGGCAGTTAGTAACAATTCCCTCTCACCTGAGTTCTGGGAAATCGGTCAAGGTTCAAGGCTCCTCCGCTGAAAGGCAAAGCTGGTTTGCAGGAAGTGGGGCGCACAGGCCCAGCGTGTGGGCTGCACCGCGTCACTCACCGTATTTGTTTGCCAGGGCTGCCATCACAGATACCACAGACTGGGTGGCTTAAGCAACAGAAATTTATTTTCTCACAATTTTGGAGGCTGAAAGTCCGAAATCAACGTGTCAGCAGGGTTGGTTCCTCCTGAGGCCTCTTTCCCTGGCGTGGAGACGGCCGTCTTCTCCCTGTGTCCTCACATGGTTGACCCTCTGTGTGTGTCTGTGTCCTAATCTCTTTTTCCAGTAAGGACACCAGTGCTTATTTATTGTTTCACAGTTCTGGAACCTAGGAGCCCATTTCCGTTGTTCGGGCCACCCAGCCTGTTATGGCAGCCCAAGCCAAGTAACACGGTGGGAAACAGGGAGCCCAGGAGAGCTGCTCTAACCTCCATCACTGCTGTCAGGCCCAGGCCACCCTCCCAAGGCGGGTCCGGCAGTGCAGGTGTCTAGAAGGCGGGGTGCCTGGTCAGGGGGATGCGGGACCCCTTCAGAGAGGCCTGTGGGAACACAGGTTTGGAACAGCTTCATTTGGGACCCGCCAAGCCGGGGTGTCTCCGGGCCTCCAGACGTGGGGCTGGAGACCTCAGGAAGGGCCGTGGGGGGAGGGGTCAGTCTGGGGCCACAGTGGGCGGTCAGCACGGCATCCCGAAGAGCGCCCCTCCATGTGCCCGTTCCAGGAAGGTCCTGCTGCACCTGCCAACAGGTCCACAGAAGCGTGTCAGGGCCTGGTTTCTTCCCAGTGTTTGCCAGGACCCCTGGGCCATGGGCACACTGGACACTTGCTCAAAAGCAGGGGGGCCATAACTTAGAGCTAAAGGAGGAGGTGAGGGACAGATCACGCGTGGGGTATGGATGCTTTGGCCACTGCCCCCCGCCCCAGCTTCTCCTCCTGAATTACCACAATCTCTGGAAAAGCAGATTGAGCTCCTGCCAACCCCCCACCCCTAGAAAATGAGCAGGGCCGGTCCACCCTCTCAGCAAAAGCCAGCCTGACGCCCACCCCCACCTGCGTCCTCTAACACCCTGAGTCCCAAGCCCCCTCCTCCTGCCCCCAGTCCCCAGCATCCCCCAGTCTGAGCCCCTCTTGTTTCCTGGCAGTGAGACTTTGAGACACGGGGGAAGGGAGAGAGTTAATAACCGCAGGGGAGGAGCAAGAAATGTGGCAAGAGAGCATAATACTCCCCCTTCGAGCTCTGGGCAAGAGGACAGTGGGCTCATGAGCCAATAAGCAGGGTGCTAATTGCTCATAAATAAGCAAGAGATCAGCAGCAGCTCCTGCAGCCAGCCGGACAAGCTGAGAACCAGGAGCAGATCAGGAAGAGCCCAGATGAGGACAGCGCTCTCATCTGGGGGGTGGGGAGTGCCCAGGCTGGGACGCCTGGGGCAGGTGCACTGCAAACACCTCAAGAGCAGCCAGGCCTAATGCTGACTGTCCTGCCGGGGATCTGGGGAACTGCTAACTTCGGGCATTCCTGCCTTCACCATGCCACGCAGGAGCTGAGGACTCAGCGGTGAGTGTGGTCCTGGGTCCCGAGGTGTCCTTGGGGGCAAGATTGGAGCTCAGACACTTCTGGGGGCCTTCCAGGTCCCCCCTACACACGGCAGGGGATGTAGTTTTCTCCAGAAGAGGAAAGGTGAGTTTGGCCGCAGAGGAGCTGGGGAGAACAGAGAGGGGACATGGGGACAATGGGAGGGTGGCCTGGTGTCTAGATAGCAGGTAACAGTCTGGTTAGAGGGTGAAGACCAAGGGTGCTGCTTCACGGACACTTTGGAGGCTCTGGGCACGGGCACGGTGCTTCAGGCCTGGGGCGTTACACGCCCTTCGTGCCTCCACCCCAACCAGGACGGCTGTGCCTGCCACACCGCCGAGGTGCTGATGAGAATGTGAGCTGGAGGGGAGGCGTGGGGAACTTACAGGGACATCTGGAAACTTTCAGTGGCAGGGCTCATGCTGGAGGAGCCCTTCATTCAAGAAGTCCCTGCCTGCTAACCCTCCTTCACGAGGCCAGTCTGTTTCTCTGCCTTCAAGCATTTCAGTTCAACAGACTTCTCCCATGGCTGCTGTGTCCAGGATGAGGAAGTCCAGTGCCTTTCCTGCAGCACGCTTCATGCACCCCTTTCTTGGAAGGGAGGCTTCCACTCCTTGACCTCCCCCATCTCCCACCACTGTGGCCAGGCCCTGGAGGGACTATCAGTAGCCTCGGTGCTGCCAGCCCAGGTCCCTCTTCAGCCTCCTCCTCCCTGACTTCTGGGCAGCTTTCCTGACCCCACATCCTCATGGGATGCTCTTGCCAACGCCCCTCTGGCTGCCCTCTTGTGCCCCAGGTGCTGCCTGTTTCCTTCCCAGGCCCTCGCCTCTGCCGTGCCGCAGGTGCCGGCTACCTTCAGGGCTTCATCCCCTCACTCCACACGCACTCCTGGAGAACGTGCCCATGGCTTCAATAACTTGTGGCTTCAATTTGTTGGTACCCACCCCCACAATACGTATCTGTACCCCAGACTTGTTGTCTAAACTCCAGACGCACAATTTGACTGCCCACTCCATCCCCCACTGGGATGTCCTGAAGAGAAGCAGGATGGAGAAGTCAGTGCTGCCCGGGACTGATTTCAGTCTGTCTCCTCTCACCATAATAAACTGAGTCTGTGAGTGCTTCCAGGGAATCATTGAACCTGAGGCTGTTCTTGGGAGCCCCAAGTGGCACCCTCACATCAGGCTGCTCACGTGGTCACTTCCCTGGCCGGAGCGCACCCTCCCTTGCCTGCTCCCCAGAGACTGTCTCTTTCCCTTTCACTCACTGTGCTCCAGACACACCAGTCTCCTCTCTGTCCCCAGAAGACACCAAGCTTGTCCCCACGCAGGGCCTCCGTACTCACTACACCCGCTGCCGTCAGCCCCACGGCCACCGCCTTCTGGTGGCCAGGCTTCCTCGGCAAGGCTTTCCCTGCCCCCACCCCAGGCCCTCCATCACGTCTCAGCTTATTTTCTTCCCAGTACCTATTACCATCTGAATTATGTAGCTAATGTTTTTGCTTTCATATTGGCTTCTTACCTGTTTCTCACTCTGGAACAGAAGCTCCTTGAGGTCAGGAATGTGCCTGTCTCACTTGCTTCTCTATCCCTGGCAGTGGTAAAGACTCAGGAAGTGTTTGAGGAATGAATGAGTGAGTAATGGAGTGATCTCCCTGCTCATAGCCTCACCTCTCCATAACCGTCTAAGCAACTGGCAGCTTCATGCTTCTAAATGAAAATCCACTCAAAGATTCTTCAAAGTACCCACCAATGATGGGATCACATCCATACTTCTTAGCCCATGTAGACTAGCCATCTACTGCTGTGTAACCAACTACCCCAAAACTTAAGACAAGCATCCATTATCTCACAGCTTCTGTGAGCCAGAAATCTAGGCGTGGCTTCAGTGGCTCAGGTCTGCTGGTTTCTGCCAAGCTGTTGACCAGGGTGCTGGTCCATCTGAAGACCTGAGCCCGCTTCCAGGCCCTCTCATGTGGCTGTGGGCAGGCTCGGCACCCGGTCGCGGGGCCTCTCCACGGGCCGCCTCGCAGCCTGCTAAGGGACCGGGAGAGTGGGGCCGAGATGGGGCCATAGGCTTTTTTTTAAATGATGACAATTGACATATAACATTGTGTTAGTTTCAGGTGTACAACATAAAGATTTGGTATTTGTATATATTGTTAAATGATCACCACGGTGAGTCTAGTTAACGTCTGTCACCACACAGAGCCACAAAAATATTTTTCTTATAATAATTCTAAGATCTACTCTTTTAGAAACTCTCAGATATGCAACACAGTATTATTAACTATAGTCACCATGCTGTGCATTGCATCCCCATGACTTATTTATTTTATAACTGGAAGTTTGTACCTTTTGGCTCCTTCACCCATTTTGCCCATCCCCCCACCCCCTGCCTCTGGAAACTACCAATCTGTTCTCTGTATCTATGAGCTCATTTTTTGTTTGTGTGTTTTTTAAGATTCCAAATATAAGTGAGATTATGGTATTTGTCTTACTCTTCTTGACCTATTTCCCTTAGCATAATGTCCTCAAGGTCCATCCATGTTGTGGCAAGATGTCATTTATTTTTATGGCTGAATAATATTCGTGTGTGTGTGTGTGTGTATGTGTGTGTGTGTATGTATGTGTGTGTATGTGTGTGTGTATGTGTGTGTGTGTGCGCGCGCGCACACGCACGTGCATGCGTATATGATATCTTCTTTATCCGTTCATCTATAGATGGACACTCGGGTCATTCACATGTCTTGGCGTTGTATACAATGCTGCAGTGAACATGAGGGTACATATATCTTATCAAGTCAGTGTTTTCATTTTCCTCAGGTAAATACCCAGCAGTGAAATTTCTGGATAATATGATAGTTCTATTTTTAATTTTTTGAAGAAACTCCATACTGTTTTCCATAGTAGTTACACCAATTTACATTCCCATCAACAGTGCCCGAGGGTTCCCTTTTCTCCACAGCCTAGATAACACTTGTTATTTCTTGTCTTTTTGATGATGTCATTCTAACAGTTATGAGATGATATCTCATTGTGGTTTTGATTTTCATTTCCCTGATGATTAGTGCTGTTGAGTACCTTTTCATGTTCCTGTTGGCCATATGTGTGTCTTCTTTGGAAAAATGTCTTTATTCTGTGCCCATTTTTTAATCATATTGTTTGATTTTTTTTTGCTATTGAGTTGTGTGAGTTCTTTATATATTTTGGATATTAACCCCTTATCAGATGTATGATTCGAAAATATTTTCTGGGCTTCCCTGGTGGCACAGTGGTTAAGAATCCACCTGCCAGTACAGGGGACACGGGTTCGAGCCCTGGCCCAGGAAGATCCCACATGCGGCGGAGCAACTAAGCCCGTGCACCACAACTGCTGAGCCTGCACTTTAGAGCCCACGAGCCACAACTACTGAGCGCACGTGCCACAACTACTGAAGCCCACGTGCCTAGAGCCCATGCTCTGCAACAAGAGAAGCCACCACAATGAGAAGCCCACGCACCGCAACAAAGAGTAGCCCCTGCTCGCTGCAACTAGAGAAAGCCCACGCTCAGCAACGAAGACCCAATGCAGCCAAAAATAAATAAATAAAATAAATTTATTAAAAAAAAAAAAAAGAAAAAATATTTTCTCCATTCCACGAGCTGCCTTTTCATTTTGTTGATGGTTTCCTTTGCTGTGCAGAAGCTTTTTAGTTTGATGTAATCCCACTTGGTTTTTTTTTACATTTGTTGCCTTTGCTTTTGGTGTCAAATCCAAAAAAGTATTGCCAAGATTGATGTCAAGGAGCTTACCACTCTATGTTTTCTTCTAGGAGCCTACATCTGGTCTTACATTCAAGTCTTTAATCCATATTGAGTCAATATTTGTGTATGGTATAAGATAGTGGTCCAGTTTCACTCTTTTGCATGTGGCTGTCCATGTTTCCCAACACCATTATTGAAGAGATTGTCCTTTCCCCATTGTATACTCTTGGCTCCTTTGTCATAAATGAATTGACCATACAGTCATGGGTTTACTTCTGTGCTCTCTATTCTGTTTCATTGATCTATGTATCTGTTTTTATGCCAATACTATACTGTTTTGATTACTATAGCTCTGTAATATAGTTTGAAATCAGGGTGTGTGATACCTCCAGCTTCGTTCTTTCTCAAGATTGCTTTGGCAATTCAGTGTCTTTTGCATTTCTGTACAAATTTTAGGTTTTCTTTTTTTTTTTTTCTCTATTTCTTTGAAAAATGTCATTCGAATTTTGATAGGGATTGAATTGAATCTGTAGATTGCATTGTAGATATATGCTGGACACTAAGGAGTTGAGAGTGAAGGAACACGCCACGTCTATGACTTCTGCTAACACAAGTTCATCTCCCTCCTCTAGATTGTCCTCCACCCCCACCCCCACATAAAGCTCCTCAACTCATCCTCAAGGTCCGGATCACAGCCCTCCTCAGAGACCCCGGGGCATGGCATTAGAAAGGGGTTCAGAGGCCCATGCTCTTTGGACACTCACTCAGCCTCCAACCAGGCCTTGCATTAATTTTACATTAATGTATGTAAATGCATACTATTGAGAAGGGTCATATTTTTAGCTGGAAAAAATTTCTTAAAAAGTCAAAGACAGGGCTGAATACTGGGCTTGGGCAGGGGGACCCAGAGCCAGAGGCCCAAGGAGAAGGATATGCCAGGCCTTTTCCTCTGCTAGTGAGGAAAGAACTGACACCAGAGGGGCACGGACAGACAGCGTCACAGGTGACCAGGCCCGGAAAGAGCTCGGATCTGAGCTGGACCCAGAATTTGGCCTAGTGAGGGGTGTCTCAGCGAGACACCTGTGGCTCTGGGCTAGACTGCTGCAGCCAGAGTTCCCCCGTCAGTGGGAATCACTGGGCCGCACAAAGGGGCTTGTGGGTGAGCACTGTGCCAGCCAGACAGGACGCTGTGAGCCGTGCCCCTGATTGGAAGCAAGGCCTTCAACCCTGCTGAGCCTCAGTGAAGCGCTGGGAAGAGCAGCAGGAGGGTGGGAGGGCACTAGGTCACGCCTCTCTGAATCCAGATTTCTCCTCCTTAGAGCCAGGGCCTGGGGAAGATGAGGGTGGAGGACCCTTCTCACACTCAAATCCATGAGGTCTGAAGAGGCCCTGCCTCCCAGGATTTTGGTGAGGCTCCAGGGCCACCTGATACCCCCTCCCATCACCGTCCTTGTGTCGAGGAGATGTGCCCACATCAAGACCCCTCTTTCTGCTCACCCTTTTAAGAAAACCCCAAGAAACAGGGGTGCTGGGGCTTGGGGTGCTAGGCCCATGTCCCTGCCTGCACCTGGGCCTTCCCTCCTCCAGAACCTAGATGACTGAGGTGCTGCTGACCTCCCACCCTCCCCGCACCCCTGTCCTGTCCCTCGATGCCCTGGGCTCCCGCATGCTGCTGCTGCGGGCGGGGGTCTCTGTCCATTACCTGCGCCCAGAAGGCGCCGCCCACTTGATTTCCCGGACGGGAGCAGCGGCTCCTCCGCGCAGGCTCGCAGCGCCGCCACCAGGAGGCGCTGCCCCCTTGAAATGCCGCGGAACTGTCCCTGGATTTGGGGCAGCCCTGCGGAAAGGAGTTCCAAAACACAGGCGCGCGGAATTAAGGGTGAGCAAACGGGCAGCTTTGACGGAAGCGACAAAATCATAGCAATGGCCAGGTTCCCAAAGTTCTGGTCTACTTCTGGACCCCAAAGTTACATTAAAGAGTCTCATGTCCTGGGAAGTACCTGCCTATTGAAATTTGGTTCTGACATCTGCCCAAGTCCCCACTTCTGGGTGACCACATGTGGGACTCCAGCGCCACAGCGTGCAGGTTTGTGGCCTTCTGAGCTCATCTGGGGACGAGCCTACTTCCCAAGACACAGCCTTGTAGGGACAGCAAAGACTAAATAGGGGAGAAGAGGGCTTTGAAATCAGCAAATTCCTTCCCTAGTAAGAAGCTGCATCCAGCCTCTCTGAGGCTATTCTGTGATATAGATAACAGTGTCTCCGGCAGGGGTCGTTGGGACCACCAGAGGCAATGATGCAGCTCCTACCCCACCCCCAGACAGCTGAACCCTCTCAGTCCTCCACCCCACTGGTACACTGCTGCCCTCTGAAACCACTGTCCAACTGAGAAAACAAATGCATAAACAAACCAGGTACCGCTCCACATCCACTAGAATGGCTATAATCTTTTCTAAAGGGAAAAAAAAAAAAGCAGGTGTTGGGTAGGATGCGCAGAAGTTGGAACCTCGTGCGCTGCTGGTGGGGGTGTGAAGTGGGGCAGCCACCGAGGAGCAGTCTAGTCATTCCTCAGAAAGTTACACGCAGCATTGCCATTCCACTCCGTGGCAATATGCCCAAGAGAACTGAAAATACACGTTTGAGCAAAATCTGGCCCACAAATGCTCATAGCGTCATCCAAAAAGTGGAAACAACCCAAATGCCCATCAGCTGATGAATGGATAAAAAAATTGTGGCATAGGGGACTTCTCTGGTGGCGCAGTGGATGGGACTCCGTGCTCCCAATGCGGGGGGCCCAGGTTCAATCCCTGGCCAGGGAATTAGAGCCCACACGCATGAGAGCCGCAGCTGAGAGTTCTCATGCCACAACTAAGGAGCCCGTGAGCCACAACTAGGGAGCCCACATGCTGCAACTAAAGAGCCTGCCTGCCACAACTAAGACCCCGCACAACCAAATAAATAAATAAATATTTTAAATTGTGGCATATCTACACAATGGAATATTATTCAGCCACAAAAGAAATGAAGTGCTGATGCAGGCTACAACATGGATGAATCTTGAAAACATGCTGCATGAAAGAAACCAGTCACAAAAGGTCACTTATTGTACGAGTCCATTTTATGAAATGTCCAGAAGAGGCAAATCCATGGAGATGAAAGCAGATGAGTGGTTGCCAGGGGTACAGGAGAGGATAACAGGGAATGACTGTGTAATGGGTGTGGGCTTTCCTCTTGGTGTGATGAAGATGTTTTGAAACTAAACAACAATGTTGGTTGCACAATACTGTGAATGCACTAAATGCCACCAAATTGTTCCCTTTAACATAATTAATTTTACATTATGTGAATTTCATCTCAATAAAATAAATAAGTAAACCAAGCCAGCATTATGTGCCTGGAGTAATGGGAGCCCTGGGACGCCAGCCCACAGTCTGCCGCTCTGGGGCGAATGGCTCCCCCACCCCCATCTGCAGGCCCCCCCTCCACGTCCCTGACGGCACCTTCCTCTCCACATCGCCTGCCCTCAACCAGGCCCTCCACCTTCCTCCAGCTTCATGTCTCTCGTCTCCTGCTTCATCCACCCCGCCACGGGACCCATGACTACCCCAATTCCAAAACCCACACCCCAATTCCAGTGACCTAGCAGCAACCCTCGGCCTGCTCTCCCTCCTCTTTCACCAGCCTTGACCTGACCTGTCAGGCACCCCTGCCCTCAGCCTGGGGTTCCTCCTCCTGTCTAAGGCTGACTTTGCTCCTTTGGGAAACTCCTCCTGGCTCTTCAGCCACGGCCTCTAAAGCAGACCCTTGGCCTCTAACACACTCAGTCTCTCCCAAATTGAAGGAGGAGGAATCAACTTTCCATGCCTCTAACTTTCCCCTCCACTCTGCTTCTCTCTCTGGCACTCCCCGTCAGACCTCTAGGAGGTGTAGCTCACAGGCATATGTCTGCTCACTCTGTGTCCCGGGCCACAGCCCAGCCTCATCCCAGCCTTGCCAGCCCAGGAGGCAGCTCCAAGGAGCGCTTCCAGCACTTTCTTCCCGGCTTCTCCTTGGCCTTTCTCAGGATTGACAGCTCCCCTCCTCTCTAACCCCACTGCTGCTTCCTCTCACTCCTCCTTAAACGTGACGGCATGTTCTCCGAGCTACCCTGGACCCCTCCTCTTCTTGATCCACCTTGGGGTCGGGTGGGGGGGGGCACTGATAGCTATCTTGTATTCATCAGGGTGGGCAGACATCTGGGGACACATAACGCAGAACTGGAGGCTCACCTCACAGTCACTGAGGTCCTTTCTCACTCGACACAGTTGCCTGGGGTTCCCTGGGTGGCTCTCTCCCTGACTTGAGGGGGCCAGGTTCTTCCACCTGGGATAGCCCCTTCCACGCTCCAGGAGAGAAGGCGAGACCCTCAGGAAGGCACTGGAAACTCAGCCTCCACTCACCCTCTCACCCCAGCCACTCCTCACCTAAAATGCACAGAGGCCAGGAAGACGTTAGGGCCGAGCTGTCTTCCTGCGGAGCCCTACCCTACAGGATGGGGGCGGGGGGGCTCTGGGGGAATCAGCGGCATCTCTGTCACAACCTGCGGGCAGTACGTCTCCCATTAGCTACAGACAGCTCAGTGCCTCCTGGGTTTGCAGCCATCTCCCCTTTAAACACACTCACTCTACAGTTTTCTGTGCCCAGACACCCAGCCCCAAGTCTTGGGGAGCACAGGTTACAGCGCCACCGTGTGAAGAAGCTGGGCCCACAGAAACAACTCCGGGAGCCCCACTCCGTGACATCTGATTTTCCCCGTAGTAGGTGAAATCTAAGGTAAGTCCCAAGGCTTTTCTGTCATTCTCCAGTAACTGAAGTCTTCTGTTCCTTAAGGTCATTTTTAAAAGTCTCATTTCAGTGATTAGAATGCCCAGTCCTGTGTGAGTGGTCAAGCCGGCCTCCTGCAGTGGGCAGAAGGGACTTGGTTCTGAGTGCATTTCCTCAGCCCTTGCAGGGTCAAGGAGGAGAGGGCAGGGTCGGGGGTCTCACCTGATTAAAGCTGCTGAAATCCACATTCTTTGGGCTCAGCCAGTGTTTGGAGCTGACACTTCCTCCCCCTCCCCCCCAGGGATCATTGCCTGCCAACCCTCATCCTGAGCCCCAGGAATCCCCCAGTTACCTACCCGTGGGCCACATCACCTCCGGCACAGGCATCATCGGTGTCATCCCTGTGATGTTGGGAGGAAGGGCAGGAGGGCAGTGGTTGCAGAGAACCTGGTGGCCGTGGGGCCGAGGCAGGGAGGGCTGGTTTCCTCAGTGACCCGGGAGGATCCAGCCGCGGGTCCCAGACCTGCAGCTCCCGGGACGGCCCACAGGGACCTCTGCCCCGGCGGCACAGCGGAGCCGGGGACACCCAGGCTCTGCGGGCCGGCCTCAGGCCCGGGTCCAGCGGAGTCGCCTGGCACCTGCGCGCCAGGCCGGAAGGCCGGGGAGGGAAGGGTTAAGCCGCGCGGCCGGGTGGCTGGGGTGGGGGGTGGGGGTGGGGGTGCGGGTGGGGGGCGGGGAGGCGGGGGAGCCGCGGGCGCGTGGCCCTGATTGGCTGGGGCTCAGGCCCGGGGGCAGCTACGGGCGGACGGCCGCCCAGACTTCCCGGACGCGCCTGGCGCCTCCGCCGCGCCGCCGCCGGCGGCCTCTGGGGACGCGCCGCCGGCTGCCTGGGGACAGGGCCGCTCCCGCGCCGGCCCCCGGCCCCCGCCCCCGGCCTGGGGGCGGCGGGGGCTGTCTCTCTAGGGGCTTGTCAACCGCAGTGACAGCGTCGCCGCCGGCGCCTCCCACGCGTGCCGCTAGGGCCGGTGCCCACCACCTCCCCCCGCTGCAGGGCTGAATGTGTCCTGAGGTCCAGCCGCGGAGCAACCTGCGGGTCCCGTGGGGCGGAGGGGGGAGCCCCTCTTTAGCCGATCGCTTTGGCTGACCATACCTGGTGGGCGGGGCGCTGGTTCTGTTAGCTCTCACCCCCTCCCAGACCCCAGAACCTCACAGCCCATAGCAGACTGGGGTGAACTTGCTGGGCACCCGCTGGCTGCCAGCACCCTCCTGCCCCGCCATCAGCCACCCGACTTGATGCGGAAAGCTCAGCTTCTCTGCACACCGGTGCGGAATGGAATCTCGGAGACAGAGTTTTGGGTAACGTGGAAAAGGAGAGCTTTATTACTTTGTCAGGCAAAGGGGGACACAGTAGGCTCCTGCCTCAGAAAACTGTGTGTCCCCACCCAGGAGGATCTGATGAGGACTTTTATGACAATACTTCCCAAGGGAGGGGTTGCTGACGTGCAGGGTCTCAGGTGGTCGGTCTCCGAATCTTGATGAGCCTGTCTGGTCCCTTTAATTTCGCCTCAGGTGGTTTCCTGGCTGCTCCGCCCTTGATTCTTGCAACTGTTCCACTCTGCCCTTTGGAACCCAGGGAAGGTCATGGAGGCTGGAGTCTTGCCTACAAGAAATGGGAGACCAAAAAAAAGAGGCCTCCATGCCCAGGAGCCTCCCAGGGCCCCACTCGGTTTCACACTGTGGCCGGGGACCTTGGTGGTGGATGGGCAGGTCAGCACCCCCGCGCACACCCACCAGCAGCTGTTCAGACTAGGATCCTAACGGGAGCACCTGGAAGAGGCTCCAGAAAACCCAAAACTGGCCTCCAAGTGTTGAGATAGTCTCGGTTGTCATTTTGAAAAGTATAGATCTGCTTGCTCATGCCAGTGAGATATCAGTTCATAGCGAATTTCATCACAAATAAAAGATGGAGTCGAGGCTCCTGGGAAAGACTGTGGCAGTTTTCAGACAAAAGTTTCTCCACATTTTTCGGTCTGGACACTGGAGCAGCACCCCTGCCCTGCCCCCCACGTAGGACCCCCTAGACCTCGACCCTGAAGAGTATTGAGGGACACATCTGCCTGCCCGCCTGGGCTCCCACGGGAGACCGGGCCCCGCCTGCGTCCTCTGCCTCCTCCACCCCCCCACCCCCACCCCACGCTGGCCTCGCCTACCAAGCTCTCTGTGGCTGCTCCCCATTCATCCCCTCCTGGCTGCCTTCCCTTTACAAAAGGGCAGGAACCTCCTTCCAGCCTCCCTCTCCAAAGGGAGGGAGGCAGTGAGGCAATCATCTGCCCCGCTCCTTCATCTATCACCCTGAACTGTGTTTCACGATAGAATTACTCATCCTTGGCCAGTGATAAAGGAAATCAGCCCGGAGGCAACCACACCGGCTGGGGGTGGGGACGCCCCATGCAGGGTTTCTGGGCCTGGGTGTGGGAAACCCTGGTAAGTTGTGTCTCTGTGTTAACACACAGCCCGGAAAGAGCCAGGTTAATGGATTTGTGTGACCTGATCTTTACTCTCGCTGGTAAGAAGACACACGCGTGTGATTCTGTGTGTGTGCTCTGAGCCAGCTTGTCAGCCCCGCAGAGTGATGATGGGGGTGGTTGGGGGCCGAGCCTTGGAGGGCGACCAGTGGGGATTCGGAATCCCGGCATGGTAGCCAGGTGGGTGCTGAACAAGGCCCCAGAGCAGAGAGGCTGTATCCCCAGGGGAAGCCGCTGGAGGAATCGGAAAAGTGGGGTGAGCCACAGAGTGGGGTGCTAAGGCAGACAGGAAGAGGGGCTGGGTGTCTCGGAGCCCAGCCTGCTGCCAAGGGAGGGAAGCAGGAGGCAGCTCGTTGGCATACAGGCAGGATGACCGGGCACGGCACCCCCTGCAGATTCGTGTGTCAGATGAGCTCCTGGTCTTCCAAACAGCAGCCTCCAGACCCTTAGGTATCCAGAGCTCAGGCAACCCTCAGCATCTTGCCCGACGGCAAGATGATGTCCGATGGCTCCTCTGGATCCTACTGGATCCCCTGCTGTCTTCTGCTTTTAGCCCAGGAATCCCTGAGAAGTCCTTAGCTGATAATTAAGGGGTTAATTAATAATCAAAGTGATGAGCTCAGGGGCTAGTCTGGGCCCAGAGCAGCTGAGGGCTTGTCTGCCTAAAGCACAGAGGGCGTGGCCACGAGGCTCTTCTGCCACCTGCCAGCCGTCACCTGTAACAGGAGGTAGAAGGAGCATCTACCTCATAGATGCTCTAAAGGCGCCTGAGATGATGCTTGTGAAGCTTGTGAGATGCTGCGTCATTATGACACATATTTCCAAGGCCTCCTGAGTGCCGGCTGCCCCCAGAACAGAGAGGAGACCCCTCTGGGGCCCACAGTTCAGGTGGGAATACTGGATTCCTATGCAAGTCAGAGCCTGAGTTCTGGAAATGCAGGAACACGTGCTCACAAGCTCAAGGGACAATGTCCTCGTCTAACTGGAGAGATCCAGAAGGTTTCATGGAGGAAGTGGCGTTTGAAATCGGCATCAGAAGATGAGTAGGAGCAGACGGGCGGGGCTGGTGTCAAAGTGCTGTTCTGGGACGCGGGGGACCCCGCAGCTCCTGGGCTGCGTCCCGCGGGGGCGCTGAGAGGTGGGTCTGCCCAGTCCGGGAGGCGGGTCGGAGCTCTCTTCTCCGACTCCCACACCAGGAAGGAGGGGCTGTGTGAGCCGCCCACCTTGTCCCGGGTGTGCGGCACTGTGCCTGGCGCAGAGGCAGGCTCAGTGCTAGTTGAGCAAATCAGGGAGAGACGATAACTGTGTGCCCGCCCTTCTGGCGCTGGGGCCGTGGAGTTAGTGAGTCGGGAAATGACAGGCTGACCACTCCGAGCAGCGCCAGAGAGGCCAGGGGGGAAACAGCAGGGGCCTAGGGGGGCTGCCCGGCCAGGGAGGCCTGAGCCTTAACAGGGAGCAAGTGTGGGACAAGTGGCGGGGGCGGGGGGGCGGAGGGGGGGGCGGGCTCGCACCTGAGAGCCAGCCCAGGGCTGGAAGAAACGGCTGGGCGGGGTCTTCGGCGTCTGTGCTGCTGGGGCGCTGAGCTTCCCAGAGCCACTGACTCTAGGACGGCGCCTCCCAAACTAACACGGCTTCAGGCTCCCCGAGGCAGCATCTTCCCCACAGCGGCCTCTGACGTGGGGCTCCCAGAGGCCCTAGCTTGCTGCTGGCTGTGCTGAAGGTGGGTGGCATTTTGAACCAGGCCCTTTTCCCAGGCTCTCTCTGGGAAAGTTTTACCTGCCACTCAACGAATGCCTGGCTCCTTGGAGCCTAGGGGTCTCACCCACCCCACAAACAGAAGAAACATAGTCTTGAACATAGTCTTGGTTCAAGACCAAGGCTCATATGGATGGCACCCTCACTTCCCCTCCACTTTGCCCAGGACCCCCACCCTGCTCAGGAACAGCCCGTCCACCTGCAGAGCTAGGAGCCAAGGCCCAGGTCTGCCTGCAGGTCAGACGTCTGCCTCCTCTGGGTACCATGCCCAGGCTGCGCCTTTGGCCAGAGGGCCACCAGCCCTAGAGAATCCTCCCCGAGCGCCCCATGGCAGCAGCTCCCTGTCCTTGGAGCCCCTGGGCAGTGACAGGCTGAGATCTGACCCACCTCTGTTTCAGACAGTGTCCACTCCAAGCCAAAGCCCGACGCTGCCAGCCCTCCTGTGTCCCGTGTGTGACACGTCTGTGGTCATGACCAAGGCTGCTGCTCATACAGTCTACAGAGTGTACTTTCGGGTAATAAGACGAACCAGGGCTTTTCCAAGATTAGATTTCCTCTCCCAGTGACTGTCCCTGGGGCGCTGATGACGAAGCGTTCCCCACTGATGGATGGAACCCTGGTCCCGGGCCCACTGGCTTCTCCCCAGAGTGGACGCAGCCTCCCTCCCAGCTCTCGCTGCTCCACGCGTGGGGAGCACTTTCGCAGCTAACGTGCCGTGCCCCCTCCCTGCTTCCATGTCCTCCTGGTCCCCGTAGTAAAGCCACCAGCCGCCCCGGGTAGCAGGGTGGGCCTAAGGGCCTGGAGGTGGAAGTGGCCAACAGAGGACAGGCTGGGGGTGCTGCAGAGAGCATGTCTTCCAGGCATGGAAGCCCCCTTGACCACAGAGCCCCCTCTGATGCTCCTTCCCTGGGATGGAGTTCAGGATGTCCCGCCTTTACCAGGCTGCGGTGAATCGGCAAGTGATGGGGCTGAGGGTCTGCTGCGAGGCAGACCGTGGGGCCCAGAAAACACCTGCCGAGGGACTTCCCTGGTGGCGCCATGGCTAAGACTCTGTGCTCCCAATGCAGGGGGCCCAGGTTCGATCCCTGGTCAGGGAACTAGATCCCGCACGCCATAAGGAAGATCCCGCACACAGAAACGAGGATCCCATGTGCCACAACTAAGACCCGGCGCAGCCAAATAAATAAATATTCTTTAAAAGAAAAAACGAAAATACCTGCTGAGAGCCTCCTCTGTGCCAGGCCCTGTACCAGGTATGGGGCAACTTGTGAGCTTGTGGGACAGGCACTCTGACAAGACAGCAACCAGGCCCACTCTCCTGCCAGAACAGCTCAAACACCAGACAAAATACAGGGAACAATGGCCCTCGAGACAGGACATCAGATGTCAAGGGATGGGGAACCATGATGCTGAACCATCGGGGTGAGCCCTTGGGGTGAGCCAGCGCGCTGCCTCCAGGGTCTCCAGCCGTGGCGCAGGCAGGGGACCCAGGCGGGCTCAGGGATGCGCCAGGGGGGAGACACGGAGCTGGGAGGCCCAGAAAGCTGAAGCGGCAAGAGTTCGCAGCACGGAGAGGAGAGAGCCCCCAAGTCTGCAGAGAACGGATCAGCCCGTGCATGTAAGGATCGTGCCAGAGGCCAGGAAAGGTTAAAGGGAGGTTAAAGGTTAAAGGGAGTCGGGTCCAGAGCTCACATGGGCTGTGAAAAGTGCAGGCTCGTTCCAACAGCCGGGCCAAAAGACCTGAAAATGGGACAGAGTATCAAGTGGGTCTTGCCACAGTAAAATGGGACAGAATTGGCCCAAGACTAAAGGCTACTCAGGTTCTCCCAGCAAAGCTTAAAAGCAAGACCTGAAGGGACCAAACTGCTACCAAGTAACTTCCTGGTGTCCAGAGCAAAGTGCAGGGATGTTTATGAAAATATTCAGCTCCCAACAAAACTCACCATCCGGATCACCCAACCAAAAATCATGAGGCACGCGTGGAGGCAGAAGGATACCGCCCAGCAACAACTGGGATGAAAGCATGGATGCTCGAGAGCATGGAAGCTTTTCCTACAACCGTATCCAGCTGTTCGAGAGGCCGGAGGACAGACTGAATGTGTCTGGAGCAAAAATGAATGCTGCTGTGGGGTGGGGCTCAGAGCCAGACCCTGCGGAGGCCGGCCGGCACACGTACCCCGCCCCACACAGGCCTGAGATGCCTGGCACAGACTAGGTGCTCAAAGCATATACTTTCGTCTTGTTTAATTCTTACTCCCTTTTTACAAATTCAGGCTCAGAGAGGGTGAAGTTTGTCCCAGGGCCACGCAGCCAGTAAGCGGTGGATGCAGCGGCCTGGGCATGTGGCCTCGGGCACTCTGCGCTGCACACCACTGACCCCCAGGTCTTGCCAAACTGGCGGGTTCAAGGTAGGCTTAGGGTAAGCAAGCTGGGACAGGGAAGCCCATCAGCGTTCGGATCCAACATTAAGTGGCAGGAGGAAGGTGTCGGTGGCTGCGTCTGCTCCTGCCACATCCTCCGTCCAGGACGGCTGGAGCCCAGAGCCCCCACCCCAACTTCCCGACCTGGCCTCGGCCTCAGCCTCCTCAGCTTAGGGGTGGGAGCCCGGTCTGAGGATGCTCATTTCTGTAATTCTGTAATTACCATAATTGCCTTAATCACCACTCAGGCTGGAGCACTCTGGGGTCTGTGGCCTCTGCGTTCAGCCCCCACCTCTGTGCACTTCAGCAGCTCCACCTGGGGGCACAGATGCACAGCCCAGGGGACAGCCCCGGGCCACCCCCACCCGGCCCCACCCTGCCGCGGCTCGGGGATCTAGACTGTTTTCTCGCAGCCCGCCTGCCTGACCAGGAGCCCAGTGCTGGACACAGGAGGACAGGATGAGCTAGGGAGTGGGTGCCACGCCTGCAGGTACGCACACCTGGCACAGGTGCCTGCTCGGAGCCCCACCCAGGGAGGCACAGACGCACCGGGAAGAGGCGACACAAACCCAGACGCCGATCCTTCCTTCGCCCTGGGTGGGGCATCGTGGGGAGGGGTGTGGGGGCCTCTGCTGTGCTGGTGATGGTGACCTCTGCACTGACTGGCGAGTACCAGGGGCCAGGCGTGTGAGGCTGCTTCAGCAGCCTCCGGTGATGGGGCTTCGCCGGCGGGCGCTGTGCTGAGGTCCGGGGCACAAGAGCTAAACCCCACGGCTCCGCCTGCTCCAGAGGCAGCCTTGGCACCAGCTGCAGACTCTAAGCCAAGGCCGAGGCTCCAGGGGTCCCGCCATTAAGGGTTAGGGGAGGGAGGATGAGGGGCCCCCCAGCGTCTCCACAACAAGCAGCAGCTGAGAGCCAGGCCCAGGCAGGCGGGGGGACTGCCGCCGGCTCCTGCCAGGCCCCTGGCAGCATGAGCGATGGCGGGCTGAGCGATAAGAAACTAATAATTTATGTTTCCAGCTCCCGCGGCCCCGGCGCCGAGGGAAGGCTGGGCCACAGCCTCCTCCGCACCGAGCGGCCGCAACCCTTTATTGCACAAATTATTAACGACCAGAGAATGAATGACTCTGTAATCAGATCAGTGCTGCCAGCACTTTTCATTTCGTTTATTTGTATAAATTCTGAAGTCAGGGTCTAGCCTGAGCTCAAAAGCCAGCCTCACGCTGGCCAGTGCCCAGGCCCCCACCTGGACAGAGGACACCCCTCCCTCTCCCTCACCCTCACCCAGGACTCCGAGGGGGTATTGAAGACAGAGGGTGTTGGGGAGGGGGGCAGGGAGGGGGCCTGAGCTGCAGCGCGCCCACCAAAACCTCGTCAGAGGATGGGTCCTGGGCCAGGGTCGGAACTCTGTCCTTCAGCCCACCTCAGGGCCCTCTCCTACCGGTTCTCGGAGCCTGGGGCGTCCCCTGTCCCTGAGGGAAACCCTCCGCTCCCTCCCTGTGCTTCTGCTTCGCCCCAGGCCCTCACTCATCACCGTGATGCTGCCTCTGGCCCCCGCCCTGTGCCCCATCCATCTGCTTCTCCCCCACCTCCGGTCCTCCTCCCCCTTGTCGTCGCCCGCCTCCTGGGCTGGTCTCTCCACTGCCCTTCCTTTTCCTGTCCGCTGCTCCCTTGGGTGCAGGGGCTGGGAGGCTTTCTGGGGCGGTGCTGAGGAGTGAGCGGCCTATGGTCTCTCCTCTCACGAGCCCACTTTTAATCTCAATGACCTCTCGTTATGCTACAGCACATAAATTCAGATTTGGAGAGCTTATGCTCCATCATAAATTGGGCTGGCAGACTTCCGATCAACAAGATAAAGCTGTCTCCTGTGAGGTGGGTGTTTTATTAGTCTTGGCCTCAGTGCTGCAGGAGGTGGAGGTGGGGTGGGGGAGGGAGGTCTCTGGAATCCTGCGCTGTTCAGAGGGGCCTGATGTTTCCTCCTGTGGTCATGGGCAGACCCCAGGCACACGGGCGTCCCCTCGACCCCTATCCCCACGGCAGCAGCCACTGCTGGATCCCCCCGCCAGGCACCGGAAGGTCAAGAGAGAGACCCCATGCGCACCTAGGCCTGTGTCGGTGTATGCCCCTCCCCCTGTGGTGGAGCTCTGTGAGCCTGGCCAGAGCCAGAGTGCGGTTCAGGGGTGGGGGAGGCAGCTGGACCTGCCTGGGCATCCTGAGGGCCAAAGGGCTGGAGGAGGGTCCCAGCTCCAGAGATCTGGTGGCCTGGCACAGCGCTGTCTGCAGATGCAGGTGCATCCCGCTGGCGTCCCCAGAGATGGGCAGCTGCAGGTCTTGGCATCTGTGGGCCACCCTGTGCCTGGGCTCCTGCTGCCCACCTGGAATTAGGGGTGACGTCTGCTGACCTTGCCTGCCCCTCCCTGAAGGCCAGGTGCTTCTTCAAAAACTCAGTCTCGGGACTTCCCTGGTTGTCCAGTGGTTAAGAATCCGCCTTCCAGGGCTTCCCTGGTGGCGCAGTGGTTGAGAATCTGCCTGCCAATGCAGGGGACACGGGTTCGAGCCCTGGTCTGGGAAGATCCCACATGCCACGGAGCAACTGGGCCCGTGAGCCACAATTACTGAGCCTGCGCGTCTGGAGCCTGTGCTCCGCAAAAGAGAGGCCGCAATGGTGAGAGGCCCGCGCACCGCGATGAAGAGTGGCCCCCGCTTGCCGCAACTAGAGAAAGCCCTCACACAGAAATGAAGACTCAACACAGTCATAAATAAATAAATAAATAAATAAGAATCCGCCTTCCAATGCAGGGGACGCGGGTTCAATACCTGGTTGGGGAACGAAGATCCCACATGCCGTGGGGCAACTAAGCCCGCGCACTCTAGCGCCCGCACGCCACAACTAGAGAGAAGCCCGCATGCCACAACAAAAGATCCCACATGCCACAATGAAGAGCCTGCCTGCCGCAGCTAAGACCCAATGCAGCCAAATAAATAAATACATATTAAAAAAAAAAAAAGTTTAAAAAAAAAAAAAAAAACTCAGTCTCTGCCAACACTCCCTTCCCCTGCTCCTAGCACTTCTGGACCAGCCTGCCAGCACCACCTCTCAGTGAAGCCACCCAAATCAGCACCCCCAAGGGGGCACCACCTGACCCTTCTAAGCCACCAGCACCCTGTTCCTCACCCACTCTGGGTTCAGTCTGGTTGGAGCACCTCTGAGTACCCGGGCCTGCCCACGGCTTTGGCAGCACAGCAGGAAACCTGTGGGACTAGGGTATGTGCTGCTGTTCTGGGCACAGCGGGGCCCTAACAGGGGAGGAGGGTGATCCTGGGAGGCTTCTTGGAGGAGGGGATGCTGCCGTGGGTCTTGAAGGTGAGTAGGTGGTAGCAGGGCCGATGTCACCACCAGGCACAGAGGGTATAGCACCTGGACCCCTGGTACTTTTAAGGATCACAAAAACATTTTTATTTTAATTTCCTTTAAAGTCAGAAGGAAAAAAGAATATATTAATAGTGAATAATGAATCTAGCATGGATTATATTAGTCTTTAATGCAGGAGGTGGGCCACAAAGGCCAAAGGTGGTATACAAGTCGGAATGGGACCCTGGGTGGCTACAGAGTAGTAATATTGGGAAATGGGGCTCCTGGGCAGAGGAAACCACTCAGCTGTGCTCTGACATTGAGGGAGGGCAGGGAGACCAAAAGCTGGGCCCTGGAGCAGACGCAGGGCCTGGAGTGCAGGCAGCCTGGGCTGTTCCCCGAGCAGCCCGGAGAGCAGTGTGGCCAGACGTGCCCATCAGGCACCAGACAAGCTGGGGCAGAGTCTGGGGCGTCATGGAAATAATGATGGGTGAGAGGGGCCAGGTAGGTCACCAGGAGGGAGAGGGATCTAGGCGGGAGCACAGATGAGGTTTGCCACTCGGCTAACGGGAAGGAGTCTAGGGTAGTCTCTGGGTGACTGAAAGCCAGATGGTGATGACAACACAGTGGTGGGAAAGGGGCTCCAGGGACTGTGAAGTGGACACATATGGTGAGCTGTAGACTCTTTAGTATCTGGATTGAAGCTAGATTTGGGGTCATAATCTATAAAGGAAACCACAGAAGTACACAAGAAAGAGAAGAGTGCCTAGGGCGGAACCCACCCAACCATCATCCACTCAGTCACCCACCCATTCACCCATCCCTCCATCAGCCATCCACCCATCCACTCATCTACCCATCCATCCATCCCTCCATCAGCCATCCACCCATCCATCCATCCCTCCATCAGCCATCCACCCATCCACTCATCTACCCATCCATCCATCCATCATCCATCCCTCCATCAGCCATCCACCCATCCATCCATCCCTCCATCAGCCATCCACCCATCCACTCATCTACCCATCCATCCATCCATCATCCATCCATCCATCCATCATCCACTCATCCAGCCATCATCCACTCATCCAGCCATCATCCACTCATCCAGCCAGCCAGCCAGCCATTCACCCACTCACTCATCCATCCAGCCAACCCATGTTTAAGGAGTGAGTAAGGCAGAAGGATCTGGAAGGAAGGAATGAGGAGTGAGGGAATGGGAGGCTGATCTGAGAGGAGGCTCTCAGGGCATGTGCCCACGAGTGGAGCTCATCTAATATACATTCACCAACTAAAAGCACTAAGAAAAATCCCAATATGCCAAGGCCGGCGTACGGCAGAAACAGGAAGCAGAACATCAGCATCGAGCAGAAGCTGACAAGTTTGCTGAGGGCCATGTTCCTGGCTGGAAGATGGGATGACCCAGCCCAAGTCCTAGGTTTACCCTTTACCAATTTTTTGGTTTTTTTTTTTTTTTTTTTTAAATATTTATTTCTTTATTTTGGCTGCGCCAGGTCCTAGGTGCGGCTCACGGGATCTTCGTTGCGGCATGTTTAGTTGTGGCATGCGGACTTCTTAGTTACGGCATGCAAACTCTCAGTTGCGGCATGCTTGTGGGATCTAGTTCCCTGACCAGAGATGGAACCCGGGCCCCCTGTACTGGGAGCGCAGGGTCTTCCCCACCAGACCCCCGGGGAAGCCCCCCTTTACCGGTTTTGAATCACCTGTCACATGTCTGAGGACTCAGGGGCTCAGGAACCCACACATGCCCACTGGACCTCAGACACAAAATTACTCAACTGCTGACATGGGGCAAACTCGCAGATTTTGACGGTGCCACCGAGCCCAGGAGAATGATCTGTCTGTTCTGGCAGGAGAGTCTGTTGGCATCTGCATGTACACAGAGCATCAAAGGTTGGGCTCCTCTGGCCTGGCAGGGCAGGAGGACCCCACACTTGGAGATGCCTGCACTCCTCTATAGAGAGGTGCAAATACCTCAAACCCGCCCCAGCCCTGCCAACTGCCTCTTCTCCTCCCACTTCTCAGTGGCCTCTGAGCAGTCTTCCCAGTTCCCCAGTTTGCAGGCGGGAAGCCCCCAGTGCCAACCTGGGACTTTGTTAAATGCCCTGGGAAAAGCGTCAGGTTGTGGCCTTGGACAGAGGCATGGAGCTGCTGCCCTCCCATGTCTGTGGTATGTCTGTTCTGGCCTCTGCACACGGGCTCCACTCAGGGTCTCAGCCAGTCCCAGGCTGTGCCCTCCAGCCAACCCATTTCTGGGCACTGTGCATAACTCCAGGGGCATGCGCATCCCAGGGCTGCCCGCGTGACACCCCAGACATCAGCACAGAGGACCGGATGGCCTTGTGGAGAGCTCAGCAGGTCACACCTGAACAGCGCCCACAAAGACATCAAAGCACCGCACAAGGTTGTCACTGACTCAACCTGCCCTGGAGGGATCGGAGCGTTGGCGATGGGAGTCCAAGACTTGGCCTTGGCTGGGGTCAGGCTAAGTCTGTGACCTCAGAAAGCCAGCCTGGGCCAGAGCTGTGAGGATAAACAGTAAAACTCACTATCCACCTCAGCTCTCCACTTCTGAAAATCCCTGACGGACAAATCAGTGCTGACAAAGTGATCGCTGGCCCTCCAGGTGACCCTGTGGGTGGGACTGTGTACGAGAGACTCAGACCACCCACCCCTCCTCCTGGTGCAGGCAGGTGCAGAGCACAGGTGGATGAGTTCCTAAAATATACAGCCAACTGTATGGTGAAGCCCTGTAAATTCTGTTGGGGTGCAAGTTTCATTCAAGAAAAATGAACGGGAATCAGGCAACTGCGGTTTACGTGATGTTCCTCAACATCCCTGGCCCCACTTAATGGCCGTGATGTGGGCACCCTGGAGAGCAGCCAGAGGCGGCAGGTAGGTGTGTGCGGGGGGCGCAGGGGGGATGTTCCGCATTGCACACCCATGTGCATGGTCCCATTGTGTTGTGTGCCCACGTGCACTTTGCCATTCTGTGTCACATGCTACGTGTACCCAGGCCACACTGGGGCAAGGGCAAGTGCCCACGTGATGAGCTCTACGTGTGTGCTGGGACCTGCACCTGGGCCGCTGCATCCCCGCCATCTGTGTCAGGCTCTCCAGGGCTGGTTCTTAACGAGGAGCTCATTACCCAGGACAGAGTGGAGGCCATTTCCAGGTAACTCTGGCTGTTTTTCTTTATTTTGAGGTTCCACTCTGCTTCCCCTGTGCCTGAGTTCTGCCCTCTAAGGCCCCAGAGACCTTGTCAGATGCTCGTGACCCCTCCATGTAGCACAGAGAAGGCACTTTGTGGGAGGAACATGGGGTCAGGAGGCCTCAGGTAGTCACAGCCTGTACCGGGGGTGCAGTGTCTCGGAGCCCCCTCCAAGGTCTGCATCTGCTTCTTCACGCGGGAGCGGATGCAGGCCCTTGCCCACTGCTGCTGGTGGGATCCATCATGGGGCCTCTGTGCCACCCCCAGGCCACTGGCAGGGACCTCAGAACAGACCACCACGCCTGTCCTTGGACTCTGATCTCCCCCCTCAGTGTGGGCAACACCTGACAACAATCAAGGGTGCCCACCCTGACCCCTGCCGGGAGGGTCTCCCAGGCTCCTGAGTTTTCTCTCTTGCTCTGGTGAAGAGGATGCCTGTGGCCAACTTCTTAAGAAGCTTCTGGGACAGGAGGGTATTCAGAGTCCTGCCTGGGCAGAAGCTCAGTGGGCAGGTGCTGGGAGAAGAGGTGAGCAGGGGTGGAGCTACCCCAGGCAGGGAGGCCAGGCTGGGCTGGGAGGGGGCTGCACGGGTACGGTCCCTGAGGGCAGTCCTCAAACACTGACACATGAGTTTGTCGGAGGACAAACCAAAGCCCTGCTCGCAGGGAGCTCACATTCGGCAGGAAGTCCAACATATAAACGGTCACTGCTGGGCCAGCCTGGACTACCTGCACAGCCTGGGAGCCCCTCAGAGCTGGGCCTGGGGGCAGTGACTTCCGCCCCCAACCAGCGCCTCAGCTCCAGCTTCCCTCGGTCTCGAGGGTCCCTGCCTGGATGTCCTCTCTTCTTCAACTTGCGCCCAGCGGCCTGGCAGAGAGCCCGCCTGAGCCCCCTCTTCCACAACCCCCTCCTACTGCCCCCAGGGTCCCTGACTGGTGTCCTGTGGCTGAGGACAGCACAGTGGTGTCTCTGGGGGCCCTGGAGGACTCTATTCCTTCCCTTCGCTTGGCCCCACTTTTGGGGGGAGCCCTCCAGCTTCTGCACCCTGAGACCATTTATGGAGGAAGCATGTAGGGTATGCCAGGCCCCCTCATCGTACAGCCCAGGGACCCTGCAGCCACATTTCACTCTGACCACTCTGCTCCAAGCCAAAGGGGACCCCACAGATTTTGAGGCCCTCTCTCATTTTCAGATGGGGAAACCAAGGTCACGATAAGGGCAGAGGGGGCTATGTCGCACAGTGGCCAGCCAGGAGGACCCAAGTCTCAGGCCACTGCAGGGTCTGCTCTCTCCACCGCCTGCTTCAGCCTCCCCAGCACAGCTCAGGCCCAGGCAGGGCCACAGCGCCGAGCAGGCTGCCCTGAGGCAGAGCCTGCTCTCTGCCCCCAGTGATGCCAGTAAGGGGGTATTTTCACTCCTACGGAGGGACCAGGCATGCAGAGCCAGTGGCAGCCAAGAGTCCCACCCATGTGAGCAGACAGCTTCCTCTGTGCTGACGTCAGTGGACCCAGTGCACCCCGTGGTGTGTCAAGCACGTGTGTCACTGCTCGTGTCTGGGGTCACTGCATCTGTCTGAGAAGGTGTGTATATGTCAGCATGTGTAACATAGCCGGTGACTATCATGGCATATGTAACCGACAGTGTGTGCCCTGTGGGTGCCCCAAGTCTGGACACCAGGCCCTAACTCTTTGCTTCTTTAAATGACATAAGTTAAGGTCAGTGGACAGACCAGCCTCAGAAACATCTCATTTCCTGAGGGAGAGGTGGCATGGCCTGCAGCCAGCTCACAGTTGGCCAAAAGCAAAGCATGTCCCAGCAGGGCAGCCCCTCCTGTGTCTGACCTGGAGCCAAGAACAGACACATTCCTGGAGGCTCTGACCACTCTTGCAGGGGTGTCTGACGGAGCCCCAGCCAAAGTACCACGAACCTCTGACCTCCCAGGCTAACCCTTCCTGGTGGAACGGTGCTACACACCAGAGTCTTGCACCAGACAAGCTGTCTTGGACATGACAACTCTATCCATCTGGCATTCATGCTGCAGGCCCGTGTGTCTATGTGTGTTTTGTGCACAGGTCTTGGTGGTCTTCGATCTTGGCTGCCGTGTAAGTTAGCACACACACTGTCTGTGCATGTTTGTGGCTAGGATGTCAGCATCTATGCCTGCACCTGTCCTGTGCGAGCAGCTTTGGGAGCTGCTGTGCATGCATGTGGGTGTGAGCACACGTGTGGGCTGCTGTCTGTGTGCTTTGAGAAGGCATGCATGTGTTGGTTGCCGTGGGTGCTGTGTGGGCATGTGTGTGTGCGCTGTGCCCACACCCGTGGGGCCCCTGTGATCTGTCCCTGCATGCCTTCCTGTGTCTGGGCAGGTCTCGGCCTGCGCTCCCAGCCCTTCAGGCACCCGGGCTGAGCACAGGAAAACGGAGGCTGAGGGGGGCAGGCCCGGCCCTGCACCTGTGGTCTCAGGGACACATTGCTTTCCTCTTCATCTCTCTCTTCTTCCAACCTCACCTCTGGGTTTCTCTTCCTGGGGTTTTACCACATCTGGTGCTCAATAAATGATTGATTGGTGAACGAATGGATGAGAAGGGGGCTCCAAGGGGGCGGTCTGGCGAGGAGGTAGGCGGGCACTCCCGGATGGGAGGGAGCACCGGCTCTGGACAGGCCGGGCAGCGCCAGAGCGGCGGTCAAGGCTGGCCGAGCCTGGGTTGGGGGCAGCAGGGTCTGTGGGCCGCCCCCGCGCTCCCCGGAGACGTCTCGGGTCACCGTCTGCACCGCCGGCCGCGCCGCCCCGCGGGTTATTTATGACCCCCTCTCCCTCCCTGGCGGCGGCGGCGGCGGCGGCGGCGGCGGCAGCGGCGGCGGCGGCGGAGGGCCCCGCGCCGGGGGGACCGCGAGCAGCGATGGCGCCGCGGAGGCCGGCGGGCGGCCAGGGGCGGAGCTCCGCCGGCCGGAAGAGGGGCTGCAGCCACCGACCCGACCTGTGTTCTCCGCGGGGCCGCCAGGCCTGAGGGCCAAGCAGCGGTGATCCTACCGCCAAAATTCTGTCCCTCTGACCTCTGGTTCCAGTCTGAGAAGTACAGAGGAACGTGCGGGCTCAGGTGCCAGACCTGGACACCAATGGACAGGCGGGAGGAAGTGAGCAGATCCTCCTGCGAAGAGTATGATGTCCAAGGGTGAGGATGCCTGGTCCCGTCAGCGTGGGAATGTCGCTCTGAGCCCCGTGGGCAGAGGGCGCTATTTCCCAAGGACAGGGGAAACATGTGGGGGTGGCGGTGAACTGCCCTGATCAGCCAGACCCCCGACAGCCCCTGGAAGGAGGTCTCCTTGGAGTCAGCGAGTGGCCCTAGAAGGAGAGAGCGTCATGCAGAGGGCTTTGGACCCAGTCACGGTCTTTTCAGGAGGGAACCCTGGTCCTCCAAAGAGGGCTGGAGCCAGACGGTGGCGTGGAGGTTAGGCTGGGTGAGCTAGGTCCGCCATCACACCTTGCCAGCTGGACCCCTCCCCTGAAAGCCAGAGTTGGGGCCCCCCCATAACCATTGTGGGCCGGTGTGTGATGAAAGAGGCCAGGGGTGAGTGAGGGGTGGTCCTGCAGAAGGGATGGGAGGCCCCCCTTCTCAGGCTCAGGACAGAGGAGAGGCCTGGCCTGACAGCTGCCTGGTACCTTCTCACATCTAGAGACGTGCTTTGCCAGCCTCCCCTCCCCAAACCGCAGTGGGAAGGTCAGGGGTTAGGAGGCCTAAGGCGCAACAGACAGGTGCAGGCAAACATTAGAAGGGCTGGGTGGAGGCTGTCTTTTGGCAGCAGGGTCAGGGCTGTGGCCAAACAGTGGGCACACAGGCCCACGTGGCCTCCAGCTGAGCCCTGGTGGCCTCTCCACGCTGAGCTATGACCACGGATTAACATGAAGGCTCCTCCGTGGGCCTTGGCTCTCAGGCGAGGACAGCTTCCTGCATCCATTTGACATGGAGGCGTCACACCTAAGAGCAAGACGTAGGCCACAGAGGCTGGGTGTGGGGGGAGCTCCCTAGCTATCACTCCTGGGGCCAGGTATGTGCAGGTGTCCGGGTTACAGAGAGGGCAATGGGGCTGAGAGTGGTGAAGTAAGGAGGGGTCACTCACATTCACACCCATATTCCCACCTGCCCCTTAAACTCCCACAGACAGACATACAAGGAGTAAAGGGGCAGAGGTTCCCAGACACATTCCTGGTCTGAGCCCAGACCTCACTCCCCAGGTTGGTCTTGGGGCTGGCTGGTACGTTAGCTGAGGATGCGGTGGGCAGCATGCATTAGCACACGAAAGCAGAGTGGTCCTCGGCAGTCAGCCACATGCCCAGGTGGTGCTGGCGTCTGGTAGGAGAGGGGTGAGGTGGATTGTTCCCTCACTCCCAGCCCCTCCCTTGCAGAAGGTGCGAGCACTCCTATGATCCAGCTCAGCAGCCCCCCGCCCAAGCCTGGTCAGGAAGATGCCCACATGGGTGCCCTGCCAGGTGCATCTCAGAGGGGCAGGGGCAGGGGTCTGGGAGCTGGGTTGGGATCAGAGGCTACTCTCTAGCTTGTCCAAAATGGCACACCAGAGAAATACAAGGTCTCGCCAGCTACTATCAAAACCACCGAGGTTCTCAGTTTCTCTTCCTAGTTATCCCACTGCAAGGCCACCATGCTGACCTGCAGGGAGGTGTGGGTTGATCCCAGGGGACAGCTGCCCTCATACCTGGCCTAGACCAAAGCTGACCTGCTCCCCCCAAGGCACGGAGGTGAATGTGGATGCGTAGCTCCCTCATCCCCAGACTTGCACATGGCAAGGAACAGCAATATGCTCAGGTGCATAACCCCCCATTCAGCTGCCCCTTCTCCTCCCCACGTCCCCCACCCCTCACCCAGATTGGATCTAGCCCACTTTCTTGCCCCATCCTATGGCTCAGATACTGTTTGTCGTGGAGGCAGACAGCCTGGATTTGAAACGTCAGTACAGTTACTTGGCCTCTTTGTATCTCACCTTCCTCATCCGTAAAATGGGAATAATAAAGGAAAACTCGAGTTGGGATGATCAGGTGAACTAAGTTGTGTGAAGTGTATGGTGAGGCGGCAATGGTTGATGGAACTGTTATCGTTGTTATTCACAGACCACGAACCCTCCCCAACACCTTTGCCGAGGCCACACAGCGCACACCCTGTAGAGCAGAGGAGACCACGCATGCCCTCCCCACTGATGCCCACCACCTACCCAGAGCTGCCGGCTCACACACACCCGCCAGGCAAGCGGCGATTCCGATCCCGGATCCGCTCCTTCGCAAGGAGCCAGCCCCTGCCCCACGTGCAGTCCAGGACTCCGGCTGGGGCGCCCAAACAGTGACTCCCTCAGCATCGGCGCGGTCCATGCGCGCCGCGTCTCGCTGGCATCCGTCCCCCGCACCACCACCCCCACCCCCCCCACACACACACACCAGTCTCCTTTCCTCCTGTTCTCTCCCACTCGGGAATAGGGCAGAGGGTGCAGCCGGGGCCCGTCGGGTGCCCCGCGTGAGCCCAGTCGGCCGTCACGCACCCCCTGCTGGAGCCCATGCCGCCCGCCCGCCGCGCCGGGGCCGTTTAAATGGGCCAAGTTGTGGCGGCGGCGGCGGCGGCGGCGGCGGCGGCGGCGGCGGCGGCGGCGGCGGCGGCGGCGGCGGCGGCGGCGGCGGCGGCGGCGGCGGCGGCGGCGGCGGCGGCGCGAGTCTCCCAAGTCCCCGCCGGGCGGGCGCGCGCTGGAGTACGCGGGTGCGCGGCTGGGACGGCAGGGCGGGGGCCTGGGACCCTCCGGCGGGGCGGGGCAGGGCACGCGGCCGGAGGCTCCACAACTCCTCACTGCCCGGCTCGGCCCGGCGGGCGCAGCAGCAAGCCGGGCGCGGGGCCGCCCCGGGGGGCGCGGGCGCAGGTGGCCCAGCGCCCTGTGGAGCCCCAGGGTCCTGGAGCTGCGGCGCTGGGCAGGTCGATCGGGGATCGATACAGCTCCGGCAGCACCATGTCTCAGGCAGCAGAGGCCCCGCCAGCCGGCCGGGCAGCGGTCCGAGGTGGCCCGGCTGGGGCGCAGTAGCGGCGAGGACGGGTGCGCGGCCAGGAGCCTCCCAGGCCCCAGCCCTCGAGACCCAACTCCAGCCCGGGCCGGAACTAGTTGGGCCGGCTGCGGAGAGCCAGGCTGCAGGACCACCCACCCACCATGCCGGCGGTCAAGAAGGAGCTACCCGGCCGCGAAGACCTCGCCCTGGCTCTGGCCACCTTCCACCCGACCCTGGCCGCGCTGCCACTGCCGCCGCTGCCCGGCTACCTGGCGCCACTGCCCGCCGCGGCCGCCCTGCCCCCGGCCGCCTCGCTACCAGCCGCGACCGCGGGCTACGAGGCGCTCTTGGCCCCGCCGCTCCGCGCCCCGCGCGCCTACCTGAGCCTGCACGAGGCCGCCCCGCACCTCCACCTGCCCAGAGACCCTCTGGCCCTCGAGCGCTTCTCGGCCACTGCGGCCGCGGCACCGGATTTCCAGCCGCTGCTGGACAACGGCGAGCCGTGCATCGAGGTGGAGTGCGGCGCCAACCGCGCGCTGCTCTACGTGCGCAAACTCTGCCAGGGCAGCAAGGGTCCGTCCATCCGCCACCGCGGCGAGTGGCTCACACCCAACGAGTTCCAGTTCGTCAGCGGCCGCGAGACGGCCAAGGACTGGAAGCGCAGCATCCGCCACAAAGGTGCGGCCGCCGTGGGGGCGCGGGCCTCTCCGGTCCCTCCCCTCTGCTCCCCGAGGACCCGTGGGTCCGGACCCCCCTCGTCCTGCCACCTGGGAGACTCCATCTCTGCCTAGAGAGGGCGCTGCGACTCCGGGGCCACCGCAGAGACGCCCCCTCCCCCCAAGCACGGTCGCCTTGTGGACCCGGGCAGAGCGCCCTCGGCCTCCGCGGTCCCCCCAGCGCTGGCCGCACGAGCCGGCGGCTCCTTCCGTCCGGAAGGTCTTTGCGGGATTCCTGGGCCTGAGGCTCCGGGGAAGTTTACGGGAACTCCGGAGAGCGGGCGGGAGGCCGACTGGGCGGGATACTCCCCTGCGGGGTCGAGGAGCCACCGGTTCTGGCGGGAGTGGAGGGGCACACGTGCGGCCGGGTGCGGACGCGCGCTGGTAAAGCGAACGGCAAGGTGCAGGGGTGGCGCAGGCAGGTGGGGGGCGCGGGGGCGCGCGTCGGGGCGGGAGCGCGCGCGGAGCCGAGCGGCGGCGGGGCTGGGAGCAGCCGCTGGGGCTCCCGCAGGAGTCTGGCTCCGAGGGCGCGACGTGCGGGCGCCAGAGCGGGCATGCGGTGGGGGAGGGGGGGTGAGCGCCAGGCCGGGGGTGGGGGGTGGTTAGAAAGTTAGGGACCCAGTCACGCTCGTCGACTTTGGGGCTCGCGGCTCCACGAGGTCAAGCGCAGTCCCGGGTCCTGACCGCGCCGCTCACCTGCGCCGGTCCCGACCCTCCTCCGCCCAGCTCCGGGTTCCGGCGGACCGGCTTGGAGAGGGTGGAGCGCGGGAGGAGTGGCGCAGGGTTGGGGGAGAAAGCCGCCCTTCGTCAGGGGAGGGCGCTCGCCGGATCTTGAGTTTCTGAGCTCTGCAGATCCTCGCGGCGTCCGCGAGGGTGGGGTGAACGGCGAGGCCTGGCGGTGGGTTCGGAAGTTGGTCGGAGGCGGGTGTTCTTAGTCGTGGTGGGAGAGAACCTGGCCTTGACCCTGACAGCGCCTCGGAAGCGTGCCCGCGTGCCCGGCCCCACCTGTGCCCGCCCCGCTGCCTCACTGGTCCTGCCTCGGCTCTCCTCGCAGGGAAAAGTCTGAAGACGCTTATGTCCAAGGGGATCCTGCAGGTGCATCCTCCGATCTGCGACTGTCCCGGCTGTCGAATATCCTCCCCGGTGGTGAGATGCGGGAGAAAAGCTGGGGCTTCGGGGTCTTGTTTCTCCGCTGCGGAGCTTGTGCCTGTATTTTCTAGGATCAGTCCTAACCTCGACCCTGCCGATGGGCAGGAGGGAGCCCCCAGGGACTAACAGAGGAGATGGCTTTGGGTGGGAATCCCGGGGCACAAGAGCCCTCGCTCCCTTGATGCAGGGCAGGGTCCTGCCTATCCTGGAACCTCTCCTTGGGAGTCTGGGAGCTGCTTCTCCTGAGGTCCTGGGGACAGCCCACGGTGTGAAGGATTCCTCCCTGGACAGTGTCACCTGACTGGGGCTTGGGGACTTTGCCTTGTCACAGGTCGGGAGGGGGTCACCATGTCAGCTGGCCCAGCCTGGGAGAGGGACCGGTCCTAAGGGAATGCTTGTTCTGGGATGTGACCGTGTGACAGTGTTGTCTGGCCTGGATGTACATTCTGGGGTGGCCACAGGCTTGGATGTGAGTGACGTGCATCTCTGGGTGCCCAGGGTTGGAGCCCTACAGGGGAAGGTTCTAGATGTCCAGGAGTGTCTGAGGATACAACCCGGCTGGGGGCACAGGAGGTGCAGTGTGGGCCTTGGGTGTCAAGAGAACTGCAGCTGGGAGCTGGTGTGGGGCCTCTAACCCAGTGTAGACGTCTCTTGACCCCTCATTAGTCTAGGGGAGCAAGAGAGATGGGGCCTGTGCCTGTCCCTGCAGCACTGCCTTCCCCATCGCATGCCCGCCAGGCAGCAGTGGTTGGAGGGTGGACCTGAAAAGGAAATTTCACGTTGAGGGGGAAAGTTTGAGCTCCTGGGGGAGAGCCCATTAGGGCCATGGCTCCTGGCACCATTCAGTAGCCCCCTCTGCCAGGAAGGCCCGAGAGGACCCTGCAGGCCGCCTTCAGCTTGTTTACTTTGGACTGGCGGTAGGGTGGGGGAGGGGATGTCCTGGATTCCTCGTGGGCCCTGGGGGTGGGCAAGCTGGGAAGCCACACACAGTCCTGTAAGACACACAAGTTGTGCAGGGGAAGAGGACACAGCTGAACCTCCCCACGTGCCCACCCCACACACTGTCTGGCATGAGCTCGCCATACTCACAGGCATGCCTGCCCACAGAGCCCCCCAGACAGAGCATGTACACAGGCAGTCCCCCTTTGCCCGCTGCCACCATACCTGCCTGGGGCAGGAGGCTGAGCTCTCGCTCCCCTTCTCAAGCAGCTGGTGCCCAAGAGGACACTCTCCAGGCTGGTCTGGGTTTTCTGCTCGGGTGGGAGGAGCCCTGCCTCTCCCATCATCCCCTTTTGAAGGTCTCCCACAGGAGGGGGGTGGGCAGGTGGCCTGAGCACAGCATCAGTCCCCTCTAGGACATTGCTTGGCAGGGCTGCCTACCTGTCAGGGGCTCCCAGGTCCCTGCCCTGCATGAGGGATGGCTCAGACCTGGGCCTGCCTCTTCTGAGCCTGGTGCCTCCCAGGCCCATCCCTGCACCCCTTCCTTAGGAAGGAAAGATCTTCATGGACCCCCTTGTCTTTCCAGGCCCCACCTTTTCCACAGAGAGACTGTTTTCCCCTACTCCCCATGGCCAGGTCCACAGGTATGTGCACACTTCATGGTCACAGAATATGGGTGTGCACACGGTGCAGGGGTCACGCAGCCGGCCTCCACACACCCCCCCTTGCTGGCTGAGGAGCCAGGGCTTGGCTGGGGCAGGGGCTTAGCACCCAGTTCTTAAATTTGTGCGCTGAGCAGGGGCGAGCAGCTGAGGTCTCGGGTGTGCGTGGGAGGCACGTGTGTTCCCTGTCCTTGGCCGGGGTCAGCAGGGCTGCCCATCCTGGTCCCTCTTCCTCAGCACCCCCCCCTCCACTGGAGCCATCCCAGGCCACCCTAGCTGGTCTGGCCTCACCCCAGGTGGCAGTCTTACTGCTCTGTTTCCCTCTCATCTTCCTGAGAAGCAGAGAGAAATACATTTACTTTTTTTGTAAGAGAATAGTTTAATTAGAGCGGAAAGGCAGGAGAGGAGGTCCTTTTGCTTGGGCTACAGCAGGCTAGAGGAGGGCACAGCTGAGGGGACTTGCAGCTGAGCACGCGCCTGACAGGCCAGGGCTGTTGGGAACCCTCCCCCAGAGCCTGGCCTGAAGAGGCAGGGGGCCCGGATGGGCAGTCACCCCCCTCCCGCCATCCCGCCTGGCCCGAGCTCTGCTGTCGCTGGTGTAGCACCGAGCCAAGGCCAGGGTCTTACAAGCACAGGGCGAACCACCTCGTCTTGCAGGCCTACCCCGGCTCCTGCCGCCTCCACGCCACCCGTCCCCAGCGCCGCCCACCACGCCACCCGTCCCCAGGGCTGCCCATTCCATCTTGCTGAGTGTGTGTTGCAGAGCCGACCACGGGGGGCCTCCTGGGTGGTTGTGTGAAGGCAGGTGTGGCAGAGACTGTGGCTCCCAGACCCTGTCAGGGGCACTGCCCAAGTCTGGGGCTGGGGTGGGCCTTGTGTCTGGAGGTGGGTGGTCTGGGTCTGAAGAGAACCTCTCCTCTGGAGGATAGCTGCCCTTCAGATCCAGGGCGACGCTGTGCGGGGAGGGGCGAGAGCCCCCTGGACACCTTCCTCCCCAGGCCCCTGCGTGTGGCGGGGACACGTTGTCCTGGCAACAGGAGGGAGGGGCCCTAGCGTCCCGCGGGTACCTGCGGCCCCTCGGGGCTCCCTGGAGCTGGGAAAGCCGCGTTGGTCTCCAGCAGGCAAGTGCCTGTGGAGGGGCCTGGGCTGAGTGTGGAGTCCCGACAAGGCACTGCCCACACCCCAGCCCCCCAGGGTGGAGTGGAAGGCAGTCTCTGGAGGGGTTCCTGGTGGAGGCCTTGCCTCGCTGCTCTTGTCTTGGCCTCTGGTCGCTTGTGACGGTCCTGGAGGCTGGAGGCCCCTCTTCTGTAGGCACCCAGGAAGCTGGGCGACCCGATTTGGCCTAACCTTCCTCTCCCCCCTCCCTGTCCAGAACCGGGGGCGGCTGGCGGACAAGAGGACAGTTGCCTTGCCCCCTGCCCGCGTCCTGAAGAAGGAGCTGACCCCAAGCTTCTCAGCCAGTGGTGACAGTGACAGGAGTGGCCCGGCCTGTGGGCAGCGGCTGGGCTTGAAGCAGGAGGACGACCCGCATGTCCGTATCATGAAAAGAAGGTGCTTCAAGGGCCAGGGTGGGAGGGCACGCGGGCAGAATGGGGACATCAGAACTGGGGTCTCCAGGCAGCTGAAGGCCACATCAGGCTTCGGGTGGGGGGCCTTTGCCCTGGGGATAGGGCCCCGGTTTAGATTGTTGTGTCTCCGTGGACGCTGATAGCTGTCACGGCTGAAACAGAACCTGGACCCCCGGGGACATGCCGTAGGATGGCTTGCCCCCGCCTGGGGGCAGAGTGTCGGGCCAGGACTCGGTGGCATTGCTGGGGAGCCGGCACCGGTGGTCACCAGTAGTCACGGCCAGAGCAGGCCAGGGAGGGCCGTGGGCGAGGAGGCACGGAGCCACTGGGTGTGAGGAAGGGTGAAGTCTCTAGGAGGAGGGTCTGGTGGCACCACAGCCAGCGGGGAAGGGGGAGCTGGGCGGACCTCACGCTCGCTCTCACTGGAATGGCCGCTCCCTTGGCTCCTTACTGACCCTCCCAGGCTTGGGGCCACCCTTCCTGACCTCCCACCTTCTCCCCTCCTGACAGAGGCCCCCCACCCCCCGTCCACTCACCTGTTTTTCCATCCATCCATCCATCTGTCCATCCATCATCTGTCTGTCCAGCACGTCTTGTGCATTCCCAGAATTTTAGGCCCTTTCTCTTCCTGCTTGGTCTTCTAACATGTTCCAATTTCTCCTACCCTAACCCTAACCGTCCGGGCCACCTGAGACACACCCCCCCGCCAGCCCCCACTCCCACCCGTGCTAAGGTGAAGCACCACGTGGGCCTCCCACTGCCCTCTGTCAGCCCGAGGGCCTTTTCAGGGGTACTGCTGCGATGAGAGTGCGGGCACAGGGCAGAGCTATCTCCTTTCTCGACCTCTCCTGCCTCTGCTGCGTGATGGTCACTTTCAGGAGGCAGGTTGGCAGCAGCTGGGACCCAGGGGCCACCACTGGAGCCGGCAGTGGCCACGGGGCTCATTCCCTGCCCGGAGCAGCTCTAGCAACTAGGAATTTGGGTTCAGTCACACGAGTGACACGTGCAGAGGAAGCCGCAGCCCCACCCCCAGCACAGCATGGGGGCTGCTCTGGTTCCACTGCAACAAGCAGCAGAGACTCGGGCTCTCAGTTCTGCGCTTCCGATTCCTCTGTCTGGTGAGGCCAGGAGCTGGCTCCTGCCCCGCAGGCCTGTCCTGGCGGCAGCCGCCGGCCTGTTGAGGGTGCTCTGAGACAGCCCAGTTCCCTTGAGGCTGGCGCTCCAGGGCAGACACAGGGCGTGCCACACACACGTCCTGCTGTCCCCATGCCGAGTCCTGGAGGCCACACTGACCCTCTGCTTCTCTCTTTGCAGAGTCCACACCCACTGGGATGTGAACATCTCCTTCCGAGAGACGTCCTGCAGGTAGGGCCGGGCCCGGGCCCGGGCCAGGCTGCCCCCACATGCTGGGCATGGGCAGGACAGAGCCTTGTTGCTCCACGTCCCCTGGGTCTGCTTCTAAGTCTCTCCAGCCTCCCTCCCCTCCTCCTCTCCTTAGTCCGTCGTCTGTCTGTTGACTTGTGCCTAGGCTGTGACAGCAGCACGGCCGTGGGTGCTGGACTGCCCAACCCTGAAGCCAAAGTGCGCTCCCCCTCGCACATTGAAACCCATCTGCCCAGAGCTAAGGCCGTGACCAGCCCCTCCCACCCTCCCAGAGACCCACTGGGATGTGAGAATGGTGATGTGTGAGTGGGGTCTTGAAGGATGCATAGGAGTTCACTAGGGAAAGGGGATGTCTGCAAAGACATGGAGGAATGAGGGAAGGGAATGTGGGAAGGGAGGAGGGGAAGCTGGTAGGCCTGGCTCAACTGGTTGCTAAAGGGCCTTAGATGCTGGGACTGTTGGCACTGTCCTTCAGGCAGTGGGGAGCCACTGAAAGTTCTTGAGCAGGGGAGTAACCACTGTATGTTTTGACAAGGTCCTGCTGGAGGCCCTGCCCAGCAGGTTGGGGGTTTGCTCCAGTCCATGGTGATCCAGGTATGGTGGAAGCAGAGAGGCTGAGGGGGCTGCCAATCCAAGATGTAGTAAGGAGATAAAAATGAGGGGACCTGGGCTTCCCTGGTGGCGCAGTGGTTGGGAGTCTGCCTGCCAATGCAGGGGACACGGGTTCGAGCCCTGGTCTGGGAGGATCCCATATGCCGCGGAGTGGCTGGGCCCGTGAGCCACAATTACTGAGCCTGTGCGTCTGGAGCCTGTGCTCTGCAGCAGGAGAGGCCGCGATGATGAGGGGCCCGCGCACCGCGATGAGGAGTGGCCCCCGCTTGCCGCAGCTGGAGAGAGCCCTCGCATGGAAACGAAGACCCAACACACCCATAAATAATAAATAAATAAATTTGAAAAAAAAAAAAAAAGAAGTGGGGATGGATGGTGCCCGGTTTGGAGTTCAGAGCTGTCTTCCGGGAGCCAGACTCCTTCTGTCTTTAAAAAAAAAAAAAAAAAAAAGAGGGGACCTGATGAGGAGGTTGGGGGGTGTTGGGGAGACCCAAGTTCCCCGTTTCAGAAGGGCAGGGGTGGGCAGTCTGTGGGCAGAGCCCAGGCTGTGGTGCCTGTGGTGTCTGGTCAGTGGGGTCAAGTCTTGGCCCAGCGCTTCCAGGGAAGGCACAGGAAGGGCCCAACCGAGCAGGCAGTGGGCGTCCAGCACTGAGTGGCCCCACTTGCTGCCTGGCTTTGTGCCAGATGTGTTACTATTATTTATTTATTTATTTTTTGTGTTGGGTCTTCGTTGCTGCACGTGGGCTTTCTCTAGTTGCGGCGAGCGGGGGCTACTCTGTGTTGTGGTGCACGGATTTCTCATTGCGGTGGCGTCTCGTTGCAGAGCACGGGCTCTAGGCACGCGGGCTCGGTAGTTGTGGCTCGCGGGCTCTAGAGCGCAGGCTCAGTAGTTGTGGTGCACGGGCTTAGTTGCTCCGCGGCATGTGGGACCTTCCCGGACCAGGGCTCGAACCCATGTCTCCCGCGTTGGCAGGCGGATTCTTAACCACTGCGCCAACAGGGAAGTCCCAGATGTGTTATTATTTACATTTCTGAGAATGTCTGGATCCTGGAGCCAAATTACAATGAAAACGTCTTTAAACTTATCTCCACCTCATTTTGAAGTTGCCCACTCAACTGATCATTTTTATGAACCGTCACGAACATTGATGACATTTTATGAGCCTTTTACTTGGGAAGCTACATGATAAACTTGTCAGCGGAGCCTGTAGGGAAATCCCAGGCTGCTCCTCCCCTGCCTGTGGCCCGCCGTTCACCCCACCTGGCCGTGGGATGTGGGAGAGGGCCCAGGCGTGCAGACGCAGGGAGCCCCTAGCGAGCGGCCAGGCCCCAGGGTGAGGGCGCGCCTTCGGCCTGGCACAGGCACTCAGAGCAGCTGGGCTGATTTCCTGGACTTCACCAGAGGGGAGACTGAGGGGCTCAGCCAAGAGGACTTACAGCCCATCTGCACCCCCAGTCCCCCACTGCACACCCCGGCGTCTGGCCAGGGAGGGCCGGGCAAGCACAGGGCCCAGCAGCCTCACACTGCCCCCACCCCGGCTCTGTCTTTGTCTCTTCCTGGCTCCTTTTTGGCCCTGTCCATGTGTCTTTCTGTCTCTCGTCTGCTGTCTGTACTTCAGGCTCTGTCCATCTGTTTGTCTGCTGTTGCCATCCTTTCTGTAGGTCCAGTAGCGCCTGTCTGTGTCTGTCTGTCCATCTCCGTCTGTCTGGTCATCTGACTTCATCCATCGATCTTCGTCTGTCTGTCTGTCCATCAGTTCCATCCGTCGGTCCATTCATCCCCGTTCCTCTGTCTGCATGACTGCAGTGAACCACCTGCCTGCTTGGAGCTCCGCCCCCAGGCCCCATGCCTCCTGGGCAGCAGGCCCTCCTGAGGCCCCTGAGCTGGCCGAGGACTGGACAGTGTAGCAGGCACTGGAGGAGCCCGAGGGGCCCCTGGTGGGGAGATGGGGTCTGAGGGGTCACACGTATTCAGTCTGGCGTGTACAGAATTTCTTCACAGCTCTTTATATAAAGCCTGGCGTGAATGACACCAGGCTTTATGTAAAGTGAATGACGGAGTGACCACACAGGTTTTCTGGGGCCGGGCCAGCCAGGCTGTCTTGGGGCCCGTGGGGCAAACCGTCAAGGCAGGGAGCAGGGGTTTGCTGGGTGGACCATGCCCTGGTTCTCAGTAGGCATCACCTCCATGGGGCTGCAGCACCCCCCGAGTGCCTGAATGACCACCGCGTGAAAGAACTGTTGGCCACGGTGGTGGTGAGGGGGGCAGACCCAGTCCCTGCGTGGGGCACTCGGCTGAGGATTCACGGGGAGCAAACTGATGGGGCCTGACCCTACTCCTCAGTCTCTGGGGAGTCGGTCCACCTCCTGCAGGAGTCCTAGGGACACCAGAAGGGGGTCCCCTCAAGGGAGAACTCCGTGGCAGCAGCAGACTCCTGCCACTAGGCACCCGCCGCCCCCTCCCTGGTGCTGAGGACAGCACTTCTCTCTTCCACCACCACCCCACCCCACCCCCCCGCCCCCGCATCCATGAGGATGATAGAGGGGGTGAGAATTGCTGCCAATTAATCCCATAAAGTACTTATTCCCACCCCACCTGCCCTCTTGTTTGCATGGGGGGGGCTTCTCGCCTCCAGGGAAAGGGGGTTGGGGGTGGGAGAGAGTCTGCATCAGGGTCTCCCAGAGGCTCTAGAGCCCAGCCCTGGAGGCTTTGGAGCTGAAACTGATCTGCTTAGGGGCCAGCTCTGGATTAGCCTGCTCCAGCCACCCAGGCTGGGGGGAGGGGGTGCTGGGGGCTATTTAATGAGGTTTAGGGTTGGTTCCCAGCTCATTCAGTGGAGGCCCCCCCTGCAGTGGCCCAGACAGGAGGCTGCTCTACAGGTGGGCTGGGGAGCGAGGGTGCCCGGGAGGGAGTGCTGGCAGGTCACAGGGTGCCCCGGGGTCCCTCCCTGCTCCTCTTCTGTCGTATCCCAACTTCCTGCCACTCCTGGCTGCATCTGCAAGGTGGTGAGTGGCCCTTCCCTGTGCTAAGGGAGATGCTCTCAGAGCCCCAAGAGCAAATGGGTTGGGGGACCACTCCCTCCCTCTTTTCTCTGGGGTTCTGTGATACAGGCATTGAGCTGATTTGACAGGAAGAGAAATGAGGGAACAAAGTTAAATTTGTGTTCATCCCAAGGTTCTTGGCGGGGAGCCCTGGAGAGAACAGAGTGTCCTGAGCACGGGCACACTGGGGACCACGGTGCGCGTCTGTGTCTGTGTGTGTCTGCAGGCCTGTGTGCGTGTGCGTGCGCCCATGTGTGTCCCTGGACATGCGCACACCTCATTGGCCGCAGACTTTGGTCTCAGCCTCGGTTTCCTTATTTGAAGAAATCGAGAGTCCGTGGGTGTTGCAAGTTTAGCACGTGCACAGGAGTAAGTGCTGGGCCTCTCTGGCAGCCTGCACCCCAGGAGCAGGCCCCCCAAGGCAGGAGGCAGGGACACACCATGGCCGGTCTCTCTGGAGAGAGCACTGCAGGACGGGGCCAGCCCTGCACTCCAGACAGACCCTCCCTGGGAGCAGCAGCGGGGTCTGAGGGCGAGGCCTCCACGTCCAGCAGACACTTGGCAGGTCCTGGTGGGCCCAGGTGGGGCCTGCGTAGGTCAGGGTGCGAGCCCACAGCCGCCAGGGAATGGAGGTGCTCACGGCGCGCACACGCAAGCTCAGTCAGGAGCCCCACGGGGTCTCACCTTCCCCGTCTGCCTCGCTGCAGCCAGGACGGCGACCTTCCCACCCTCATCTCCAGCGTGCATCGCAGCCGCCACCTCGTTATGCCCGAGCATCAGAGCCGCTGTGAATTCCAGAGAGGCGGCGTGGAGGTTGGCCTGGGAGCCGCAGGTGAGGAGCCAGGGCAGGGCGGGGGGTGAGGACGGGGCTGCCAGGGCTGTGGCAGCTCCGCGTGAGGACGGCCGCCCCACAGCCCTCCCTGCGACTCTGCTCATCGGCTCTGGATGCCGCCGCCACCCCCAGCAGCCTTGGCGGGCAGCCAGGGAGGCCAGCGGAGGAGGCGGGAGGCGGCGAGGCCGGCTGTCCCCCGGGGCTCTGTGTGATGGTAATTGTGTTAATCCCGGCCAGCCGGGCAGCGGGCAGACAGAAGGCGGAGGCGGTGGCTCCGCCGTGGCTGCTGCTGGGGTGGGCGTGGGGTGGCCGAGGCCCCAGGGGCAGATGGAGGCAGGACAGTCAGGGAGGGCAGGCCTCACAGAGGCTCAGAGGTGCACGCCTGGGAGTGGCTCCTGGACGGGCAGGGACACGCTCTGCACGCACGGAGTACCCACCGACCCCACAGAGCAAGGGGCCCCAGGAGGGAAGGGGACCACGCCCGGAGAGAAGGGGGGCTGGGGCCTGGACCTCTGCAGGGGTGGGGCAGGGGGGTGCTGGCCCAGGAGCTCTGTCCCTGAGGGGGGGGCGGCTCCTGGTGACAGCGGGAGCTCAGAGGGAAGAACAACTTGGGGACCCACGAGGCACCACTGCGGAGAGTGGGGCACGGCTGAGCTGTGGCTGAAGGTGGGGGGGTGCTGAGAGGAGGTGGCAGGGGTCCCTTGCTGCCCTGTGGACCAGGGCAAACCCGGGAAGTTCCCAGCAGTGGCTGCAGCTCTCAGGAAGGCTGGGCAGGGGATGGTCCACCATCCTGGGACACCTGAGTACCCCCATCAGGGCCTCCAGGTGTGCCTGTGCCTAGGTAGGCCTCGGCGGGGTGCTGCTTCTGGAGCCGAGCTGGGGGCGCCGAGCAGGCGGCTGATGAAATCTAATTGCTCCATCGATCGGGCAAGCCTCCGGAGCCCCACAGTGACTGAGATATTCTGAGCCACCAGGTCCCCTGCTGCCTGCGCACGTGGAGGCCTCCTCATGGTGCGCAGCCTGAGTGTGCGTGTGCGCCCTGCGCCCGGCCAGAGGCCTGGGTATCCACTCACACCCTTGTGACCCGCGTGTATCAGGGTGCCCTCACTCTCTTCGTGCTCAGGTGCAGGGCCCGCATATGAGCACTTCAGGGGTCCCACGTGGTCTGCATGAAGCACCACGTGTGTCCTGTGTCCAGGTTTCGTCCGAGTCCTGCCCTCTTCTTGGGACTCCACTTCTCACCGGCTTCCACACCTTCCTGCCGGCCCCTGGGTGGAGGCCTTCGCCCATCCTCACCTCCTCCTCCCCAGGAGCACGTGTCAGTCCTGTTTCCACCTGGGCAGGAGGGGGCGGGAGGAGAGGGCTTGGGGCAGCCCTGCAGACATCTGGTGACTGTGTGTGTGTCTGCTTCTGGCTGCCCCGGGTGCGTCTGTGAGTAGATGTGGCCTCACGAGGGCCCGGTGAGCCCCAGACCCCCACGGCAGGAGCCCCCTGCAGCCACGGGCCTGGTTCTCACCGTGGGTCCCCCCCACAGGGAGGTGCTCCCCAGCACTTCTCCCAGGCAGAGAGGAGCCCCGCCCCCAGTGTGGAAAATGGGAAACAGATCGCAGGGAGCTGAGAGCCCTGGGTCGTTCTCGGGGTTCAGGAGGTGTGTGTACAGGGTGGGTGTGGGCAGCAGGTGTGGACCCAGCCCAGACCCACCTTCCCACCTGGCACAGCTGGACGCTGCAGCCCTGCTGGCCCTGCTGGCCGGAGACCCTTTGGCGTCCTGAGGGGCCTTGTGCTGGTTGAGCACCCCCCACCCGTCCTGCTAGGTCACTGAGGTAGGACCCTTCGTCTGGGCGGTGGGGACCTCGTCCTCGTCCCTCTCTGGGCAAGGCCTGGGGCTAGGCCACTGGGCCCCGGCCAGTGGCAGGAGGTAGCCGAGATCAATAAGTTATTAGCACCATTCTGTCAGCTGTAAAGTGGAGATTGATTGGCACTCCGCTGCTGCCGCACTTCCCCACCTGATAAAAATGACAGATTAAGGGAATAAGGAAAAGGAATTAGGCTCTGGAGCTGACGGCCCGGGCTTCTCGGGAGCTCCCCTTGCCAAGGTGTCATGGCGGGCCTGGGTCGTAGATGGGGTGGCCCCTCACCCACCCACCCACCCAGAGCCCCGTGAGGATGGCGAGGGGGCCAGGAGCACGGGGTCTGGACGGGAGGCCAGCACTGTGGTGGGTTAGGGTAGGTAACTGTGGTGGGTCCAGGAGCCCGAGACCATCGCTGAGCTTTTCCGCAGAGACCTCCCAGGACTTCGGCTCGGAGGGAGCCTGGCGTCTGGGTGCAGGGGCTGGGAGGGAGGGGAGCTGGTGCCCGGGGATGGATGAGCATGGTTTGGATGTGGGACCTGAGAGAGGACTTCAGGATGGGGCGGGGGCGGGGCCTGGGCCACGTGAGGGGCTGTACGCAGTGGGTGAGGCTGCTTGGGGTGCCCTTGGGGGCTTAGCCCAGCTGGGCAGGTGGGCATGTGTGTGACAGGCCAGGCCAGGGTGGTGGCTCGGGCTTTCTGGGGGCAGTGAGGGGTGTGGCCTGGGGGCAGGGGCCCAGGAAGAACGGATGTGGCAGGTGTGCCAGGGCCTGTGGCGTCTAGGAAGAGGTTGGGGTACCCTGGCATGGGACCCTGCACTGCCGGTCCTCACCCCTATCCTAGAAGGAGAGGTTGGTTTCCAGTCAAATCAGGGTGCTGAGGAGGGCTCCTTATTCTGCAGGGGAGACTAGTCTGGCTGGTGCGGGCAGCATGGCACCTGTGGGGTCCCGAGTTGCTACCTGAGGCCGTAGCTATGAAATCTCCCATCGTATCTACGCACACACAGTCCAGAGCCCAGGGTCTGGACCATCCCAGGCCCTCGCCCCGTCCCAGCCCCGCATGAGGGACCCCGGGCTGAGCACAGCTTTAACCTGGCCAGGACCCACAGGCACCCCTGAGGAATGAGGGGTGTGGTTCCGGGCTGAGCTGGAGCTGGGCCGGGACTGAGGCCGGTATTGGGGTGGGCCTGAGCTGTTCCCGCCCTGGCCCCTACGAGCCCTGAGAGGCAGGGTGGGGTTCACTCTGCCCTCTCCCAGGTGACCTGTTGGGCAAGAGGCTGGGTCGCTCCCCCCACATCAGCAGTGACTGCCCTTCGGAGAAGAAGGCCCGAAGCAAGTCCCCTCAAGGTGTGAGCCCGACCCCTGGGGGGTGGGGGCACAGGCACTGGAGAGGAAGGGGGACAGCCTGGACCCTCTGCAGGGCAGGGTCAGCATAGCAGCAGGTTCTAAGAGGGGAGCCCCTGCCTCTCCCCCTCAGCTGTATCTGAAGGGGAAGACCCCTCTCCTGTGCTTGCCCAACACAGAGGGTCTGTTGCTTCCGGAACTAGGGCCCGGCATGGCCCCCGAGGATCATTACCGCCGGCTGGTGTCCGCCCTGAGTGAGGCCGGCACCTTTGAGGACCCTCAGCGTCTCTACCACCTCGGCCTCCCCGGCCACGGTATGTCGCCCCTCCCCACGCATGAGAGGCCACCACGTGCGCTGGGCTCGCCCTGTCCTGAGAGGTCTCTGCTCACCCTGAAAAGAGGCCCTGGGGTCTTTGGCTGCCGACACCAAGGCTGGGATTGGATGCAGGTCTTTTGGCCCCTCAAACCTCGAAAGCCCTTGTAGGTGGGCAATGAGGCCCACCTCCTCCTCCCTCTGCCCAACGCAGCCGCTTGTTTGGGTAGATCTGGGGGAGTCCCCCACCAACAGGTCTCCCACGGACTCTCCCAGCCGGGCCTCGAACGGCCGCTGTCATTTCACAGATGAGCAAGCTGAGTCTCAGGGGAGCCCACGCGAGAGTGGGAGGTGGGGGTTTCCCCAGGCCCAGCACACGCAGGTCCCCGTGGCCCCTGGTCTGGACGGCACCGTACCCCTCCTCGGGGAGGCCAAGAGCAGGGCAGCAGGCAGCCCCTGAACGTCCACTGTGGACGTCCGTCCAGAAGCAGGATGGGCGACGGTTCAGCTTTGGTCGCCCGGCCTTCACAGCCTTCACTGGTGGTCAGGAGGAGCTCCGGCCAGAGGCGCCATGCCCATCCCGCCCAGCTCCCAGACAGGACGCTTGGAAGCCCCCCTACCACCGCGAGGGCACAGTCCGGCACCCTGTCCAGCTGCACCCGGGCTTTGCAGACCCCAGTCCGGGGGCTGGGGCCGGGCGCTTGCCTTTTCTGGCTGGAACTGGGTGAGAGGGTGCTGGGAAATCGGGCCGGATTTCCTCTCCTTACACAGGCACTGTCCCCCAGGGCAGTCAGGCACCGAGAGCCTGAATAATTCACCAAATGTTAATAATTTAAAAATCTTCTTTTTAATTGCTTTCCCTGCCCTGCCTGGGGCCGGCTCCGCTGGCCTGCGCGGGGAGGGGCGATGGCCGCGGGGAGCGGCGCGGAGTCGGGCTGTCAATCAGGCCCCTGCCCGTCGCCCCCGCCCGGAGCCGACGGTAAATAACCCAGGCCGCGGGCGGGCGGGGGCGCGGGGCCCTGCCGGGATCGATGCGGGCGGCCGCGCCGGCTGGGCTCTGCGGCCTGGCACCCGGCCCCGGGCAGGACCCACCTCCGCTTTTCGGGTAATTAATTTATAAACAGGCGGTGGCGGCGGAGCCTGCACAGTGGGGGAGCTGCGGGGGGGGAACTCTGAGGTCCGGCCCTGAGCAGGACAGAGGGCCAGGGGTGGGGAGCAGAGTGCGTAGACCGCACAGTGGGCCCGGGTGTTACCTAGGAGGGGGTTGGAGCCCCGCCCCAACTCCTGGACAGGTCCCACTGCCCTCACTCTGGGGCCTTTGCACGACCCCTCCCGTCACGGGCTCTGCAGCCTTGCTCTCGGCAATCTCAACTCTGATTCCTGCACCACCAGACTCCCCTGCGTGGGACCTTTCCCTCTCTCCGTCCCAACCACTTTTTTGTTCCTGACATCCCCATATCCCTTACAAATGCTCACCTGACCCCCCTCCCAAGACCGGTGGGTGCCACCAGCGGGCCTTGCGCTGGGATGTCTGGTGTCAGCCCTGCCCTACGGCCTCTGCTCGTCTTTCTGTCTCGGTAACGAACCAGCAGGGTCGGGGGGAGAATGTGCGCCGGGTCTGCGTGTCCTTGGCCAGTGTACCACAGGGTGTGGGAGACATGAGGGCCTGGTGGGGGCTGGCCTCTGGGTCACTGCTGGTGCCTGCCCCTCCTCAGATCTCCTGAGGGTCCGGCAGGAGGTGGCAGCGGCAGCTGTGAGGAGCCCCAGTGGCCTGGAAGTCCACCTGCCCTCATCCACAGCAGGTCAGCGTCGGAAGCAGGGCCTGGCTCAGCACCGAGACGGCACCGCCCCAGCTGGTGCCCCGTCCTTCTCAGAGAGGTATCGGGGTGCCTGCATTTCAGAGAGACCCCTACATTCCCTGTGCTTGTTTCGGGGCTACAGAGCTGCGGTTGGCAGACCTGTATCACCTGGTTTCTGCACGCGAGGTCCACAGCCCGCACCTCCCCTTGGCCGCTGTACAGCAGCAGGGTCCTGAGTGAACCGGGCACTGTGCTCGGGCTTCGGTTGGTGGCAGCCAGGCAGAGGCCCAGAACGTTTCTGGGGTAGAATGTGTGGGGGTGACCATCCTTCTGGGTGGGGTGTGTTTCCACGGAGCAACTGTGAGGCCCGCTGAATCCAGGTGCCCGAGACAGCTGAGGGCTTTGCTCCCCCAGCAGGTAGGTGAGGGGGCTTGAGGCAGATGAGGGGGAGCAGTGCGAGGTCTGGGAACCCCGAAGTCGGAGGAGCGCTGGGGGCGGGGAGAGCCCCCCAGCAGCACCGATTCAGACACCGGAGCCGCTGGCAGCACAGACGAGGCCTCCGGGGGTTGTAGGGGCCGGGAGACCCCAGGAGGGGGCGGGGGCGGAAGGACTTCGGAGGCTCCCCGCCCCTCGCGCCGGGAGGCCGCCCCTCGCGCCGGGAGTTGTTCGCTGCAGCCGCCGCCTCCCGGACCGCGGCTAATTGCGCCGCGTCCGCGTAGGGTTGGCTAGGGGCCGGGGCCGCGGGGGCGGGGGCCCCAGCGCGGTAATTACCGCCACAGTCGCCGCCGCCCGCCGGGCCAGCGCCTCCGCGCCGCCGCCGAGATTAATTGGCGCCGCCAGCGGGGGCGGAGGCGACCTGAGCCACGACGGGCGCACATCGACCGCCCGCAGGGCCGGCAATTAGCAGAGGCGGCCGGAGCGGGGGGGCCGCGGGGGCGGGGGGCGGGGGGCGGCAGTTCCGGGAAGAAGGGGGCGCGCGGGGAGGGGGCCCCCGAGCCTGCGGCGCGCGCGGCTCACCACTCTGCCGTCCACAGGGAGTTGTCGCAGCCGCCCCCCTTGCTGTCGCCGCAGAATGCCCCCCACATCGCCCTGGGCCCCCACCTCAGGCCCCCCTTCTTGGGGGTGCCCTCGGCCCTGTGCCAGACCCCAGGTGAGGAGTAGGCTGGTGAGCGATTCTGTCCCCCGGAGGTGGTGGTGGTGGGGCTGTTGGTGCGGGGCCATCCGCGTTTATCTGTCACAGACCGCGTGTCCATCAGTGCTCCCGGCGAACCCGCCCCTTCCCCTATTGAAGCCAAGGACAGACCAGGGCGGGCTTGGGTGGTCCTGGACCACTCGGCCACCTGGCCTCGTGGTCTGTCCCCTTCCCACCAGGCTATGGCTTCCTGCCCCCTGCCCAGGCGGAGATGCTCGCCCGGCAGCAGGAGCTCCTGCGGAAGCAGAACCTGGCCCGGTAGGTGCTTCAGCCGGGGGTGGGGCGGCGGGGCGAGAAGTGTCACTGCCGAGCTGGCTGATACTCTGCGGTCTGTCTCCACGGCCAGGCTGGAGATGTCAGCAGAGCTGCTGCGCCAGAAGGAGCTGGAGAGCGCCCACCGGCCGCAGCTGCTGGCACCCGAGGCCGCCCTGCGCCCACCCGACGGTGCCGAGGAGCTGCAGCGGCGCGGGGCCATGCTGGTGCTGAGACACAGCTCCGCGCCGCTGCTGGCCCTGCCTCCCCAGGGACCCCCGGGCCCCGGCCCTCCCACCCCGCCCCGGGAGCCTGCCCGCCGAGCTCCTCGGAAGGGGGGCCCCAGCCCTGCCTCAGCCCGGCCCAGTGAGCCCAAGGATATCACAGGGGTTGGGCTCTGGGCACAAGACAGCTCTGAAGATGAGCCCCCCAAGGACTCAGACGGAGAGGACCCCGAGATGGTGGCTGCTGGGGGCCAGGGCCCCATCCCAGGCCAAGCCCCAACTGGAAGAGCCAGCTCTGAGGGGAAGGGGCTTGCCTCAGGGTCCATGCTGCCCCCTCCACTGCCCCTGGGCCTGCCCTACAGTGTCAGCCCCTACTTCCACACAGGTGGGCACCCCCGCCATGCCTCTAGCGTCCTCCAGTCCCCATCCCCCACGCAGGGTCTCAGGGAGGGCGTCCACAGGGACAAAAACCCCCTTCAGTCATCAGTCCAACATTTCTGAAAAATTAGGGCGAGCAAAGGTCAGCAGACAGGGGTGGGAGCATAGGAAAGAGCTGGCCAAAGTCCTAATAACACTACCCCCAACCCAGGCGCCATGGGGGGCCTCTTCATGGATGGCGAGGAGGCCACAGCGCCCGAGGATGTCAGCAAGTGGACAGTGGACGACGTCTGCAGCTTTGTGGGCGGCCTGTCCGGCTGTGGAGAATATGCACCGGTGAGGGGTCCCACCCAGGATGGTTCTGAGCACCCCCCACTACCCAGCGCTGCTTCCCACCCCCGATTTCCCCTTCTCAAAGACTGCGGGGGTGGGGGCACTGGTGCACCGCCCCCCCCCCCCCCCCCCCCCCGCCGCATTGTCAGTGTTTCCGCTTCCAAGGTGGGACATGCGCCCAGCACAGAGGAGACTTTCCTTCCATTTGACGCTTTTTCCTGCAAGCTGCACCGGCAGCTCCTCTGGGCTCTGCTTTCTCTGGAAAGCTCTGAGGCCACCCCAGGACGCACAGCCCCGGCACTCACGCCCTGACACTGTGCCCCCCACCTCCAGGTCTTCAGAGAACAGGGGATTGACGGGGAGACCCTGCCCCTGCTGACAGAGGAACATCTCCTGACCACCATGGGGCTGAAGCTGGGGCCTGCTCTCAAGATCCGGGCCCAGGTGAGCGCCTACTGGGGGCAGCGGTCTCCAGACAGCAGGGGGGCAGCACTGAGGCTCTGCGTGGGGCTGCAGGGTAGCAGGCCGGCAGGCCCCATCCAGGCCCATCTCTCCACAGGTGGCCAAGCGCCTGGGCCGAGTCTTCTACGTGGCCAGCTTCCCCGTGGCTCTGCCGCTGCAGCCACCGACACTGCGGGCTCCCGAGAGGGAGCTCAACTCAGGGGAGCAGCCCCTGTCCCCAGCACCGGCCCCCTCCCCGTACGGGGGCGCGCAACCCCCTGCCAGCCGAGCCTCACCCAAGCAGGAGAACGGAACCATGGCTCTGCTCCCAGGGCCCGCGGACCCCTCGCAGCCTCTGTGCTAAGCTGGTGTCAGACACCCCCATCCTTCACTGCCGGCTGCTCCCCGGCAAAGGCCCCCGACCCCACAGCTTATCCTCCTTTCGGTTTTGGATGCAAAAACACAATTTTTAAAAGGAAAACACATGATTTAAGAGGAAAAGAATGAGTTTCCAAAGACTCTCTGGGGGTGCCTGCAGAGCCCGGTGCAGACAGCGCGGGGACCGAACCCAGGCCCGGGGTGGGGGTGCTGCACCCTGGGCGGCTGAAGACAAACCAGAGACGGAGGAGGCGCAGGCGCACCCCAGGCCCTGCAGCGTCGGCCGTGCCCATGGCAGAGCCCGGCTCGAGGTCAGCCTCCTTCGTGGGGTAGGTGCATTTCACCCGCCACCATAAGCTGCGGCAGGAGGCCAGCCCCACGGTGGTTTATGTCCCCACGGCCGCCGCTCCAAGACTTGGAACAGCACTTGGTCCTTTCCGGTCTCTTATGTTGTAAAAATAAAGCCCTATCCACCATCTACGCCCCGCGTGGGCACGGACCCCAGGGCCTCGGCTCAGCCGCAGCCGGGAAGCAGCACACCTGACTGCCTGGTGAGGTGGGAACACCACACAGCAGCCCCCACGAGGCTCCAGGCGGGCAGCCCTCAGTCGTCCTCGGAGAGCTCTAGATCCTGCAGCTCGTCCTCCGGCCCCTGGGCCAGCCGCCACGGCTCCTGGGGGTCCGGCCCCGCCTCTGTGTCTGGGCTTCCATCTGCAGGGAGAGCGCACAGAACATAAATTCTGCTTTATCAGGAAAAAGCCAGCCTGGGAGGTTACTCATCACTAATTAATCACAGCACTAATTAATTTATCGCTGCTGCTGTTGCTTGAGGCCAGAGCCAGCGGGGATGGCGCAGCGGGCCCAGCTTAGAGCCGATGGCCCTGCCCACCCACCGGATCCCCCATGACAGTCTTGGGCTCCAGACAGATGGGCTCAAAAACCACGGCACCCCGCATTCCCAGGAACCACTTACCCTCTGAGTCGCTGACTTCCTCCTCCTCCTCCCGCCTCTGCCAAGCTCTTGGGGACCCAGGCGCCCCTGGGGACCAAGCACAAGAGCCCATGGGGGTGGACCCACCAGCAAATGCACAGAGGGGCAGCTAAGGCAGGACAGGGGCTGGGGCACAGCCCTGGACCCCACGTTCCCTTAGGTCTCCTCTGTTCAAGTGGGAGAGGACCCAGAACTGCCCTGAAAGCTGGTGGTGGCGGGAGGGGGTGACACAAGGCCTGGGGGCCCCCACCTCAAAGCCAGCCCTGTGGCAGGAGGGGCAGAGTGATGACAAGTGCCCTTCCTCTGGTTCCATGAGGTGGGAGGCCTGCCAGGCCCACCTGCTCCCTCCTCCCCCAGGCCCCACCTCTCTCTGGGGAGTCCGGGGCGTCCTCGTCCTCGTCCTCAGCGCTGTCCAGATCAAAGAGGTCCTTGAATTCTGCCCTGTCCTCATCCTTCCTGTCTGCCACCTTGCGGCGCTTCACCTCTGGGAAGTTCAAATCTTCCAGCTGGAAGGACAGGGACCCTGAGCTGCAGGTGAGGGTGGGTGCTCAGGGCTGCCCGCCCACCGGCCACAGCCCAAAGCACGGCCCAAGCCCAAGCCAGACTCACATTCCCAGTGATGGCTTTACCCAGACCCAGTCCTGCTCCCTCCTGCCCCGCGAGCCCCTCCTCTAGCCTCCAGCCCACCCCCTCACACCAGGACCCTGCTTGGCCACTTTCCGGACACTTGGCATACTGGGTAGGGTTCCTGGACAGCCGCCCTACCAGGCCAGTGCGGAGGCCGCTAAGGGACATCACAGCTGCAGGCTCCAACCGTCCTACTTCCCTAATTTTCAGCCATCACTCCCAGAACAGATGGCCTGCCCATACTGACACCAGGACAGGGATGCAGACAGTCATGCCACTTGGCACAAAGCTGTCCCCTCAGGTCACAACGTCACGCACCCACGGATCGGGCCCAGACCCAAAGACAGAGCTAGAGGTCTTCCTGTTCCTCCCTGCTGGCCCTCCTGGTGTCCACAGGCCGGCCTAGGTGACGAGGTCAGCCCAGCTCTCGCTCCCCCAAAAGCCCCAGCCTGCCAGGCCTGAGGGGCAGCAGCCTCTCTGCCCCAGCACAGCCCTGGGGCCTCTCCACCTGCGGGTCGTGGGAGAAGCCCCCAGACTCTACCCAGTTCTGCCCACCATCCGCCCCATCAGAGCAGCACCAGCACACGCTGCAGCTAGGGTGGCCAGGGACAGCACCCACCACCCCCTGCTGACGTCCTCCCAGCTGTGCCCACATCCCCGACGCCCCCCACCCACCCACCACCATACCCGCTCTTTGCCACTGATCTCCAGCTGGATCTCACGGTCCCTCAGCTTCCGCCACTGGCTATAGTACTTCGTGAGTGGGGTCCCCTCCTCCCGGGTCCGCTTCTCCCAGGCATCCTGTGCAGGGAGATCCAGGGTCATGTCCCACCCCGGGCAAACCCCCAAACCTCAGCCGCACACTGACCAGTGGCCCCCAGGCCCAGGCCCTGGCCCCCAGCTGACCACCGCGCGCTGGTCGGACACGCCGAAGGAGACCCTCTGGCGGAGGCTGCGGACGTGCTCTGCGTTCTCCTGCACCTTCTCCAGCAGCTGGCGCACCTGACGGCAGTAGTTGGCCACCTTGCACTCCCGGAGAAAGGATTTCAGCTGCAGAGGAAGCAGGGCTCAGCCTAGCCCCAGGCACAAGGCTGTTCTGCACCCCACGAGCGGTGACCGCAGGCAGGCGGAGGTGGGGGGGGGGGATCATGGGTTCCTGTGTCTCTGAGCCCCGGGGGATGCACCTGAGTCGGGGGAGAGCCCCAGTGCAAGTGTGCGTGTGGGGTGGGGTGGGGGGGCTGCGTGACTCTATGGCCCAGCCCTTAGGGACCTGTGGGGGTCGAAGGGCTGACGGGAGGATGCCCACCAACCCCGTGGGCCAGGCAGAGGGGTAGGCAGTGGCAGGGGCAGGATGGAGCCACCCTCCAGGCCACGTCCCGCCTGCTGCCTGTCTGTAAATAAAGTCGTGCTGGCACACGGCACACTCGTTCGTTCCTGCGTTTCTGTGAATTTTTTTGCACTTCTGTGGGAAAGTTGAGCGGATTGAGAAACCCCGTGATTGCAAAGCCTAAAATATCTACCATCTGACTTTTTACCAAAAACATTTGTTGACCCTCTTCTAGACCCTGATCCCCAGGACTCAGAGAGAGGACAACGCACACACACCTGTCTGAGCAGCCCCGCCCCACTCACCACCAGGCCAGATGGGCACCGGCCTCCCTGAACTGAGAAACGCCTAGGCTGAAAGTAAACGGATCTCCAAGGGGCTTCTGAGAGGGAAGACCGCCCCATCCCACCCCAAATATCGCCTGAAGAAAAGCTGAGGTGGGCGGCCAGGGCTTCCTGTGACCCCCAAACGTCTCCTACCGCCTCACCTGGCCCAGGAGCACCTGGGAAAGCATGCACTGAGACCAGCCCGACCCAGAGCCGGGGGCCGGTCCAGCCTGCTGCGCCCCAACACCCCCGGGAGCCCTCACGGCTGGTCCGGTCCCTGGGCTGTAGCAGGCTAGAGGGGAACTGACAGGTCCCGGGGTCCTCCTGACGCACCCGGGCCAGCGCCCTCCTCAGGCTCCACACCCAGGCAGGTACCCAGGCAGGTACCCCAACACCACGGCCCTGGGGACCCAGCTGCCAGGTGGCGCCAGCACAGAGACCCCAAGCTGACCAGGCTCTGCCACTGGCCCTGTGCGGCTGTGACAGGGCTGCCTTGCTCTGGCCCCACGTGAGGGGCGCCAGCCCGTCAGGAGGCGGTCTGGTCTGCTGAGGGGTTGGGCCCACGGAGGGACTCGGGCGGGGGGCAGCGGGCACACACCTGCAAGACAGCGGGCAGCGCCAGCTCGGGGAACGCAATGCTGTGGGCCTGACTGTGCAGGTACTCCAGGCTGAGGTCGTACAGCTGCTCCACCAGGCCGTCCTGAGGCAGCGAGGGAGGGGACAGCGTCAGGGCAGAGGGGAGCTCAGACCTCGGAGCCACGCTCGGGCTCAGGCTCACCGGGCTCCCCCAGCCCCGGGAGGCCCACAAGGTTCAAGCCTGGAGGGCAGCGGGCCTTCCCCCATCCACACTCGTCTACCTCCAGTCACCCCGCAGGCTGACCTCGGTGCCCTGCGACATCCTGCCGTGACCCCGCCCAGGGCGTTTCTGGACCCCTTTGGAGGCTGGGCTCACCCGGTACGCCTTCTCCTGCAGGTTGACCTTGGACAGCTTCAGGATCACAGCAAAGTTGATGGGCCTGGAGCTCATGCGCCCCGGCCTCCTGTTGAAGTCGACCTGCTGGAAGATCTGCCCCAAGGACCCGTCAGCCCAGCCTGCCCACCCCAGTACCCTGGGTCTCTGGAGACCCATCTTGAGACCAAGGGCAAGTGGCCGGACACAGTGCCAGCCCCGCGGCCTCACAGACACCACCCCTCCCCCCACAGTCTGCTCACCTTCCAGATCTCTGGTCCCCAAGGGAGTCCCTCTGCCCTAGAGCAGGGCCCTGGCCAATGGGGCGGGACCAGGCCACACCCTTACACACTGCTGCTGTCCCCCTCCTGAAACTGGGCCAGGAAGCCATGAGAACCAGTGTCTGGAGACAAAGAAGGGTCCCTCCTGCACAGGGTCACCATCACTGCAATTTCCTCACCCACGATCGCATCCCCACAGCCTGGTCCTGGCCCTAGTGGATCTCTAGCCTTTGGACTGAAGCCTCTCCCTACCTAAGCTACGTGCACACGTATACACACAGGTACACATGCACAGAGGCAGCAAAGGGAACACAGCTTTGGAATCAGACAGGGCTTCCAGCCCAGCTCCGCCACTCTAATCTTGGGCAAACACCCAGATCGACCCAAGTCTGTGCCCTAAAACCAGTGCCCTCGGGCCAGCCCAGCAGAGCAGCTGTACTCACCTGCGGTGCCACTCTTGCCTATCGGGCAGGCACCGTGCAGAGTAACGCCCTCACAACACCTGTGTGCTATGGGCGAAGAGCCAGCACTCAGGAGAGCTGCACCAAGTTGAGGAGTGGTCGGGCCACACGCGGCAGGAGGCGTCTTCCCTCCCCCACCCTCCGCCCCACCTCGAGCACCTGCTCACCTCAAGGATGAAGGGCAGCACGGGGATGAAGGTGCCCGTGCTCTCCGAGAGCAGCGTCAGGGCGCGCACGCAGTGCATGCGCAGCGGGTAGAAGCGGGCAGTGGGGACCAGCCTGGGGATGTGGGAAGGCGGGAGTGAGCAGAGACCCCAGACTCAGAGACCCCCAAACCAGCCTCACCCGCCTGGCCCAGCTGCCTCTGAACTCTCCCCACCCACTGGGCTCCAACCTCAGGAGGGGCTCCTCCCCGGCAGGGTCAGGGGCCACACCAGCCTCAGACAGATAAAAGCAGGACCAAAGGCCCCAACCGAAGTCGCAGTTCTAAGGCCCTGCCTCCTTGCTCAGTTACGGGGTGGGGGTGGGGGGACCACACCCCACCCGGCTAACGACTCAATTTCATTTTAACACGTGAGACAGCAAAGCCGTGAGTTACTCGTTAAAACTTTTCTTTTTTCTCCCTTCAGGAGGACAAGGATGCCCTCTGCTGGCCACGTGTGGCTCCGCCAGTCTCTACCCCCAGAGACCAACACGACATTCATAGGCAAACCACAGCACGTCACTCCAAGCCTGCTCTGTCCAAGACGTCCAGGCAGGTAACCCCAAATCCCTTCAAACCGCACAGTCCCCTCTACCCCGCGTCCCCAGAATGCACGTGTGTGCGGCATCCTGGACTAGGGTACCAGGTCACAGGCAACCGAGAGGCCCAGCTGACAATGATTCTGGGATGCCGGGACAAGGCCACGGACAGCCTCAGCCCAGACCTTCCTCAGGTGCTGCCAAGTCACAGACACCACACCTGGAGGCCCCAGCTGCCAGGGGCACTGGCCAGACCCTCTGTGAACAACCCTGACCCTACCCTGACCTCCAGGACAGCCTCCTGTAACCTTCTCCCTGTGTAACCCTGGCCCTGACCCCCAGGACACCTATGTAACCCTGGCCCCACCTCCTTCGGCCCTCGGGGCAAACCCCCGGCCCCGACTCACTTGATGCAACCGATGACAACCTGGGACAGGGGGTAGATCAAGGGCTGCAGAGGTTCGCTGGGGCAGATGGTGCTGAGGGCGCGGCACCACAGGTAGAGGCAGTGCACGAACTGCCAGTTGTACACTGACTGGTACGTCTCCTGGGCAGAGTGAAGTCCACCCAGGTCAGCCCTGGGGTCCCCTTCACCTACTCCACAGCCCCTACCAGCAAGGACCCTGGCGCCACCAAGGGGCTGAGCTCTCTCTCGCAGGAGGCCCGGCCCCCCCACCACCCCCCCACCCCGCCCCGCAGTGGGTCAGGCTCCACCCCCCTGCCCCCGCCCCCGCCCACCTTCTTGCGCGTGGTCATGGCATTGCGCAGGTGGATGGCGAGCTGGCGGATGTAGAGGAACGCGTGCTGGTAGGCGACGCCAGCGTCCAGGGCCAGCAGCTCTGTCAGAGTCCGCTGCATGAAGCTGACAAGGGGCAGGGTGCTGGGGGAGGTGAACCTGCAGTTCCTCACGTACGTGATGTACATTTGCTGCCGAAAACACCTTAGTCAGAGCCGCCTCTGAGCTCCCAGGGCCCCATGCCCCCACCACCCAGCACCAAGCCCCCTCCAGACACCCGGGCCTTTCCCTCAGAGCTGGCCTCAGCAGGAAGCACAGCCCAGCCACGTCTGCCGCAGACCCCCCTCCGCTGCACGGCCCTGCATCTCGAGGCCCCACTGCTGCTCAGCCCACCAGCCCCGGGCAAAGTCTGCAGTGTCGAGGGGAAGGGTCTTACGGGGAGGCCTAGACACCCAGGAAGGAGGGAGCTGCAGCATGAATAACCGTGGGAACGGGCAAGGGACGTGGACGGACCAGAAGGGAAGGAGGCAGAGAAGCCCCTGCTGCCCGCCAGGCTGATGCAGGGGGCTTCCAGAGGGTCCTATGCAGGGCAGGCCACCCCAGGCTTACAACCAGGCGGCAGGGTCCCCGCCCACTGAGAGGAGAGCTGTGCGGGCCAGTCCATGCGGAGCCCCAGGGGGACCATGGGCTCCTGTCCCCGTGCTGTCCCGTCCCCCACTTCTCTTGGAGGAAGCCATGACGAGGACCTGGGTCTGCCCAGGGTCACAGCGCCCGCAAGAAGCACCGACCACAAAGGCAGCCTGCCCAGCCCTCAGGTCGAGACTTTCAACCCAGACCCTGACGGAAGAGCCGGGGGCACCGCTACCTTGAGGACGGGGCTCAGGAAGACGTCCTTCTTGTGCCGGCAGACCTTGACAAGGACCAGGAAGGCCAGCACACGCAGCGTCTCCTCACCCGTGCCCCACAGGACCACCATCCTCTGTGGAGGCGAGCTGTCACCGCCTGCCCCGGCCAGAGACAGCCCTTCCCACAGCGCCCCGGGGAACTCTCCGAGTTAGAGCTCGGTCGGGGAGGAGGAAAACCAGAGCACTTCGCCCCCCCTGAAGGCCGTACGGTGAACGCTGACCTCTGTTGTCCAGCGCGCGTATGCACGCGGGTGCCAGAAGGCCGCCCCCCACCGCCCAGGGGAGCCCGTCCTCGCGCGACTGGGCTGTGCTGTCTCGAGTGTGCCCCCAAGACAGAACCCCACGCGCTGGCACAGATGCCCCCTGCACCCCAGCCGGCAGCGGGGCTGCCCCGAGGCCAGCGCACCTTGAGCAGCATGCGGCACTGCTTGGGGAAGGTCAGGAAGTAGGGCACGCAGCTGCTGACATGCTGGAGGACGGCCGCCACCACTGTCACCTCTGCCACACAGGCCACCAGCTGGGGAAGCAGGAGAGGTCAGCGAGGCCCAGGATACGAGGAAGGACTGCACCGGTGGAGGCAGCCAGGCCCCCATGTGACCCGGCAGGTCCCGCCCCCCAGAACCGCACCTGTATGACGGAGCTCAGGTAAGCCTTGATGTCCAGCCGGAGCTTCCCCCACAGCGGGCTGCTGGATGGCTGCAGCACCCTGCAGGGAGACCGCACCCTCCAGCTCAGACACCAGGCCACCAGGAGGCCACCAGGAGGCAGGGGTGTGGCCCAAGCTACGTCCCATCCAGGACACACACAGTGTCCAGGACGCAAGGGCACATGGGCCCTGTGGTGAGACCACCCCCCCCATCTTTCCCACGAGTTCAGGGACCTTTCCAGCTGGACGGACACGAGACACACACCAGGACTCTCTCAAGGGTGGCCCACAGCTACGCCTAAGGAGGGGTACCACCAAGCCCCAAGCCCCCCCACAGGCCACCCCACCCGGCCAGAGGGCTGACCATCCTTCCTGTCTGAGCCCCCAGACAGACCCCTGGCCTCCAGCTCCCCACACCTCTCAGGCACCCACACCGTGCAGTCCCAGGTCTGACCCAGGCATCGCCAACCAGCACCACAAGCTGTCTTCCTTTGGGCCACATACAGTTTTTGTCGTTGTTACCCTTGCGGCTTACGGGATCTCAGTTCCCTGACCAGGGATTGAACCCGCGCCACGGCAGTGAAAGCACCGAATCCTAACCACTGGACCACCAGGGAACTCCCTGGGCCACACACGCTTTACAGAGACCGAGTCACTTACACCTTAATCTCAGCAGCAGTGGCTGACGCTTCGGAAGTTTCTCAGAGACATCACCGCTCAACGCTTGCAGAACTCAGCACGTTAAGTGTCTGTTAACTCCACTAACGTGTGCAAAAGAACCAAGGACGGGGCCCCTGATAACCTCCCCATCGGCAGAGGCCGGCTGCTGGGCACCTGGAGCCACGACCCAGGCGGCGCTGCCGCTTCCTCCCAAGCCCACTGTCCTCCACGGTGACCGCTCTCCCCACTGCAGCAGCCCTCACGGGAGCCCGCACCCAGCCAACGCCAGCACCACTTGCACTGCCTCTTTGCTGCCCACTCACTCACTGCCTGTGGCCCTCCACTCGCGCCGGCCAGCCAGCTGCCCTGTCCCCTCCGGCAGCCACCTCCACGTGGCCGCATCAGTCCAGCCCCGACCACCACCACCAGGCCCAGGTGCTCCCATCCCCGAGTCCTGGCCGCCTCCACCTCCCCTCCAGGTGGTCCCAGCGAGACCTCTCCCTGGAGCTTCTCCCTCCCTCTGAGCAGCGTCAGGGCGAGTGTGACCCTCCAAGCCTTTCCTGCCTCCAGGGCACGTGGCTGCAGGCTCCCGGGAGCCCCAGTGGAACCCACAAGCTGCCAAATGTCGGCTGCTCCTCTCTCCCCTCTGAAAACCTTCCACGGCCTTCTCTGCTCAACTGACCTCTAACACGGAAGTCAAGGTCCTCAAGCCAGCATGGATGGGGCCCCAGCCTAGACACACACACTCGCACCAGCCAAAGAGCAAGGAGAGCAGACGAGACTTGACTGGTCCAAAGAGAAAAGAGAGAATCCTGACCAGAGAAAACGGGGGAGCAAAGCCAAGCACACACTCTGTGGCCCTTGAGGAATTCTGGGCAGGAAGGAGGAAGGACAGGGCTACCCCCACAGGGCCCTGAGTGTCCAGCCTCTCCCAAGAGCCCTACAAAGAGCCTGGCTCTGTCCTCCACATCCCTCTGTGCCAGCTGGGTCTAGAGGGAGCCCCTAGGACGCAGAGCCCCTGCCTTCCCCAGTGCAGAGCCCTGACCACGCCTCCCCATGCCATTCTCTTCTCTCTTACCTGCTACTGTCCTTTGGGGCCTTTCTAAACAGCAGCTCCTGGAGACAGCCAAAGAGATCTCTGATGCAGAAAGTGACCAGAGCATTGAACACTGCAATGAGGGGACCAGAGACGCCACTCTCAGAACAGAAAATGGAACATAGAGACTGTATCCCTGGTCCCCTCACCCCAGCTCACCAGCACTGTCCGTGACCTGGAATTTGCTGGTCTCAGTGCCTTCCTGTTCTCCTTGGGTGGTGGCCACGGCTGCTCGAAACGCCTGCACAACTTCGTGGAACAGCTTTGGAGTAAGGTGCTGCTAAAAGGGCAGAAGGACCCAGAATGTTGGAGGAGCAGTCAGCTGTGCTCGGTAAAGCGAGAGGCAGCCGGCTGGGGCTCCAGGAACCCGCTCTGTGAGAGAAAGGCATGCTCGGCCACATCCTCAGACCAAGAGCAGAGGTGGGAGCAGTGTTACTGAGCCACGTGCAGGGAACAAAAAGAGTCCAGAATCCTCCCGGAAGGGCCATGGGGGAGGGGCTGAGGAGCCTGGATCTAAACGATGGCCAGCTCCAAGTGGTATCTGGAGTTCTCCCTTTCCGTCCCGTCCTTTCTTTTCCCTGCAGAAACCACTGCAAGGCCCTCAGAAGGGCCCTGGCTCCACCAGCGAGCAAAGGCACAGAGACTATGTCCTGCCCACAGTGGACTTCAGAGAGCCCTGGAGAAAAACAGAAAGGAAAGGAGAAGGCAGAGGCCCTAGTCTCTGAATGAAGGAGAGAATGCAGTCCTGGGCCCTCCTAGCATGCAGGGAAAACTGTGAGATTCTCTCATGCTGAACCGGCTCAGAGAAGGGCTCCTCCCACCTGCACTGCCCCAGATAAATGAAAGAAAGCAAGGGGGCCGGAGCTGGGGCGGGGTCAGCGGCCCAGCCCACGCCACTTCTCACCTTTGCTGCCTGCTTCCATCTCTCAACCATGGCGAGGGTCACAGAGGCAGAATCCCTCCTCTTCCCCGCAGGTCCTCTGGGGGCCCTGTCCTCCTCATCTTCCTCCTCCTCACTTGCTTCCTGCACCAGACACAGAGGGCCCCACTGGACCAGATGCAGAGGCCACAAATATGCCCCTGCCCCCCCCCCCCACTGTGCACAGGCTCTCACTTCCAGCACATCCGGCAGGGGGTGGAGCCGATCCTCTTCGTCCTCAGAGCTGTCCGAATCACTGAAGTTCAGCAGGCTCTGGTCATTCTCCTGCAGGAACTTGTAGAACTCAGGGTCTTTGTCCTTCAGTCGAGAGAGCTGGTCCTTGTGCTCAGACGCACGGCCCTTACACCGGCTGAGAAGGTGGGGGTCAAGTCTGACCGGCAGGCACAGCCAAGGCCAAGGGGGGAGGGGGGATCAGGCTTCCTGTCCTCCTCAGAGAACCTATGAGGCTTAGTCTGCTCCCTCCACGGCAGCTGCCAACGACCGAGGCAGGGGGATTTCCAGAGAGTAAGTTTTCAGCAGATCTCTCTCTCCCCCAAAATCCAGACTCATACATCCAACAGCCTCTGCACACGTGTTTGAAACCCAACGCGTACAGTGCTGAACTTGCAGCTTCCCCCGAACTTATTCTGCCCACACACTGCTCTACCTCAGCTGTCGCTAACTCCCCCTTTCCAGGTACTCACGTAAAAGGTAAACCCTCTCTGTCTCTCACACCCAGCATGCACTCTGTCACGAGATCTCATCATCAATACTTCCAAAAGTCTCATGACTCCTCTCAAACCAGCATCAGCTCTCAATTCGCTTGTCCACTCCGGCCGCTTACAACCTGCTCTCAGCACAGCAACCGGAGGGACCCATCCTGTTACATGTCACACGACGTTACTTCACTACTCAAAACCCTAGGATAATTTCCAACTGTACTGAGACGCCATATAAACGGTCTACAAGATCCAGCCCCATCACCATCTCTCCAGCTTCACCTCCTACTATTCTCCTCGCATTCCTGCCACGGCCATGCTCAACTCTGCGTAAGGCTCACTCTCAACTCAGGACCTTTGCTGTTCCTGCTGCCTGAAACACCCAGACATTCTTCCCCTACTGCTGCAATTTACTCCCTCAGGTTTCCTAAAACGGCCTTATCCACTCCACCTAACGCTGCCGCAGAAGCTCCCACCTCTGCTCCCGATTCCTCCAGCTCCTTCTGCTTTTCCTTCCTGTCTGCAGCACTTATTTCTTCCACCACCCTACACGCTGCGGTTTATCCAAGGCCGAGTAAGCTCTCCTAGGCCAAAAATGAGTACTATTCTCCAGCGTTTCCCAACACCGGGATGACTTGGCACAGAGCAGTCATTCCGTAAATACCGGATGGAAGAATGAACAAGCCGAAAGGTCTGGGGGAGAGGTTAGAAGTCCCTAGGCCTCAGTCCTGAGGCCCCAGGAGTGCCCAGCACCCTTCTGGTGGGGCGGGCCAAGACGGTTAAGTGGGTTCTGCTTACACACGGCCCGTAGAAGACGCTCCACTCACCTGGCCAAGGGACTCCCACCTGGCCCATCCGGGCTCCGGGCCGCTCCGCGCGCCGCCCGCGTCTCCGCCTCTGGGGCTCCTTCGGGCTCCGAGTCGGACTCGGAATCAAAGCCCGAGGCCAAGAACTCGTCCACCGTCAGCTCCGCCAGGCGCCTGCGGGCCATGCCGTTGGAGTCACGACTCCCCACCAGCCCGCTGTGCCCCAGCCCGGCCGCCCCAGGAACACAGAGAGGCGCAAGGGGAGCCTCTCTGGATGCAAGCGCCCGCCGGGAGGCCTGATCGTAGCCTCAACTCACCGCTTGCGGGTCCACGCCGCCGCCATGACTGCAGGCCCGTACCGTGCGCCCCACTTCCGGCCCCAGCAGGCCTTGCGCCAGGCGCACTTCCTGCAGGCAACCCCGCCCCTGGCCCCGCCCCGCCGCGCCCCGCCAGGTGGCTTTAAGGTTCTCCAACCTTGGCTGCGGCGGCATCCAGGCGGGAGGGCGCGTTCAGATCTCTTTTTGGGCGGGCGGCGCTCGGCTTCCCAGGGTGGCACGCGGGACGAAAGCACCTGGCGCAGGCCTGGTTCAGTCACGGCTCCCGCTGGCTTCCGCTGAGGGACAGACTGCGGAGCTCCAGCACCCGGCATAGGGCGGAATCCCACCATTCCGCTTAACAGATCTGTGACGTTTACCAAAAAAGGCACTAATAACGACACCGACCTGGGGGAGGGCCGGGCCGGGTCACCCTCGCCCAGCCCAGCCCACAGCACCCCCCCCGCCCCCCACCCCGGGTTCCGTGAACACGTGCCTGTGAGGATGTCAATGCATTGACCACGGAAAAAATGCATGGGGGGAAACATGCGTCAGAGAGGACTTCTATACAAAGAGATATTAGAAATCAATAAAAAAAGCCAACAATCTTTAGTAGAAAAAACAAACGAAAATAGAAATGGTGATGCTATAGATGGGCTGTTTGCGAATTGATAAATGACACTCTGGTGAGGATCAGAACGATGAGAGCCGTTTCCACTTCACTGGACAGCCCCATAGCACCTGCGCTGGGGGAGCGGGAGGGGGCAGACAGCGGACAGATCCGAGCACTGTTACTGAAACCAGGTTGGCCAAATCTCCCTGAAAGAGGATGGCTGATATTTCAGTCCAGCGAGTCCTCTGCTGGGAATTCAGCTACGAACACATCTGCCTAAGTCCCCAGGCCGGCCCGGGCGGGGACAGCCACTTTTGCTCTGCCCTATCTGTGGAACAGCCTGCAGGTGCAAAGGCCCAGAGGCTGGAAGGTTGCCTTGGGGAAGGAAAGAGGTGGGGAAGCCAACCTTTGCCCTCCCCTCCCCCCCACTCGTCCTAGTGGCGGAGGTCCGCGGGCCTGGACAGCCAGATCCCAAGACAGGGGACCCCACAGCGCCCAGGGCGTGCATCCCACCCCCTCTCCCGCTCTGCAGCCAGCGTCCAGATCAAGGCCAGACGGCAAAGTGGCCTGCGTGGGGTTGGAGAGAGGAGGGCAGACGCGGCCCCCGGCTGGCTCAGGTCCCAGGGGCATCACGTGGGGCCATTCGGCCCCCCAGGAGATGCGGAGCCCCGGAAGGGGCGAGGGGTGCTTCCTGAACGAGTTGAGGCGGGCGGAAGGTCCGGGAGGTTTCTTGGGGATAGGCGGCGGGCGGGGCCCGGGGGGCTTCCTGGAGGAGGAGACGGAGGGGGCGCCGAAAGATTGGGAGGATTCGTGCGCTACGCGGCGCCCCCGAAACCTCGGGGGAGCGCGGGAGGCGGAGCGGGCGGCGCCGAGAAACAGCGGCTGCGGGCAAGCGGCGGGAGCGAGGAACGCGGAGCCTGCCGCCACCGCCGAGGAGCCCTCCAGCCGTCCGGCGTCCGCTTGTCTGTGCGTCCTCCGCGGATCGGCGGCGGGCCGGCGGCCGAACCCATGCAGCCGCGCAGCGAGCGCCCGGCCGGCAGGACGCAAAGTCCAGAGCACGGCAGCCCGGGGCCCGCGCCCGAGGCGCCGCCGCCGCCGCCGCCGCCGCCGCAGCCGGCAGCGTGAGTGGGCCGGGGGCCTGGGGACCGTGACTGGCCAGGGCCGAGGAGGAGGGCGGGGGGGGAGGGAGGGAGGGAGGGGCGCGCCGACCCTGGCAGGCTGCCGGGAGGGGACGGCCTCGCGCCCCGCAGGCTCGGCCCGACCGCGGAGGGTCCAGGCCCCCTGCGTTACCCGCGCACACGTTCGGCGCGGGGCAGGGCGTCCCGAGGAGGCTGCTCCCGGAGGCTCTGTCCCCTCCCGCCGCCCTTGAGTTCCGGCTGCGCCGTTCAAAGACGCGGGCGGCCTGTCTGAATGATGGGGGGGTTGGCGGTGAAGAGAGGTCACGCCTGCTGCTCGGTGTAGGGGTCTGCTTCAGAGCCACCGGTCAGTACGGACCAGTTTCAGCTCGTGCACTTCCCGCATGCCCAGCCCGTGCCGAGGACACCGGACTCTGATGGGGGCACGGGAAGGGTTGCCAGCGATGGACAGAGAGCCTAGTCCCGAGGAGGGTCTAGAGAGCCGGGTTCTGAACGGAGGCCCCCGGGCGGAGGGAAGTGTGGTGCTTGAGCAGGGGTCGTGGCAGAGGAAGATGTACAGGTTCAATGACGGACCGGGGTCTGGCGTGGGATCCGACCTCACTCTGGCAGCAGGTTGGAGCAGAGTCTAGTTGGACGCCCTGGATGCGAGGGAGCAGAGTGGGGTGGCGCCTGGAGAGCAGGGGAGGTCCTGAGGGGAGTGGGTCCCTGATGGAAACCTGGTTCGGGCTGCTGGGGGAGGGTGGCCTCCTGGGTGCCCAGGCCCTGCCCAGGGTCTCAGGGGTGGGTGAGCAGTTCCCTGCAGAGCACACCGTGACCGGGCACTGCCCACCTACAGCCCCGAGGCAGAGCGTGCCCGGCCCCGGCAGGCCCGGCCCACGGGCCCCATGGAGGGCGCAGTGCAGCTGCTGAGCCGCGAGGGGCACACGGTATCCCACAACTCCAAGCGGCACTACCACGACGCCTTCGTGGCCATGAGCCGCATGCGGCAGCGCGGCCTCCTGTGTGACATCGTCCTGCACGTGGCTGCCAAGGAGATCCGGGCACACAAGGTGGTGCTGGCCTCCTGCAGCCCCTACTTCCACGCCATGTTCACAAGCAAGTACTGCCCCATCGGGTCCAGGCACTTGGGGGACTCTGCAGCTCTCCCAGGGTGGGGACCAGCCTGACCTGCTGTCCCCACAGATGAGATGAGTGAGAGCCGTCAGACGCATGTGACGCTGCACGACATCGACCCTCAGGCCTTGGACCAGCTGGTGCAGTTTGCGTACACGGCCGAGATTGTGGTGGGGGAAGGCAACGTACAGGTGAGGCTGCCTCGCCCCTCACGTCCCGTACCGCTACCCTGCTTGTGCCTCCGCTCTCCCCACGCCCCCAGCATCCCCTGTACCGCTGCCACCCCTTCAGTCCTCACGTCCATTTCTCTGTCCCTGCTCCCCTGGTCCTCTCTCCCACCTTGCCCCATAGACTCTGCTCCCGGCCGCCAGCCTCCTGCAGCTGAATGGGGTCCGTGACGCCTGCTGCAAGTTCCTTTTGAGTCAGCTTGACCCCTCCAACTGTCTGGGCATCCGGGGCTTCGCCGACACACACTCGTGCAGCGACCTGCTCAAGGCGGCACACAGGTACGTGCTGCAGCACTTCGTGGACGTGGCCAAGACTGAGGAGTTCATGCTGTTGCCGCTGAAGCAGGTAACGTGGCAGCTGGAGCACAGCCTGGACCTTGACTCGGACCCCGACCCTGACCCAATCGCCAGACCCCAGCACCAGCCTTGGCCCCCCTGGCCCCCATCATCTGGGCCCATAAGACCTGGTCCTTTGCTCCTCAGTCTTTATCTCCAGTCTCTGACCCACGTTCCAACCCCACCACCCATCCCCTGGGAACCCCCCACCCCCATTTTCTAACCCCACACAAGCCATCACCATTGATACCTGACACTCTCCTGTTTTGATCACATACCTGCCTACAGTCTCCCGTCCCTGGTTCCATATCCCCAGGACTGCTCTGGAGCTAGGCCCCCGGGAACTGGATCTGTAACTCCTGACCCTGCTTGGCTCCTCCTCGTAGGAACACCCCCTTGGACTCTCCCTCCCAGGCACCTTCAGGGCTCCATGGGCCCCCCAGCCCCTCCCCAGATCTCAGGTCTGAGGGTCCCCACCCCCAGGTGCTGGAACTGGTCTCTAGCGACAGCCTGAACGTGCCTTCAGAGGAGGACGTCTACCGTGCCGTCCTGAGTTGGGTCAAGCACGACGTGGACGCCCGGAGGCAGCACGTTCCTCGGGTGAGGCCAGGCCCTGGGGGGCCTGCGGTGCTTGGGAGGGGACGCAGTGGCTGAGGATGAGGCGTGCCTGGGCTCTTCCGTGCCCAGAGGTCCCCCAGGGGTGATGCAGGCACGTGTCTTGAGGAGGGTCCAGGACACATGAGCAGGCCTGACCGTAGCAGGCCTGCTACCACACCCCAGCTGATGAAGTGTGTACGCCTGCCCCTGCTGAGCCGGGACTTCCTGCTGGGCCACGTGGACGCCGAGAGCCTGGTGCGGCACCACCCGGACTGCAAGGACCTGCTCATTGAGGCCCTCAAGTTCCACCTGCTGCCCGAGCAGAGGGGTGTCCTGGGCACCAGCCGCACCCGGCCCCGGCGCTGTGAGGGCGCCGGCCCTGTGCTCTTCGCTGTGGGTACGCCCAGCTGTCTCGTCCCATCCGGTCCCCCATCCCTGCCCCGTGTCCCTAGCCACAAGCCCAGCACAAGCCCCCCCGCCCCATGCCGTTTCCATCCTGCGCTCACCCCACACCTGCTCCTCCATCCCCCGTGGTGTGACCCACTCACTGGTCACCGGCCCCACTTGCCCTTGGAGCCTCCCGGCCCTCAGCCTCGAGCTGCGCTAGAGCCTCCTAGCCCACTGCGTCCCTGGGCCCTTGTCCTGCCCCGTCACCTCCCCCTCCCTAGGTGGTGGGAGCCTGTTCGCCATCCACGGGGACTGCGAAGCGTACGACACGCGCGCTGACCGCTGGCACGTGGTGGCCTCAATGTCCACGCGCCGGGCCCGGGTGGGCGTGGCGGCAGTCGGGAACCGGCTGTACGCCGTGGGCGGGTAAGAGTGGGGGCTGGTCTCGGGTCAGGGGCTTGGCACGTGCCCACTGGGCCAGCCCTGACCAGCAGCGAACCCCTCCCCTAGTTACGATGGGACTTCAGACCTGGCCACCGTAGAGTCCTACGACCCTGTGACCAACACCTGGCAGCCTGAGGTGTCCATGGGCACGAGGCGCAGCTGCCTGGGTGTGGCTGCCCTGCACGGGCTCCTGTACGCGGCCGGTGGCTACGACGGGGCCTCCTGCCTCAACAGGTAGTGGCTGGGGTCAGGGCCGCGTGGCCTTTCAGGGTTGGCTCAGCAGGCGTGGCTGCGTCAGGACTGCAGAGGTCCTGCCTGAGGGGAGCCAAGGGGGACCGTGCCTGAGTCAGATCACCAGGGTCCCCTATGCCTCTTCATCTGGGCTAGGCCAGTGGCCCCTTCTTTCCTCTCCGGCGTCCTTCCCACCAGGCCAGGGGCTGGGCCCAGGTGGACACTTGCCCAGCGTTATCCAGGTAGCCCGTGGCCTGTGTCCACCCAGTAGGCCCTGCTTCCTGCTCCAGCGGGACTCTGGGGTCAGCCTCCGTGACTGCCTAGCACAGAATTTTAGTCATTCCTCGGGGGAGGGCAGGTCCTGGGGCCGGGACTGCTTTGCTGCCACCGCTCGAGGTCAGCGGCCGTCCTGGTGTCTACAGCGCCGAGCGCTACGACCCCCTGACGGGAACGTGGACGTCGATCGCCGCCATGAGCACCCGGAGGCGATACGTGCGCGTGGCCATGCTCGGTGGGTGACTGCTGCGCGTAGCGCCCGCCCCAGGCACTCCCGCACGCAGCAGGTGCACCACGGGTGTGTTGGCTCCCTGCAGATGGGAACCTGTACGCCGTGGGCGGTTACGACAGCGCGTCACACCTGGCCACCGTGGAGAAGTATGAGCCCCAGGTGCGAAGCACCCCAGTCACACGCTCCCCTTCCCAGAGCTACTTCGCGTCATCACTCTCTGGCCACCCCCGTCCCCCAGAGGGTCATCCCTTTACGTCCACCCTGTCCCACAGACACCCCACCCTGGAGTAGAGTCCTGCACGTGGAGGCGGAGGGAGGCTGGTGGTGGGTCTGCCCCCAGCCCGTCCCTCCACCGCAGGTGAACTCCTGGACGCCCGTGGCCTCCATGCTGAGCCGGCGCAGCTCCGCGGGCGTGGCGGTGCTGGAGGGGGCCCTCTACGTGGCTGGCGGCAACGATGGCACCAGCTGCCTCAACTCTGTGGAGAGATACAGCCCCAAGGCGGGTGCCTGGGAGAGTGTGGCGCCCATGAACATCCGAAGGTGCGCCGGCCCCCACACCTGTCACCACCACGGCGGTCTGCACCCCCGACCCCGACAGATGTGTCCCAGGCTCTCACCCCTGCGCGGCGTGTCCCCCCACCTCCCTCCCAGGTCTCCCCCCCCCCCCGGGGCCCCGCCCCCACTGCTCCAAGGCCCCGCCCCCATCATGCCAAGGCCCCGCCTCACCGGCTCATTTCCCCCACCCATCCGTCCCGCCCCCAGGATGCCTCCCAAGGCCCCGCCCCCGAGGCTCCTCAGATGGCTACCGCCCCAGACCCAGCCCTGCCCCCCTCCTCACCCCCAGCCTCACCCCTTACTCCTCCCCGTCGCCCTGCCGGCAGGAGCACGCACGACCTGGTGTCCATGGATGGCTGGCTGTACGCCGTAGGGGGCAACGACGGCAGTTCCAGCCTCAACTCCATTGAGAAGTACAACCCGAGGACCAACAAGTGGGTGGCCGCGTCCTGCATGTTCACACGGCGCAGCAGCGTGGGCGTGGCAGTGCTCGAGCTGCTCAACTTCCCGCCGCCCTCTTCGCCCACGCTGTCCGTGTCGTCCACCAGCCTCTGACCCGTGGCGCGGCTGCACAGAGGCGCGCCCGCGGCCTCCCACGTGCCTTAAGCCCCCTGGGCCCAGCGCCTCCCTCCCCTGCGCATGGGGCGGGGCTCGGCCCCCACCAGGAACGTCCGGGGCCGTCTGTCCAGTCTCTGCGCGTCTAGGCCGTGGGTTTCTGTGTTCCTTCCTCAGTGTTTGTGTGTGTGTGTGTGTGCCGTTTATTTATTCACTCGTTTATTTATTGATTGGTGGCGAGCAGGCTGCAGCTGCCAGTTTCTCCGTTTACTCTTAAAGTGTCGTATCTCTGGGACCAAGCTGCCCTCTTGGGTGTCCTCCCACCGTGCTGGGGGCACTGGGGAGCGACAGGGTGGGCACTGGCGTTGCCCGTGGGTAAGGGGCCAACTTGGACTCTGTAGACCTGGAGGGACCAAGGGGTGATGCAGAGCAGTTATTGGGGGGGGGGGCTTTCTGAGCAGGTGCAGACCCCCAGCCTGAGCTTTGCACACCTCCTTGCCTCACCCAGCCAGGCACACTCCTGGCAGGGGGGCACGAATTGGGCTTCCTTCCCGTGGCTGTGGTGTCATTTCTGGATCCTGCACTGAGCTGGGCACACGTGCACCGCAGACCGCATACAGCAATATGAGCCACTTGAACAATAAACATGTTTCCTGGGCTCTGCGGGCCTGTGGCTGAGTGTCCATCTCTGTCTTCCAGGGTCCTGTCTGGGGTGACCGGGAGGGCCTGGGGTGGCTATGCGGCTGGGCCGAGATGCTGTGTTGGCACCTGGGGGCTTTGAGGCAGCACCATCACATCCGGGGGCCGGGCTGTGGTGGCCAGTGTCTTACTCCAGGCTCTGCATGGCATTCCCCCTCACCATGGCTGTCCCGGGCGCACCTGGGAGGGTCATGGCCTCCCTCCTGGATTCTGGTTAAGCCTTGGGGACCCTGACCTTGATCTGGGGTGAGGATTGGACTGAGGCAAGAGAGGAGGCTGCGGGAGGGTCCTGGCTTCCCCTTACCCAGTTGCAAATTCCTGCTTCAACAGCTGAGAGTAAGCACACATGCCCTTACAGTCACTGGTGACTCAGCAACAGGCATTTAGGTGGAAACAGGATGTGTGCTCACATGGTGGGGAGGTCTGGAAGGGGATCTCTGGGCTCACGGAGCTCCAGCTCTAGGCACCCCCAGTCTGACACAATCACAGACTGGCCTTTGGGCCCCCTCCTCTACAGACTGGGGGCTCTTCACTGGGCGGTGAGAGGAGGGGAGCCTTTCCTCCCCATCCCCCACCCCCCCAGGCTGGCTGGCGTGTGTGGAGGACCCTGGACAGGGAACTGAAAGGCTCAGCTCAGCCTCAGGTAGGGGCCAGGTCCCTCCCAGAAAGGCTCCGCCTCCCCAGCCCTTGGGTACAGGACAGGCTGCCCCAGAGCCCCGCCCCAGGAGGTGGGGCAGGAGGCTCGGGACAGAGGGACCCAGACCTGTCGACCTGCTCTGCTCGGGCCAGCTGCCACCGCCGCCCATGGGGAACAGCCACTGTGTCCCTCAGGCCCCTAGGAGGCTCCGAGCCTCCTTTTCCAGAAAGCCCTCGTTGAAGGGAAATAGGTGAGGCGGGGCAGGGTACAGCTGCGGCCACTGGGTCACAGGATCTCCCTCCATCTGCCTCGGGGGCCAGGCTGTGAGCACCCCTTCCCTTGTTCCCAGAGAGGACAGCGCCCGGAAGCTGGTTGGCCTGTTTGGCACCGAGGCCAGTCCGGATGGGGACACCACTGCCGACAAGATCTTCCGCTACATCCCTGGGACGGTGAGCAGCCGGGCTCAAGGGGGTGTGGCAGTGGTGGTCTGCGTGTGACTGCGTGTGTGTGTCCTGCCTGTGCCGGGCCCGGGGTCTTCCCCGTCGGACCGGGGGAGTCAAGTCCACAGCACAGGGAGGAAGTAGGTGCAGCCCTGCCCTGGGAAGCTCATCGGCCGAAAGTCTGAGCAGAGTGAAACTGAGACCCGACCCTGAGTCAGTGGGGCGGTGGGGCGGGGCCTCCACGCCTCGCCACGTGCCAGCCCTGCCTGGGGGCCCTGGTGTCCGCCCCCCGCCCCGGGCCCTGGCCCAGGACAGCGTGTCTGGGCACGTTGGAGCTGGACAAGCACGCGTGTCTTGGCTGCTGCCGTGTGGGCACGGGCGTCAGGCTGGTGACGGGGCCGTGAACCGCCACGCCCCGCTGTCACTCCGAGAGCTAGGGGCTTCGGGTGCGCAGTGAGCCGGCCTCTCCCCTTCCCTTGGCCCCGGTTTCTCCAAGGGGTGTCCCTTCAGTGTCCACCGCTGCCTCGTCCCCCAGCAGCCCCTGCGCCCCGCCCCCGAGGCCCCGCCGCGGGGACGTGGCTCCCAAGCCCACGGCAGGCCGCCCCGAGCTGAGCACGACCCCAACCCCCTGCCCAGCTGGCCGAGGGGGAGAGACGCCCGCCCTTTAACCCAGCATGGCAAGGGGCGGGGCAAGGCTCTGCTGTGTGCAGGGGCCCTGGGGTGTGAGGGAAGTGACCCCCCAGGTTCTTGCCCCAGACACAACTGCCCTGCACCCCTCGGTCCTCACAGCAGCTGGTGTGGGCTCCCGAGCCAGCTTTCCAAGTGTTCCAATCAGGCTGTCCCCTCTCCTGCTCCCTGGGGTGTCCTGGGCTCCCTGTGGCCAAGTGCTGGCTTCAGAAACCGGGCTGCCTCAGAGAATTGGGCAGAGCACTTTTGACAAGTCCCAGCCGGCGTCCCTCTGTGTGGCCGCATCTCAGACCTCAACTCCTTCTGTCCAGGCCCAGGGCACATCGTGTGGTCCTGGTGGTCCTCTTGGGCCAGGACATGGCGGCCGGCGAGGGGACCCGGCTTGCTGAACCTCGGGGGGTGGGGCCGGGGGAGGAGCCAGCACTCCTGGAGCCCTGCCTGGGCGCGGGTTCTACACCCAGACGAGAGCCTGCCCAGCCACGGCCCCAAGGCTGAGCCCAGGCCACAGGGCCAGCTGTGTGGCCCTTCCTGCTCCGTGGCCTATTTTTCATGGGTCCCATCCGGCATCATTCCCCGCACTGGGTGTGGGTGCAGGAGGCCCCACCCAAAGGCGGGGACGCCAGCAAGCTGTGAGTCTGCCTGTTCACATTCCTGGGCTTGCCCAAGGGGTGGCTCAGCTTGGCCAGGGCACAGCAGCCCCTGCCAGCTCCCCAGCACGCCCTGATCCCAGACCTCAGCCCCTCCAGCCCCAGTTCAGCGCCCATCCCGGTCTGACTCCATTCTGACAGTCAAGCCCCTGTTTATAGAGGATTCTCTGTGTGCCAGGGTCAGCTGTTGGTGGGCACTGACCCTTCCTCCCTTCAGCAGACAGGCATTGAGCCCCCAGCACACTCCAGGCCTGTCCTAGGCCCTGGCCCAGCAATGGGCCCTGTTCTCGTATCGTTCTCACCCCATGACCGAGCCAGGTGATAAGACAAAGAAGTAAAAGACAGAGTAAGCCAGATGTGGCCAGCGCTGAGGAGAAACGTACAGGAGGACCAATGGGCGGGGGTCAGTGAGGCTAGAATGTTGGAAGGGCACCCAGACAGGGGCTTACAGAGAAGGGGGTCTGAGCCAGGCTCTGGATGGGGTGAGAAGGGGCTGGGCTGAGTGGTCCAGGCAGAGGGGGCAGCCTAGCAAAGGTCCTGAGACGGGCACGTGCCTGATGTGAGGGGAGAGGACCCCTTGGCCGTTGTCAGGACCTTGGCCTCCGCTGAGAGGGAGATGGGGGGCGTGCGGCAGTGTGCTGGTGGCTTGAAGTGGGCTGTGACGAGAGTACTTACACCAGGGAAATTGGCAAATACTACAAATCAGCCCCTCCCCCCTTTCTTGGTTGAACCAAGTTTTAAAATGTTAGTAGCCAACCCTGAGGTGTGGGAGGGATTCGAGCGTCGTCTCACCTGGACACCTGAAAACCCTTCTGACCAACAAGTCTTGGGAGGTTGAATAACCAAAATAAGGGAACGCAGTTAGGAAATAGCGAAGCTAAGGGTTGTATCTCCGTTGAATTGAAACCTCGCTGATTCCAAGACTAGACCACAGAGTTGTGACCAGCATGGAGGCTGTGTGTGTGTGTGCTGCATTGTTTTCACGTGAAGAGGCTGTGAGTGTGTACAGGGTTCTGTACACACGTGTGATGCTGTGTGGGCGTTCTTAACCCGTGTATTGTGAGACTGGGGGCCGGGGCTGCTGGCCGCTGGTCAGGCCCCCTCCCCTGAGCTCTGCCCCCACCCCAGAACATCCCGACCCTGGAGAGCCAGCAAGAAAACCTGGAGCAGCCTTTCCTGAGTGTGTTCAAGGCAGGGCAGCGGACGGCGCCCGTGAGGAGCCTGGGCAAGGTTGTGCACTACACCAAGGTCCAGCTGCGTTTCCAGCACAGCCAGGTGGGGGCCGGGCCGGGAGGGGCATGCTTGAGGGCCACCCTGGGGCCTGCCCCTAGCCCTCAGACCTTGGCCCCACTCTCCCCCAGGACATCAGCGACTGCTATCTGGAGCTCTTCCCCTCCCACCTCTACTTCCAGGCCCATAGTTCCGAAGGACTCATTTTCCAAGTGAGGGGAAGTGGGCAGAGGGAGGAGCTGGGGGAGGGGGAGAGAGCAGCCCCTTGGGAGGCACGTGGCCCAGTCCTGCTCGGGGTCCCCCAGCCCTTCCCTCCCGCTGTGCTCTGGCAGGGGCTATTACCACTGATGGAGCTGAGCGTCTGCCCGCTCGAGGGATCCAGAGAGCATGCCTTCCAGATCACAGGTGCGCAGGGGCACGGGGGTGCTGCCAGCGTGGACCTGGCCCTCAGGAGGGCGAGAGCACTAAGGCTGCTCAGTGAGCCTGGCCGTTGACCGGGCCCCAGGACCTTGGCGGGGCTCTGAGCATGTTGAGGGCTCCTGGCTTTTCCGCTGATGGGCAGACGTGCATATGCCGGGCTGGGGCGGAGGGCAGTGGGTTGGGGGCCTCCAGAGCTGTGCGCGTGGTCATCAGTGGCTCCCCCCAACCCTTGAGGAGCCTTCCCTGTGGCCGCTGGCCTAGCCTACTCTGCCTCTCCCCCGCAGGCCCGCTGCCCGCCCCCCTTCTCGTGCTCTGCCCCAGCCAGGCCGAGCTGGACCGCTGGCTCTACCACCTGGAGAAGCAGATAGCCCTCGTGGGAGGGGTGCCGCGCTGCCACCCAGCACCCCCTCAGGTCAGTGCTGGGAACCCCACGCCCCTCTCCACCCCCACTCTCCTCCTCCTGCCCCTGACCCCCTTCTACCAGGGCCCTCCTGAGAACGAGCTCCCCTGGACTCTGCAGCACAGGCTGACCCCGCTGCGGACGGCGTCAGGGCTCCAGGTGGTGGGCACCGCCGTCTGTGCCTCAAGGGTCAAGCTGCAGCATCTGCCCTCACAGGTGGGTGGAGGGGCGCAGAGGTGGGAGGAGGCGGGGGAGGGGTGCAGGCAGCAGGTGGGGGCCCTGGGTGTGTGCTGGTGGAGACCCTACTCCGCCCTGTGACCCCCCACACAGGAGCAGTGGGACCGGCTCCTGGTCCTGTACCCGACCTCCCTGGCCATTTTCTCCGAGGAAGCAGATGGGCTTTGCTTTAAGGTGGGTCCCTCCCCACTGTGGATCCGCCCCAGGGACGCGCCCTCTGCGTGGGGGTGGGAGGGGGCAGCAGCTCAGGAGGAACCTGTATTTCGGGGCCTGTTGGGGCAGAGAGCACTGGCCCCACCCACCCAGCCCACTGCCCTGGTCAGTCTGGTCTTAGCCTGACGTGGGCAAGGAAGGTGGGTGCCCTGCCTCAGCGTCCCGTGTCATCCTAGAGGGTCCTCAGGCACCAGCAGACCCATCACCTGGGGTGGGTGGCATGGGGGCCCCTAGGGCCCCTGAAAGGGGCCTATACCTCTGAGCAGGCATCTTCCTGGTGCCTGAGGCTTCTGCGTGTGCGTGTGCACGTGTGGGCATGGGCGTGGGTGTGAAGGTCCTTTGGGGCCAGAGCGAGTGTCATGTGCGTCAGGGTACGTTCTACTCTGGGGGTGATCATGGCTTTCAGTCACTGAGAAACACACGGGGGGCTTCCTCGTGATTCCTTCCCACCCCACCCCCCATCTTAGCGGGTGGCCCAGGGGACCAGTCCCCGACCGGTCCTGTGTCGGCCATTGGCTGGCGAAGGCCCCACCTGGAGACCGGGGGTGAAGGCATTCCCCAAGGACAGACGGGGAGTGCCTGGCCTCCCACGGGGTGTCGGCCTTGGACCTGCCTTGCCCTCTGCCTGGCGTCCAAGTGCCCACCAGCTCGGGAGGACAAGACGGGGCAGTGGGCACAAGGGTTGCTTCCCCTGACTAAGGCCTCGTCCCCCCTGGATGCCCCGCAGGGGGAGCTCCCGCTCAGCGCCATCCACATCAACCTGGAGGAGAGGGACAAACAGATCCGCTCTTTCCTGATCGAAGGTGGGCAGAGGCCGGGCCTGGGAGAGAGGGTGTGAGCCTAGTGGGCACCCAGCTCTGCACCGGGGCTTTGCAGGGGGCACCCTGCCTGCCAGGCCCCCTCACGGCATCTGTGTGCCAGGCCGTCTCATCAACACCATCCGTGTGGTGTGTGCCAGCTACGAGGACTATGGCCACTGGCTGCTCTGCCTGCAGACGGTCTGCCGCGGGGACAGGGCCTCCCCACCGCCCGGCCCCGAGAGCTTCCCGGGGCTGCGGGCGCCCCCACAGGTGAGGAGTCAGCAGGGGAGGTGCCGCCGGGCAGCGCCGGGCGCCGGATGAATCGGGAGGGTGGGCCTGGGCTCGGGGAGGTGGGGGGAGGGGCCCTGCCATCCGGCTCACCCTTACCCACCGCCGGCCGCCCAGGTTGTGGGCAGTGGCCGAGGCTCACTCTCCTCTGACGGACGGACTAGCTGGGACTCGGGGTGCCCAGCAGCCGCCTCCAGCCGCTCCACGCCTGAGTCCGCCGCAGGCTGCCCTGCCCGGCCCGCACCAGTGAGTACCTGGGGGGGATGGGCAGAGGACGGGGGCGGGGGACAATGAGGCGAGTTTGTGTTGGGGACCCCACTGCAAGTAGGACCCTAGTTCCTCAGGGGAGGGGACTCAGACTGGAGGGGCTCTGTGTAGCCTCAGAGGGGTATGTGGGAGAGGGCCCCGGGGAACCTTCTGGAAGGTCCTTGGTCCCCACAGGAGCAAGCCAGCCCTGGCTGCACCAGCGTCGGTGGGCACAAGGCAAAGCTGAGACGGGCCGGCAGCAACCGATCACCCAGGAGCAAGGCCCAGGGCGAGGGGCCCGGCCCAGCCATCCCACTGCACCTGAACCTGACCAAGGTGGGCCCAGCACGCTGACCCCGGCTCCAGGCATGGCTCTCCCTCCCGCCCTCCATCTCCCCGGCCTCCTCGGTCCTGGAGCCACCCAGAGGCCTCTTGCACGGAGAAGGGAGGGCTTGGCCGCTTCCAGCTCCGGCGATTCTGTCTGTTCTGTCTCTTGCCTGTAGCTGAGGCTGGAGGATGGCCCTGAGGCCCCAGACCATTCTCTGGAGAGACCGCACTCCCCGCTCTACGCTGACCCCTACACACCACCTGCCACTTCCCACCGCAGGGTCACAGACATCCAGGACCTGGACAAGGTCAGTCCCTTGCTGGGTGACAGAAAGAGCTGGACGTGGCCACAGCCTGAGGTTGAGAGGGTGCCTGAAGCCTGAGATCTGCTCAGGCTGCCGCGGGAGGCTGAGGGGGTTTCTGGGGCAGGGGCCCCTCAGCTGCATGGAGGTCCCAGCCCAGGGCCTCGGTCACCAACGCTCTCCTGACAGTTCCTCAGTGCGATGCAGAGCTCGCTTGGACCTGAGCCCTCGAACCCATTCCCCTTGGTCCCCGTGTCCGTGCCTGTCTCTGACCCCAGCTCTGGACTCTCCGGCCCCCACTTGCTCTCCGAGAAGGGAGTCCTGCAGGCCCGAGCCTCTCAGCGGCATCGCGGCTCCATCAAGGGCCGGGGGTCCCGGCCCCCAGGCTCCCCTCAGCTTGTGAGTAGCAGCCCCCACCCCGGGCAAGGGGTTCTGCAGGGGAGAGGAGACCGCGTGGGGCCTCCTGGGACCCTGAGGGAGCAGGAGAGATGGAAACGGGGGAAGGGAGGATGGGCGGAGACCAAGGACGGGAGCAGTGGCAGGAAGGGGGTGGGGGCAAGAGGAAAGGTGGGGGTGGGTTCTGGCAGGTTCCTGAGCTGGTCGCCAAGCCCGTCCTAGGGCCCATCCCTCAGACTTGTCATTGGGGTCCCCAGGTCTCTCCTGCGAGGGAAGTTGCGCCCGAACCCCCGCCACCTCCCCCAGGTGAGTGAGGGCCCTGCCTCTTCCTGGGGAAGCTCTGGGTGTTGCTTCCTGAAGGCACACAACCTCTGCCCTCCCTACCAGACGGCCGCCCCCCAAGGAGCTACGACAGTGTCTGGGACAAAGCTCTGTCACCTTCCCACCAGCGGTGGCCTCGAGCACCTGAGGCTGAAGGCGGGCTCGTCCAGTGGATCTGATGGCCACCAGGAGGCTGCTTCTCGGGACCACCTGCCGGCATCGACCCTGCAGGAGGGGCTGAAGCAGGGCCTGGGGCTTTTTAGTGGGGCCACAGGCACCCAGTATCGAGTCAGGGTCTGACCCCAGCAGGTGGAGGGGGCCTCCAGAACCCTGAGTTACCCTGGGCTCTTGAGGGGTCAGGAGGGCCTCATCCTTAGGACACCTTGGCCAAGGTGACTGGACGCCCAGAGGGGCCAAACCTCGGCCTGCCTCTCAGGGAAGGAATGAGGGAGGGGACTCGGGGAAGGGGCTTCACCTGGGAGAGGGAGGATGGCACAGGTGTAAAGGTCAGAGGGCTGAGAAAGTCAGGTTAGCGAGAGTCAGAGTATGTGAGGCCAGAGGGCACAAGGGTCTGAGACATCACAAGCAGAGGCAGGAAGGTGGCCTGGGCGCATGTGAGTGGGATGGTCGGGAGAAACCGGCAAGAGACTAAACAAGAAAGAAAGAGATTTTATTGGTGCTGTGTGTCCACGCATTCTGTCCTGAACAGCCAGGAGTCTCCTGCGTCCCGGGGACCCTGTATGTGCTGCCTCGGAGCTGGACGCCCACCCAGCACCTAGGCTGGCAGCCCCCTTGCTCCACTACTGCCCGCACCCTGCCCACCTTCCTGTCCCATCTCCGGCTCCTGTCAGCTCTGGGCGAACCCAGGTGTCCCGTCCCTCCACCTGATACCCTTGACTTCTGCCTCTGCCCCTCCTCCAGGGCTCCCCAGAGGAGGGGCTCCAGGCTCTGCCCTACAGACCCCCAGCCTGCAGGGCCCCTCTGGGTACCTGCTCACCATCTCAGGCAGGAGTCAAGGAGGTCTTGACCACAGACCCCTGGGGTTCAGGGGTTAGAGAGGCCTTAGAGGCCTCCAACAGCCCAGCCCACTTAGAAACAGGGCAGAGGGTCCCTGGGACGCCGCCCCCCAGCCTCAAGGCCCTCTGCCCAGATCTCCAGCTGGGGCCTCGCTGCAGCTCTGAAGCCCCATCATACCCCTCCCTCCAACAGGATAACCACATAGGATTAGGACTCCGATTAACTCTGGTTTCAGATAAACCACAAATAATTCCTTAGCATAAGTAGGTCTCATACTGCGTGTCTGAGATTCCAGTTTCACTGGACACCTTGTGTTTTTTGTTGCTAATCTGGCCACCTTACTAACCAGCTGCCTGCTTGGCCTACCCTCCCAGCCTTCCAGAATCTCCCCACTCCCAAGTGTGGAGCACAGCCTCGGCCTTGGCCACGGGCTGGACCCTCGGGTGGAGTCCAAGGGAGCCAGGACCAAGGACGCAGGCTCCTTCCTAGACGCCGCAGAACACGAGGGTCAAAGGGCAAGGCCTGAGGGCAGCACCTCATCCTGAGCACCTGTGGACATTTCCTCATCCTGCGTCTTCCTGGGCGGAGCCTGGGTCCTAGGAGCTGGGGCTGCGGCGCCCCCGCCCCACCTGCCGGCGGAAGTACCGGATAGCGGAGATGGTGCCGATGTTGGCCAGCAGAACTGCAAGAGAAGCACAAGACCTCCTGAGTGCCGGCTCCATTCCGGCCTGGTCACCACCCTCCATCCACACGGCGGGGTTCTCAAAGGATGGGGGGAGGCCAGCGGGGCGAGAGTGGGTCAGCGACGCAGGAGATCAGTCAGGGAAGAAACCTGCGCCTCCCCATGTGCCCCTCATCCCTGCTGGCCCAGCAGCTGGGACACCACCACTGCCCCTCCATTTGACTTCTAGACACCAGCCCCCCACCCCCCAGGCTCACAAACCTGTTTTCCAGGCGTCTGGGGCATGCAGGTCTGATGTTCTCACAGCCCAGGTAGCAAAGGCTACAAACACCAGGCACATGTCATTCTGGCTGAAGGTAAACGAGGTGAGGGGACCCCAGGGTTCCCCTAGGAAAGAGAAGCGTGTCCTGAGCTCCTGCTGGTGTCCCACTCAGACGCACCTGCCCTGGGACATGTCTCTCCTGGCCATGTCTGTCCTGAGACATGTCTGTCCTGAGTCACATCCTCCCCGTGATACCTTTGTCCCAAGACACAGGGTAGCATGTGGCATAGTTGAGTCAGGCTGACTTGGGCGAGTACGTGTGGGGCACCGTTTCCTGGTTTGTAAAATATCTTCCAGAGGGAATTTGAGCCTGCTCTGGCAGGCAGTGTGGCCTGAGCTGGAGCTGCCCCAACGCCTGCCTGCTACAGGCTGGGGGCAGGCACTGCTGTTATCTGGACCTGAACACAGGGTGACGGTCAGTGTGGAGCCAAAGCCCTGCTCGACTTGGGCTGCCCCACCTGGACCGGGTCCTGGGATGGCCAGGAGCTGGTCCTTCCTGCCCAGATCATCCCTGAGGGCCCCCACCAGCTCACAACCCAGGGTCCTGGCTTGCCCCTCCCCAGTGGCCCTCTTGGCCCAACTCCCTGGACAGTGTGTACCCAGGTCCTGGACAGGCCATGGGGTCCCCGCAACACACACCTGCTTGCCTGATGGCCGGGGTAAGCTGCTCCGCTGAGGCTGGGCTAGGCCCTGGTGGGGTGCCGGTCCCCACTTCCCCGGGGACTGACCTGGGGGGCTCCGTGGCCTGCATCTGGAGAAGGGCAGCCGGCCCCAGCGTGCCCCCTGACGTGTCCTCCCAGAGGAAGTGTTCATAGGCCTCGGGGATGGAGATGGGTATGGGATCTCCTGGTGGAGGGGCCAGCAGAGGCTCAGCCTGGAGGGGTGGGGCCTGGGCGTGGCCTTCCCGGTGCCTCGACCTCTGGGCTTGGCCATCCTGGAAGAAGAACTCGCACACATCCGGCCACTGGACTTCGGCCAGAGCCTGGCTAGCCTCTGCTTCCTCCTCGACATCTTCCTCCTCCTCCTCAATGGTGTCACAAAAGAAGAACTCGTAGGCTTCTGGGAGGGTCACCGCAAAGCAGCAGCTGGGCCCAGGCCCCGCTGAGGCAGAGGGGGCGGGGGGAGGCAGGTGCTTCAGGATCCGAGGCTGGGGGGTCCGGGGTCCAACGGCCACAGCGTCCCAGGCTCTAGACGCCCTGCGGCCCCCAGCTGCTGTCCTGGGGGCTGTGGCTGGGCAGGCTGGGCCCGAGGCCTCTCCTGACCCTGGCTCCTCGGGGCTGGGCACAGCCATGGAGAATCGCACTTTCTTCTTCTTGGGGGCTTGGATAGGGCCTGGCGGGGGCTCCCCAGTGTGGTGTCCAGGGGCACCTGCTGAGGGCTCCGCTCTGGGCTTCTGTCGGCCCCCCTCTGGAGACCGAATAGGGCTCGAACCCAGCTTGGCCACTGGGGCAAGCTCCAGCTCCACCCTGTCAGGCCCAGCCTCGGGGACGGGAGCAGGTGTAGACACACCCACATCAGGCCCAGCCTCAGGAACCAGGTGAGGCAGAGCTGTACGTGGAATAGCCTTTGAGACAGGCGTAGATGAATCCACCTCCAGCTGGACCACTGGGCCTGGCGTAAGCAGGTCCACATCCAGCCTAGGCTTGGAGGCAGGTGTAGACAGAGGCTCCTCGGGTTGCGGCTCGGAGGTGGGTGTGGACAAAGCCACGTCTGACTTAGCCGTCGTGACGTCTAGAGACGCCTCCAGGTCAAGCGTGGACATAGTGCGTGGCTCAGTTCTGAGGGTCATTCCGCTTAGGTCTGTGCCCTGCTCAGTGGTAGGGACGGATGTAGACAGATCCACACCTGGCCCTTGCCTGGCCACCTGCTCAGGGGCTTCTGGAGACTCTGGCCCCAGCTCGATCTGCCCAGCTCCTGCTGTCTGCCCTGTTGTCCCCACCCGGAGACCCTTCCCCCTGGACCCGGCCAGGCCAAGGCCGTCCTCGGCCCCGGCCTCAGGGAGCAGTAGGGAGCCCAGCTGGGTGGGAGCAGGGCCTGGGTCACCCAAGCGCCCACCCGCCTTGGTGCCTGCAGCCCGCCTCTTCTTTCGGCTGGGGCTGCGCAGCAGGGCTCCAGGGCTGCCAGGGGGCCTCTGGGGGGCAGCACTGCGGCCAGGGGAATCGGGGCTCCGAGCGGGCTCACCAGTGGGAGTAGGGGCAAGACCCCGGGGGGCTGGCCCCTGCAGAAGCCTCTGCCTCTCGCCTCTGGAAGACACTGGCCCCAAGAGGGATGAGCCCTGGACCAGAGGGGCAGCACCAGGGCTGAGGGACGGCCGAGCTTCTGACCGCACGGACATGCTGGGCATCTGCTGACCGGCCTCTGGGGCCAGCACGGGCTCACGCCAAGACCTGTTGACCAGCTGCCGGGTGGCTGCCTCGTCCTCCTCCTCAGAGCCGGGCCAGTCACTCCCCCTGGGGGACAGCTGCCCCTCAGGAAGGGGCGGGGGCCCTGGGGGGCTGCTGCCACTGCTGTCCCTTTGGTCAGTGTCACTGGACAAGAGCTCATCCCCAGAGGCCAGGCCAGCCTGCAGGAGGCCACACTCTTCGGCAGCGGCTGCAAACTCAGCCCAGTCCTGCTCACTCAGCTGGATGCTGTACTCAAAGTTCTCCATTCTGGGTCAGCAGAGGCACGTGACCCACAGACCAGGCTCTTCACGGGCCCAGGCCCGGGGCCCTGGCCGGCGCACACTGCCCCCACCCCACCTGCCCCCTGTGCATCCCATGCCTCCCTGACTCAGGGGCCAGCACTCCATCTCCGTCCTGAAAGAAAGCAGAACAAACAGAGAATCCAGAGGGAAGCTGTGCTGATCTCAAACCTGATGGCTTCCTGGAGCTAGAACGTCCGAAACCCACTTTCCGTGCTCCCAAACTGACCGCAGATGATAACGTTACAGTGACATATCGCTGCAGTCCTGCGTTCAAGCTGGTGAAGTTCACTGAGAATAGGGTTCCTCATGCTTGAGTTTTCCTCCCCAGGAGGAGTTTTCCTCCACAACGTTACGCATCTTCTGTTCAGCTGGGTCAGCCTCCAGCTTTCCTGCAGAGTTGTTGGTACCAAGGCCAACTCTATATAGCAAAGCCCATTTCAAGGACCACCCACCAGGGCTCAGTTTACCTGGGCGATAGCGCTGGACTATCCAACATGCCTCAGGTGGCAGCTGGCCGTGGGGGGAGGAGCTGCAGTGTCCAGCAGGTGACCAGTCTTTGGTGATGACCTTCCACTGGCCTTGGCTGGGACAGACTGCTGGGCTTCCTCTGAGCTTACCAAGGTCAAGCTAGTGCTGGCCAGAGCCTACTCAGGGGTCATCAGGGAGAGCCTGGCTCTGCCCCGGCCTGGGCAGGAGGTCCCAGAACAGAAATGAGCCTCCTGATTCCCACCAGCCCCCCTGGGGCCATCCTCAGTGTCTGTGCCCCTGACCAGATCTGCCCAGCCGGCAAAGGTCCCCTCCCCGCGTCTCAGTGAACTAAGGCAACCCTACCTGGCTGACAGCCCCTAACCTCTCAGCCCCCTACAGGGGGCCGCCCTTTGGCCCTTGGTCAGCTGCCACTGGACCCAGGGCGGTGGGAGGTCACTCTGGTCAGGCACGTCCTGCGATGGAGGTGCCGTGAGACCAGGGCACTGTGGCTTCCTGACCCCGCTGCACCTCGTCCCCCTCTCTGGTCCTAGGGGAGGTCCCTGTGGGGGCTGTCTGCCTTGGGCCCCCTTAGGGTGGGAATGAGGGGTTGACAGTACTGTACCTGGGACCCCACAGCCAGCCGGGGCAGCGAAGCTGGGCATCCAAGCTGCCTGTCCCAGAGCGGCATGGTGCAGGGCTCGCCACGCAGGCCCCACCCCCATTGCCCAAAATACCACAGCCCTGCAGTCACATGTCTCCTGCCAGGCGGCAGGGTACAGGCCACAAATAGATGGCATTTGAGGGGCTGCCAGCTACGTGAGGGACGACGCCTTCCTGGTCAGGTCAGATGCCAGTCAGAGAATGCTGACCAGCAGTCAGGCCCACAGGACCTCCCTTTCCCAAGCTGGAGGCTACTCTGCCGCCCGCCCTGTCCGAAGGCTGCCCTTTCCTCTTAAAGTGGCCCCGCCCACTGTGAGAACTCAGCCCTCCCCGCTCCTCCTGCCACCTCGCCTGCTGGCAGCCCCCCAGACCAGCCCAGGTGCTTCTGGGTCCCAGAGCTTCACCCTGACACCTGTGGGGAACAGAGGGAGCCACCGAGTGATGAGCCAGGAAGTGACCGGTCCTGGAATGTTCCTAGAGGTCATTTGGACGTGGCCACTGCCAACCTGGGTCAGGGTTTGCACCTCCCTGCTCTGGCCCCTCCCCTGGCAGCATCGTGAAGCTGCCGGTGGGGCTTGGGAGACAAGTGGGGTCCTTGAGGGCTCTCAGTGCAGGCACCCACATGGGAGTGGGCCTCTGAAGAGGGCTGGGAGGGGTCAGGGGAGAGCTGGTCACTCCTGCCAGCACCTCTCCCGACCTAGGCTCCTGCAAGCCGGGCCCAAGGCGGGGGTGGCAACGCAGTCTGTCTCTCCAGGAGCAGGGGTCTGGTGCTGCCACCCGCAGGTCACCAGGAGGAGCCGGGCAGGAGACATGGCCTCTGAGAACAGCCCCTTACAGGCACCACCCTGCCCAGTCCCCTGAGCACTTTTCCAAAATGTGTCCATCCTGAGAGGGACGCCAGGAGGACCCTCTTTCACAGTTGAGCTTGGTAAGGCACAGAGAGGGTGAGTGAGTTGTCCATAGCCACACAGCTAGTAAGTGGCAGAGTTGGGGCCCAAAGCCCTGCGCGGAGCCATCCTGCCCTTGAGGCTGGTGTTGCCTATCCGCAGCCTGGCCACTGTGACACACACAGGCCTCCCGCTGGGGACAGAGGAGGGAGTGGGGGGGCTGGACAGCAAACAGCGAAACTAACAGGTAAACAGGATCATTTCCGACAGCAACACATCTTAAGAAGGACCTAGAGTGAAGAGGAGGGTGGCCTCTGAGGAGGGTCCAGGGGATTGAGACCGGGCAGGTGGGGACCACGACAGCCGAGGCTTCGAGTGGAGGAGGCCGAGTCACCCCGGAAGAGCAAGGTCGGGTGGCGTTCTCGGCCACCCTGGGTGGGCAAGCCTGGTCTGGGGTCTCTCCTCGCTGCCTCTGTGTGTTGGGAAAACCCAGGTTTCCCTCCTGTGTCTCTCCTGTGAGTCTCCTTTACTGGTTGCCAAAAGTGTGCGTGGGGGTGGGGGGCTGACCCACGCCAGGCAATTCGGTGACATCAGCTGTGTGTCCGACAGGTTAACTCAATTCTGATAATATCTGGAGATGCTCAGGGGCTCAGTCCCACAGGCTGCCCCCAGCTTCAGACGCCAATGGCAAGGAGCAGGTCCCCAGGTCACCCACCACTTCTGTCCGACTTGGCTACAAATGTGAGATTCCCACGACCCACTGCCCCTCGGATTCAATTAAATTGCTAGAGGAGCTCAGAGAACTCAGGGAGACGTTCACTAACGCTCACCAGCTCATTATAAGAGGGTAGGGTGAAGGATGCAGGTGAGGGTCCAGGTTGGGAGACGGGCAGGGCTTCGTGGGAAGGGGCGTGGACGCGGCTCCACCCATCTCCAGCGCTCGGGATTTTGTGGAGGCTTCTTCACACAGCCATGATTGATTATTAACCCCATTTTCAGCCCCTCTCCTTTCTCAAGAGGATCGGGGCGGGGCTGAAAATTCCACGCTTCTCATCAGGCTTGGTCTTTCTGGTGACCAGCCCCCACAGGAGCCTCATTAGAACAAAAGATGCTCCTGGGCTCTCAGCAGGAAATCCCCAGGTTTTCAGGCACTCTGTGCTGGAACGGGGCGGAGACCAGTACCCCTGTCTTCTAATCACCCCACAGTCCTCTTCCCTGCTCATCAGGCTCTGAACTCGGTGGCTAAGGCTGTGTTGGTCAGCTTCGCCGCTGAGGGTGGTCCGTGTGTGACTCGTGCATCGCCTTCCTGTGGATGGAGGCTCGGGTCATTTCCAGTTTGCAGCTCTTCCGAGTCATGCTATGAACATTCTGGAACATTCCTTTTGGCGGGCTTGGAGGGTCGTGGGGTCCGAGGTGTTTGTCCAGCTCTAGAGGACACTGCCCAACAGTCTTGCGGGGTGGCTGTGCCCTCGCTCCAGTGTGTCTGCGCCCACACTGCCTACGGCCTGTCACCGCCTGGTGCAGCACTTCCCTTAAGAATGAAGTTACTGGCCATTGTCATTTTCTTTTTTAATATTTATTTATTTATTTGGCTGCACCGGGTCTTTAGTTGCAGCAGCCAGGATCTTCGTTGCAGCGTGTGGGATCTAGTTCCCTGACCAGGGATCGAACCCCTGGACCCCTGCATTAGGAGCACAGAGTCTTAACCGCTGGACCACCAAGGAAGTCCCCACTGGCATCTTCCTTTGTGAAGATGTCTCTTCAGTGCTTCTGCCTCTTTTCTATGCCTTTTTCTTATTGATCTGTAGGAGTTTGTTACCCATTCTGGGTAAGGATTCTGTTTTGAATATTTGTACTATGAATATCTCCCCCTCATCTCAACTTTTCAACCTCTTAACAGTGCCTTTTGATGAACAGAAGTTTTAAATTTTAACATAGTCCAAATTATCAACAATTTTCTTTATGCTTATCACTGTTTCTGTCTTTTTTTATTAATTATTTATTTATTCTCGGCTGCGTTGGGTCTTTGTTGCTGCGCGCGGGCTTTTCTCTAGTTGTGGCGAGCGGGGGCTACTCTTCGTTGCGGTGCGCGGGCTTCCCCTTGCGGTGGCTTCTCTTGTTGCGGAGCACGGGCTCTAGGTGCACAGGCTCAGTAGTTGTGGCTCACGGGCTCTAGAGCGCGGGCTCAGTAGTTGTGGCTCGTGGGCCCAGTTGCTCCGCGGCGTGTGGGATCTTCCGGGACCAGGGCTCGAACCCGTGTGCCCTGCATTGGCAGGTGGATTCTTAACCACTGTGCCGCCAGGGAAGCCCTGTTTCTGTCTTTTTACAGAGCTCTTTGCCTGCCCCCAAAAGTCACGAAGGTTTCGCCACACCCTTCCACGTTTTTAGAGCTCCACCGTTTTACCTTTCTCACCCACCGCGACTACAAACCGCGTGGTACTGATTTTCGTGGATGGTGGGTGATGGGGGTCCTGTCACACCTTTTGTTTCCACGTGGACACCAGTTGGCCCAGCGCCACATCACGACTCCGTGGCGCACACGTGTGTGTCTGTCTGTCTACAGGGCCACAGCAGCAGAGCCCCCCATGGACTCCCCAGACAGAGGAAGCTGGGAGGGTTTGGGGCAGGGGCTTTTCTACAGTTGCCATGGCTGCCCTGGAAGAAGCCAGTACAGGACCCGAGGGGAGGCTGTGGGGAGGGCGCGGTGGAGCTGGTTCCTTCTGAAGACCAGCTGTGGCTGGAGTTACCCGAGGCGTCCCCTCCGTCTCCTCGCCCCCCAATCATGGGCCTCCTCGTGGGAAGGGCTCTGGAGCACACGGGCATCTGCGCGCTTCTGACCCAGCTCCGCGCTGGGGGCCTTAAGTCTCTGTGGAGGCCCGCGAGCGGGTGTAGACGGACGGGCTGGAGGAGCCGCCGGGGAGTGGTGTCGCCGGGCACGCGGCCTGCGGTACCGCCGGACGCCACCAGAGGGCGAGCGGGCTCCACCGGAAGTCGGCAGAGCAGAGCCGTCGGCGCCTGGCTCTGAGAGGGCGGTGCGTTTGGGGGCGCCAGGGCCCCTTCCCGAAGCCACTTAGCCCCCTTTGAGCCCTTGACCTTGAGACATAAGCCCTCAAAAATAAGAGCCGACTTTCAACGAGCAGCTATTACACGCCTGGAAGTCTTAAATGCTTTACACAGATTATGGGTTTTTGACTTTTCATCTTTTAATAGTTTATTGATGTATAATTTAATATGATAAACTCCACATAAACTTTACACTTTAAAGTGTAAAGTTAGCTAAGTTTTGACATGTGTATTCACCCAGGAAGCCGTCACCACACTCCTGAGAGTGAAACGCCCGCCACCCCAAGGGTTCCTGTGCCCTTTCTGACGCCCCCCTCTGCCCAGGCAGCCACGTGGGCCTTCTTTCCCTTCTGTCACCGCAGTTGGGTGGCACCGTCCAGAACTTCATGTAAATGGGATCATACAGTAGGCACTCGTTGGTGTAGTACAAAAGAGTGCAGTATGACTGGCTTCTGTCACTGAGCATAATTATTTTGAGATTCATCTATGCCACTGTGTATGCCAATAGTTCTTTTTATAATTAATAAGCAGTGTCCCATTGTTGGACATGCCAAGATTTGTTTATCCCTTCACCTGTTGATGGACATTTGGGGCTATGCTACAAACATTTGTGTTTAAGTCTTTGTGTGAACATGTGCTTGCATTTCTCTTGGGTAAACTGTTTTCCAGCGTGGTTACCATTTTTTCATCCCGACCAGGAGTTCCTGAGAGTTCCCGTTGCTCCATATCCGCACCAGCACTAGGTCTGGTCAGACTTTTTAACTTTACCATTCTAGTAGATGGTTAGTACTGTCTCATTGTGGGGTTTTCTTGTTTTTTGTTTTTGTTTGTTTGCTTGCTTTTTTTTAAACGATTATTAAAGAGGGTATTTTATTTTATTTTTTAATTTTATTTATTTATTTGGTTGTGCCAGGTCTTAGTTGTGGTAGGCGGGCTCCTTAGTTGCGGCTCACCAGCTCCCTAGTTGTGGCACGTGGGCTCATTAGTTGTGGCATGCAAACTCTTAGTTGCAGCATGCATATGGGATCTAGTTCCCTGACCAGGGATCGAACCCGGGTCCCCTGCATTGGGAGTGTGGAGTTTTAACCTCTGCGCCACCAGGGAAGTCCCTCATTGTGGTTTTAATTTGCATTTCCTTAATGACTAAAGCTGAGCATCTTTTCCTGTGTTTAAATGCATCCAAGAAATTCCCTGGTGGTCTAGTGGTTAGGACCTGGCGCTTTCACTGCCGAGGGCCTGGGTTTGATCCCTGGTTGGGGAACTGAGATCCCACAAGCTGCGTGGCAAAAACATTTTTAAAATAAATAAATAAATAAATGCATCCATATATCTTCTTCCATGAAATGACTGATCGAATCTTCTGCCCATTTTCTTCATTGGGTTATTTGTTTTCTTATTGTTGAGTCTTAAGAGTTCTTTATATATTCTTTACATAAGTTCTTCATCAGTTACGTGATATGAAATTATTTCCTTCTAGTCTGTGGCTCATCTTTTCATTTTCTGAACAATATCTTTTGAAGAGCAGAAGTTCTTAATTTTGATGAATTCCAATTTATCCATTTTTTATCCATTTTTCTCTCATGGATTGTTCTTTTGGTTGTATCTAAGAAATCTTCGCCTAACCAAAGATCACAAAGATTTTCTAAATTTTCTCCAAGAAGTTTTTTTTTAGTTTTAGGTTTTGCATTTAGGTCTATGATCCATTTTGAGTTAATTTGTGTATATGGTGTAAAGATATGGCTCCAGATTATTTTATTTGTGTATGGATATCCAATAGTACCTATACCATTTGTTGAAAAGACTCTCCCCTTTCTCCACTGAATTGTCTTAGCACCTCTGTTGAAAGTCAGCTGACCATATAGGTATGGGTGGCTCTGTTTCTAGGATTCTAGGTTGATAGTTTTTACTTTCAGTAAAGATGTAGTTCCACTGTCTCCTCACATGCATTGTTTCCAACAAGAAATCAGCCATCATTTACCCTTGTTCCTCCGTATATATCATGTCTTTTTTTCCATAGAGGCTCTTAAAACCTTCTCTTTACTGCTGTTTTTACAGGGAAGGGGTTAACAGTTTTATTGATATATAATTTACACCCCATGCAATTCACCCGTTTAAATTAAATAGTTTTTAGTATAGTCAGAGTTGTGCAACCATCAATATAAACAAATTTAGAACATTTTCATCACCCCACAAGGATACCCCATACCCCCATATGTAGTCATTCCCCATTTCCCTGGACCTCCACCCCAGCTGTGGGCAACCACTAATCTACTTTATACCAATTTGCCTATCGTGGACATTTCATGTAAATGGACTCACACAGTATGTGGCCGTTTGTGTCTGGCTTCTTTCACCCGGCATAATCTTTTCAAGGTTCATCCATGTCGTAGCATGTATCAGTACTTCATTCCTTTCTGTTGCCAAAGAATGTTCCATTGTATGGATATAGCACATTTTATGTGTGTGTAGGTATGTAAGATATGTAAATAATAAGATATGTAAGATATGTAAATAAATTGTATGTATGTATGTATTATTATTTATTTATTTATTTATCTTTTTGGCCATGCCGAGCAGCATGTGGGATTTTAGTTCTCCAACCAGGGTTTGAACCCACATCCCCTGCAGTGAAAGCATGGTGTCTTATCCACTGAACTGCCACGGAAGTTCCCTAGCACATTTTTAAATGTATCCATTCATCAGTTGATAGACATTTGGGTTATTTCCACTTCTTGGCTATTATGAATAATGCTGCTGTGAACATTTATGCACACATTTTTGTGTAGACATGTTTTCATTTCTCTTGAGTATGTACCCAGGAGTGGAATTGCTGGGTCATATGGTAATTCTACATTTAACCTTTTGAGGAACTTCCAAACAGTTTTCTAAAGTGGCTGCACCATTTTGCATTCCTATGAACAATGTATAAGTGTTCCAATTTCTCCACAAGCTCACCAATACTTGTTACCATCTGTCTTTTTAATTATAGCTACCCTAGTGGGTATGAAGTGGTATCTCATTGTGGTTTGATTTAAATTTCCCTGGTGGTTGATGATGTCAGGCATCTTTTTGTGTGTTTATTGGCCATTTATATATCTTTGGAGAAATGTCTATTAAGATTTTTCTCCAATTTTTTAGTTGGGTTGTCTTATTATTGAGTTGAGAGAGTTATTTATATATTTTAAATACAAACCTCTTGTCAGTATGTTTTGCAAATATTTTCTCCCATTCTATGTGTCTTTCACTTTTTCTTTTTTTTTTTAAACAATCCAGTTTTTTTTTTTTAATTTATTTTAATTTATTTATTTTTGGCTGCATTGGGTCTTCGTTGCTGTGTGCGGGCTTTCTCTAGTTATGGCAAGCGGGGGTTGCTCAGCAGTTGTGGCTCACGGGCTTAGCTGCTCCACAGCATGTGGGATCTTCCCGGACCAGTGCTCGAACCTTCGTCCCCTGCATTGGCAGGTGGATTCTTAACCACTGCGCCACCAGGGAAGTCCCTCACTTTTTCGATAATCTCCTTTGAAGCCAAAAGTTTTTAATTTTTATGAAGTCCAATTTATCTTTTTTTTTTTTTTATCTTTAGTCACTTTTGCTTTTGGAAACATATCCAAGAAGGCTTCGTCTTCTGGACCTGACTTCAGGTCCTTCCTGACCCAAGGTCATGAAGAATTACTCCTGTATTTTCTTCTAAGTGTTTTATAGTTTTAGCTCTTACATTTATGTATATCATCCATTTTTAGTTAATTTTTCTGTATGGTGTGAGGAAGGGGTTCAACTATATTCTTTTGCATATGGATATTCAGATGTCCCAGCACAATTTGTTGAAGAAACTGTTCTTTCTTCTACTGGATTGTCTTGGCATCCTTGTTGAAAACCAAGTGACTAAAAGTGAAGGCTTATTTCTGAACTCTGAATTCTATTCCATCAATCAATGTGTTCAACCTCATGCTGGTACCACCCTGTCTTGATTATTGTAGCTTTGTAGTAACTTTTGGAATCAGGAAGTTTGAGTCCTCCAACTTTGTTCTTTTTCAAGATTGTTTTGGATATTATGGGTCCCTTGGATTTCCATATGAATTTTAGGAGCAGCTTGTCAATTTCTGCAAACATGTTAACTGGAACTTTGAAGAGATTGTGTTGAATCTATAGATCAATTTGGGAAGTACTGTCACCTTAACAATGTTAAATCTTCCAATCCATGAATGTGGAATATCTTTCCATTTATTTAGGTCTTCTTTAATTTCTTTCAACAATATTGTATAGTTTTCAAAGTATAAGTTTTGCACTTCTTTTATTAAATTTATTCATAAATGTTTTAGTCTTTTTGATGTTATTATAAATTGAATCGATTTCTTATTTCATTTTCAGATTGTTTGTTGAAAACGTATAGAAATATAACTGATTTTAAAATATTGATCTTGTACCCTGCAACCTTGCTTAATTCATTCATTAGTTCTAACAGCTTTTCTTAGTGCATTCCATGGAATTTTCTACATATAAGATCATGTCATTTGAACATAGATAGTTTTACTTCTTTTTTCCAATATGGATGTATTTTATTTCATTTTCTTGCCTAGTTGGCCTGGCTAGAACTTCCCACACCTTTTGTTTTTTGTTTGTTTTGGTTTTGGTTTTGTTTTGGCAGTTCTATAATTTTACTGGACAATCAGCAGATAGTTCTCATCCACATTAACTGCCTGTAGATTTTTGAAAGTGGTGACAGGTACACAGGTAACCAATGTATAGAGCTTGTTTGGTGAATCTTCATCTTCATTATGCCCACACCTCTGACTAGAAGTTGTGAGAGCAGAAATCATTGTTTTATTGCTGTGTTTTAGCAATTTGATTATGATGTTACTTGATGCAATTTTCTTCAAACTTCTTGTGCTTGGGACTTCCCTGGTGGTGCAGTGGTTAAGACTCTGCGCTCCCAATGCAGGGTGCCTGGGTTCGATCCCTGGGAACTAGATCCCACATGCATGCCGCAACTAAGAGTTCGCATGCCACAACTAAGGAGCCAGCGAGCTGCAACTAAGGAGCTTACAAGCCGCAACTAAGGAGCCCACCTGCTGCAACTAAGAGCCGGGGCAACCAAATAAATATAAATAAATAAATAAATAAATAAACTTCTTGTGCTTGAGTTTCCTTGAGCTTCTTGGATCTGTGGGTTTATCATTTATGTCAAGATTGTAAAACTTCCAGTCATTATTTCTTCAAATGTTTCTCACCTTCCCCCCTCCTCTGAGATGCTAATTACATGTATGTCAGGCCCTTGACGTTGACCACAGCTCACTAATGCTCTTTTCTTTCCCCAGCCCCCACTTTTTAAATCTCTGTTTTATTTTCAATAGTTTTTATTTTTATGTTTGCAGTTTACTAATAGTTTTCTCTTCAATGTCTAATCTCTAGTCTGCATTACTCCCACCCAATGTATTTCTTACATCAGACATCATAATTTTCCAAAAGTTCAATTGAGGTTTTTGTACCTTCAATGTCTCCAAGACATTCAGTCTTTCCTCTAGCTTCTCAGTCATGTGAAGTGCAGCTATAACAACTGTTTTAATGTCCTTGTCTATCATCTGTGACATTTCTAGGGTGCCTTCAATTGATTGAACTTTCTCATTATGGGTCAGATTTTCCTGCTCCTCTGCATGCCTGGTAAATTTTTACTGGATGCCAGACATTGTGAATTTTAATGTGTTGGGTGCTGGATATTTTTATACTACTATAAACATTCTTGAGCTCTGTTCTGGGTGCGGCTGTTATTTGGAAGCAGTTTGATCCTTTCAGGTCTTGTTTGTAAACTTTGTTGGGCAGGCCTAGAACAGTGTCTAACCTATGGACAAGACCCTGCTGGGCACTCTGCCACCTGCCCTGTAGTTATGGGGTTTCCATTCTGGCTAGTGGAGACTGGAACTGTGTCTGGCCCTGTGTGAACTCAGGGGTTGCCATCTAATTCTTTGGGTGGTCCTTTCCCTGGCCTGGAGGAGTTTCCGCACAAGGACATTCTAATCAGGTTTGAGGGGGAACCCCTGCAGCTCTCTGGAGCTCTGTCTCTGGCACCACCTCTCTTCCTTCTGACACCCTGTCCTATGAACTCCAGCTACATTGGTCCCCCAGGACTGTCAGCTCCTCCTCCTTAACTCAGGGAGTCTGCCTGGCTTCCTGCCCTGCACCGTGGCCTGGAAACTGTCTCCAAGCAGTCAGCTGGGGCAGTGTAGGGCTCACTTCATTTCTTTTCCACTTCTCAGGGACCGCTTTTTTTTTTTTTTTTAAAGAGCTGGGCTTTTTTTTTTTTTTTTTTTTAATTTATTTATTTTTGGCTGTGTTTGGTCTTTGTTTCTGCGCGCGGGCTTTCTCCAGTTGCGGCGAGTGGGGGCTACTCTTCGTTGAGGTGCGCAGGCTTCTCATTGCAGTGGCTTCTCTTGTTGCGGAGCATGGGCTCTAGGCACGCAGGCTTCAGTAGTTGTGGCACGCGGGTTCAGCAGTTGTGGTTCGCGGGCTCTAGAGCGCAGACTCAGTAGTTGTGGCGCACGGGCTTAGTTGCTCCGTAGCATGTGGGATCTTCCCAGACCAGGGCTCGAACCCGTGTCCCCTGCATTGGCAGGCGGATTCTTAACCACTGCGCCACCAGGGAAGCCCAGGGAGCACTCTTTTTCATGGTCTGCAGTTTCATATATTTTAACCAGTTTTTTAATTGTTTTAGGCAGAAGGGTAAATCTGGTCCCTGCTACTCAGTCTTGGCTGGAAGCAGTCATAATGCAGATTATTTATTTTATTTAATCCTCTCAACCACCTAGCTCCACAGGCAGGTACTATTACTAATCCCGTCTTACATCTGAGATTTTGTGACACACAGTGACAACATGCAAGGTCACAGTGACAACAGAGGTAGGGTTCAGTCCTGGGCTGTGTCAGGCGCATCCCTGAACCACTGGTGGGGAGCTCGAGGCTGTCCTGCACAGGCGCCCCGTGTGGAATGTGGGGGCAGGGCGTGGACCTGCAGGTACTCCAAACACAGAGCAGAATGAGGAGGCCTGAGTCTCTGTGGGGAGGGCCCTGGCCGGCTCTGAGGGGCCTCTGTGTCCGACTCGATTTATTGACTGTGTGTCCTGACCATGAGGTGGTGGGTCTCTGGCTCTGTGCGTTTGTTCTCCTCAGTTACCTGCCCAGGTGGAGACTAGTTCTAGTGGGCTGGTTACTGAGAGCCCAGAGGCAGGTGTGCTCCAGGAACAAGTGGTAACTGTCTCCCTTTCCCCTTCCCTCCTCCTGACTTCCCTCAAGGCCACATCACTGCTCCAGTGACGCAGCTGAGAAACCTGCAGCAGCGTCACAGCTGCACCGGTCACAGCTGCGGGCCCTGTCAGCACAGCCACTGAGCTCTAGGCACCCTTTGGGGCTGGGACACTTGATGAAATAAAATTTATATTTTGGGAATTCCCTGGCAGTCCAGTGGTGAGACTCAGCACTCTCACTGCTGGGGCCCGGGTTCGATCCCTGATCGGGGAACTAAGATCCTGCAAGCCCTGCAGCACGGCCAAAAAGAAAACAACTTATATTTTAAGGCAGGACAAGAGAAAATTAAACATAAGATTCTCTCCGTGTGTTTGTTGGCGCCTCCTCCCTCCCTGACCCACCACGTGCATCTGCATCACACGCGAGCCGGAGCTCCGCCAAGGTGGGGCGCCTGCTCCACCGGAAATATCCATTTTTTTCTTCTGATGCCAGCAATGTAACTTCTTAAAGAATAGAGTCCCTGGGCTTCCCTGGTGGCTCAGTGGTTAAGAACCTGCCTGCCAATGCACGGGACACGGGTTCGAGCCCTGGTCTGGGAAGATCCCACATGCCGTGGAGCAACTGAGCCCGTGCGCCACAACTACTGAGCCCATGTGCCACAACTACTGAAGCCTGCGTGCCTAGAGTCTGTGCTCCACAACAAGAGAAGCCACCGCAATGAGAAGCCCGCACACCGCAACGAAGAGTAGTAGCCCCTGCTCGCCGCAACTAGAGAAAGCCCGAGCACAGCAACGAAGACCCAATGCAGCCAAAAATAAATCTTAAAAAAAATCATCTAAAAAAAAAAAAAAAGAATAGAGTTCTTTCCCAATTCTGGAGGGGGTCATGGTGACTTGCTGCTCCTTTGTGGGTGTTTACCTGGACTATGTATCCTTAGTGACCTTTATGTAAAATATCAGTAGGTCATTTTGATGTGAGAGCCTTTGTCTCAAAAACATATATGGGGCTTCCCTGGTGGCGCAGTGGTTGAGCATCTGCCTGCCAATGCAGGGGACACGGGTTCGAGCCCTGGTCTGGGAAGATCCCACATGCCGCGGAGCAACTGGGCCCGTGAGCCACAACTACTGAGCCTGCGCGTTTGGAGCTTGTGTTCCGCAACAAGAGAGGCCGCGATAGTGAGAGGCCCGCGCACCGTGATGAAGAGTGGCCCCTGCTCGCCGCCACTAGAGAAAGCCCTCACGCGGAAACGAAGACGCAACACAGCCAAACATAAAAATAAATTAATTAATTAATTAAAAAAAAAAAAAAAAAAACGTATATGAGGGGAGTTCCTTGGTGACCTAGTGGTTAGGATTCCAAGCTTTCACTGCCATGGCCCGGGTTCAATCCCTGATCAGGGAATTGAGACCCCACAAGCTGTGCAGCATGGCCAAAAAAAAAAAAAAAGCAGTGTATGACTATGCGTTCTACTTGTAACAGGCGCAACAGTTCTCGGGGTTTTCTGAGAATCTGCTTCCCAGGTTAGAGTCCTCAGTTTGGCTCCAATAAAATTCCCTTTTTTCCTTCTTACCTTGATAGTTAATTGAATTTTCGTTGACACGTTACAGGCATCATTCCATTTACTCTACACACGCTCCCGAGCTCCACGCTGGGGTGGCCCAGACCTTCCCCAGGATTCTGGGCTCAGGCTGGGACTCTTCCCCACCCAGGAAGAAGCTGCCTTTACCACACAAGTCAAATCTGTGCAGCAGGGAGGGGCCCTGTGAACAAGGAGCATCAGCCCAGGCACCCGAAACCTTAGTTTCTGTCCCCACGAGGGGGCAGGCGTTTGTCCCAGCGAGTTCTGGAAAGTCAGCCGCTACCTCCAGCCTCCATTCTGCTCGGTAACACCAAGCCCAGGCGTCCTGGTCAGCCCGGCTGCTGCAACAGGACAAATCAATAATAGGAATGTATTCATCAGTCTTCCCTGGTGGCGCAGTGGTTGAGAATACGCCTGCCAGTGCAGAGGACACGGGTTCGAGCCCTGGTCCGGGAAGCTCCCACATGCCGCGGAGCAACGAAGCCCGTGCGCCACAACTACTGAGCCTGCGCTCTAGAGCCCGCGAGCCACAACTACTGAAGCCCACATGCCTAGAGCCCGTGCTCTGCAACGAGAGAAGCCACGACAATGAGAAGCCCACGCACCGCAACGAAGAGTAGCCCCCGCTCGCAGCAACTAGAGAAAGCCCACACACGCAGCAACGAAGACCCAACGCAGCCCAAAATAAAAACAAATAAATAAATAAATTTATTTTTTAAAAAAGAAAGAAATGTATTCATCATGGACCCAGAGGCTGGTACCAGCACGGGCGGGTTCCCATGAGGACCTCTTCCAGGCGCAAAGCCTGCCTTCCGGCTGTGCCTTCACATGGCCGATAGGGTAGGCGAAAGCTCTCCCGTCTCGTCCCTCTGTAAAGGCACTAATCCCATTCCATGACCCCATCCCCTCCCAGAGGCCCCTCTTAAGGCCACCACCTTGGGGGGTAGGTTTCAACATATGAATTAGCAGGGAAGGCGGGGGGCGGTGAGGGTTGTGGACACATTTAGTCCATTGGACCTGGTCTCTGCTCTGGAAAAGTCCGACCAAAGATTGCAGACTCCAAGTGGGCAGACCGGTCAGCTCAGTCCTGGGATGTTACCCTCACCTCTTAATTCAACAAAGCAAACTCCTAGGGACACGGAGAGAAGAAAGTCCCATGTACACACAGCCAGATGATGCCCTGTCCCACCTGGCATTTCGTCCAGAGCCAGCCTCCTGATCCAGGTAGAGGAAGAAGCTTGGCCAGGTCCTGCCTAACACTTTTCTGACCTTAGGTTGGCAGGGAAAGCCCAAGCCCAGGGCCCCACAGGCCTGGGGCCTTGAGAGGCCATGAAAAGGGAGGGCCAGGAGCTGGGGGTGCTCCGGCTGGAGCCCGGCCAGCCCCCGGCCCCTGGATGTGCGTTTATGGCCCAGGCCGTGGTCAGCTCATATGCTGGGGGGTGGGCGTAGGGGCCAGGAGAGGACAGAGTTGCCTCCCCACACCCAGAGCTGCTGAGCCCTACCCCACTGTGCTAGACAAGGCAAGGGGTGCTGGGGGGACCATGGGTGAGGGGAAGGGTGCAGCTGGGGAAGCCCTCCTCCCCACCAGCCTCTGGCCCACTCGTGGGTAAGGATGGGAAGGCAGGAAGTGGGCCCCCACCTCCCCACACAGACATGGGGATTCCTTCTCTGAAGTGGGAGCCCAAAGCCACCAGATGGGTGTCAGGGTCAGGCAGTCCACCAGGAAGAGACACCTTTGAAGCAGCAGCAGCCAGTTGCTTCTTGGTCATCATAGATACCAGGCTGCAAAAAGGGCTGACATGCCCATTGAGGGCAGGTCAGCGTGGCCCTGGGGCAGGTTGGGTTCTGTGGGTCTCAGCACAGAGAATCTCCCACACCTCTCCTTGTTTGAAGTCTGGGGCCCATGAATCCCCAACGCCATGCCCTGTCAGTTATCAGAACAGAAATGGCCCCCTGCCCTGCCCAGAAGCCACAGGGATGGGCCTTGGCTTCCCTGCACCCCCAGCTGGAGCTCACAGGGAAGCGACTTCCAGGCAGACATCAGGCCAACCCACTCCGCTCCTCACCACAGCTTCAACGGCTGTTTCTGGGTCCCACCCCGCCTGACCTCTTCCACAGCCCCATCAAGTGGGCACATGGTGGTGGCCCTGGGTGGCGGTGGGCACATTAGTTGTTTATTGTTATTGTTATTTATATTTATTTTAATTTTACATAAAACATTATTATTTATAGCTGCATGACAAATTAACCTACAATTCAGCAGTTTAAAACAACAGACATTTATTATCTCGCACAGTTTCTGAGGGATAGGAGTCGAGGAGCCGCTCAGCTGGGTGGTTCTGGCTCTCAGACTCTCAAGGTTGCCCTTGAGATGTCAGCAGTGGCTGGGGTCTCATCTGAAGGCTCGACAGGGCTGGAGGATCTGCTTCTAAACACCACACTCTGTTGGCCTCTCCATAGCAAAGAACAGCTGGCCTCCCTCAGAGTGGAGAATGTGAGAGACAAAGAGGTAGGCCAGGATGCCCCTGCAACCTCATCTTCTACAGGACCTTACTGGTCACGCAGGTCAACCTCAGCACATTTACAAGGCTGAATACCAGGTGGGGGCTCTTGGGGGCCTCCTGGGAGGCCATCAACCCCAGGGTCTCTTTCCTTGCCCAAGGGTGCATCCTAGGATGGGTATGGTCCCCAGGGCTCCATGGAGCAGAGAGTAGCCGGGCACAGCTGCAGAACCCTCTGGGCTCAGCTTCTTCCTCGGGAAAAGGGAGCAGGTCCTGGAGCCAGGGCATGCCAGTGCGTGCCAGGGGAGGGGAAGAGGCTGCTGGGGCCTAGAGATACTCGGGCAACCAGAGGAGTTCTGGTGGGGGAGCTAAGCCCTCACCTCTCACAAGCCAGGGCTCCAAGCAGCCCCAGGCCCTGCCCCACCCCAAATTCCCAAGTGACTGGTTTCATGGGCCTGGCCAGGCCGACTTCTGTCACCATGAGGACTAATTCTTTCTCCAGATTTCAAACACCTATGACTTGCTGTCATTGTCTGGTCCCCAAGCCCTGACCCCACAGGCAAGACAGAGGGGCCCAGCATCACAGGGCTCCACAGGGCTGAGACACCCACAGAGGCAGGCAGATCACCTGACCTTGCACATGAACTCAGCAAACATTTATTGACCCTTGGTCCCTGCCAGGAACTGGGCTGGAAAGAGGCCACAGATGAATGAGGCCCCACCCGCCAGTGGAGGAGAAATGATCAGTTGGCCACACCCTCCCCGCAGGAGGAGGAAGTTCTGATCCCTCCCACACACACACCCCCTCCCCCCACCGGCAAGACACAGCCACCGAAGAAGATGCTTCCTCTATTATTGTCTGCAATACAAAGGGAAGGTCTGCAAGACAAAAGCCAAGCCAAAGGGGTGGAGGGACACAGAGGAATTACCCAGAGCCCCTCTGAGGCATGGGAGGGGGCAGGAAATGGGCGGAAGAGAGGGGAGGGTGGGAGGAGGAAGAGCCCCTGCTTTGAGGGGGAGACCCCAGCCCAGCTCTCCGGGGCTGGGGCAGGTGTCCAGGCTGAGCGGGGAGAGGGGTGTGGGCTCCTCCCACAGACAAGGATACTGCTGAGGGGCAGCCTGGAGAGGGGAGCCAGCCTCGGCCCGGCTGTGCTTCCTCACACGCCCCTAATCTAATCAAGGGCGACACCCTCTGCCAACCTCCGGGCTCCTCTTTCATCCAAGCTAATTAACGAGGTCTGTATGGCCTGAGCCCGACCTGAGCGTCTTCCTGTTCCAAGCAGGTGCTGGGGACAGGAGCGAGTGACACAGACACGGCCCTGGCCTCCAGAGCCCTCGGGGTCTGGGGTGGCTGCCTCAGGTGAGAAAGTGGGGAGAGAACGGGGCGGGGGGGGGTGAGTACAAAGGGATAGAGACGGGAGGAGCTTGCCTGTCTGAGGGTCAGTGTGGTTCGCTCAGAGCCTGAGGTCCCTGGAGGGCTAACAGGGCGCTCGGCGCAAAGATCCCTTTGGCAATAGCGTCTTGAGAACAGATGACCAGGAACAGGAAGTAAGGAAGTAAGGGAGGGGGCAAGGCCCAGGGACGGAGGTGGGGGGGGGGGGCGGTCTGGTCTGGCGCTGTCACCACCCTCTCCCTGGAGAAGGGAGAGTGTGATGACCCAAGTTCCAGGTGACCTTCCCGGGCAGCCCTTCTCTCTCTGGCCACCAGGTGGGGCGCTCCCCCTACCCACGGACCCACCCACCCAGCTTCATATCCCAAAGCCGCCGGCCCTCCCCTCCTGCACTGAGGCCCTCCCCGAGCAGTTCCCCTCCCCCAACCAAGCTGAACTTTGGTTTCTGAAATGGACCCTCTACAATTCTCCTGCTGGGAGGGCCTCCCAGGCTGGTTAGCAGCAACTCCCCCACAGTCCTGCTGGTGACCCAGCTCTCCCAGCCTCCCCAGGGCCTGTGTGCAGAGGGTGCGGCACCTGCCCTGCATGGCTGCAACTGTCCAGGACCACTGGCCTGGGCCCTGGACACTCAGGGAGATGGACCAGGCAGCTAGAGGTCGGGGAGGAACTGGCTTGGTGGGACGTGGCAGGCCCTGCCGGTGAGCACGGCTGAGTCCAGGAGGGCAGGTGAACCTTGCACACGACAGGGACACGGGAGCTGACGGGCCACTGGGGGAGGGGCAGGCCAGCCCCGGCAGTGATTCACTCTCCTCCCCCGTGATGGTCCCTGGCCAGGCAAGCGGCCGGCAACCATCAGATGAACTTGGCTGTGGTTGGGACACAGATCTTGCCTCAGCCTCAGGAGGGCTCAGGATGAGACACCGCAGTCCCAGCTGCGTGCCTTGGACCACCCCCTCACCGCACCTGGAGCACAGCCCCAGCAGCAGCCGGGGGAGGCCTGGGACCACAGGACAGCGACTCCCGGAGTGGGGAGGGGGGGCGACGCCCAACGCCACCTAGGATCGCTGTATTGTAGGGTGAACACACAGCCGGTGCTCACGACGGTTGCATAGGCCGGACCAATGCCAGTTCCTTCGTACTGTAGGGGGACCTCCCCTCTCAGGGCAGGATGGGGCACACAGCAGGGCTGCACTCTGGCAGGAGAAGAACCCCAGCACTAAGTGCCCTTTGTCGGGCTGGCCCCCGTTCCCTGCCCCTGGGACTCAGATGCCCTCTCCTGCTGGCACCCCTCTCCTGGGCAGACACTGGCCTGGGGCAGGCTCGACGCACGGGCGGGCACAGGCAGCTTGGTGCTGAGCCACAAGAAGGCAGGAGGTGGAACAGGCCAGAACCGAAGCTTCAGGGACAGTCAGCCCTCACCACAGCTCAGCACCAAGACAACAGTGTGAAAATACATGTGTCCACCTTCCAGGGTCCTCGAGAGTGAGAGTGGGGGAAGAACATGCCCAGTGACGCTGCACGACTGCTTCCCAGCACTGGGAGACGTTCTGGAAAACGTGATGACTGCCACCGTCCTGCCTGAGCCTCCCGAGGGACCTCTCACACACACCCTCCTCCCCACTTCAAGGCGGGTCGCGGCTCCAGCGCAGTGAGATACAGGCAAACGCAAGGCCGGCCGAACCTGCGCGCCGGGCACCTGCGGGCCCAGGTGGGAGCAGAACCCCCGCGGCCCGCCCTGCCCGCTCGCGCGAGGACGTCAGCCGACCCCGCTGCTGGGCCTCTGCCGGACTGGACCCTTCACGAAGACGGCAAAACAAAACTCCCGACGCGGTCTCTGGAAATAAATATTTTCTGGCACAGTCTCAGCGGGTTCTGAGGCCTCGACCTCACCGCAGCCACGGCCTCCAGGGTGCGCCCCGGCCCTGAGCCGCGGCCCCGGGGGCGGCGAGGGGCGCCCCCGTCCGGCCCGGCAGGAAGGGCGGCGCCAAGACCGCCCCGGAGCGCGGCAAGGGGCAGGGGCCGTCGAAGGCCGGCGGTGGCGGGCGGCCCGCGTAGACCGCGGGCGCCAGAACTTCGGCGGCGGGGGCCGGTGGAAGCGGGCGGCGCGAGGGCCCCAGCCGGGCCAGGCAGGTCGCCAGATGGCCGAGCAGGCGGGACCGCACGTCGGCCGGGACGCCCTCGCAGCCGGCCAGGAAGCGATTCACCTCGGCCAGACACTCGTGGAAGCCGGCGCGGTACTTGCCCAGGACTGCCGGGTCGGCGCGGAGGGCGGCTGCGGGAGTGGCAGGGGACAGGCGGTCGGGGCCCGCGGCGGCGGCGGCTCCGGCCCCAGGCCCCTCGCCGCCGCCGCCCGCGCTCACCTGTCACCTGCACGCGCCGCAGGCTCTGCAGGTGCTTCACGGTCAGCTCCAGGATGTCCGCCTTCTCCAGCTTCGAGCGGCGGGAGCTCTGGGGGCGGGGCCGGTGTGGGCGGCTGGCAGCCCGGGAGCGCCCGGATTCCAGGCTCCCCGATCTCGCCCTCCCACCCCCGACTCACCTCTTTCCTGAGGGCGTCCAGGAGGAGGCTCCGGAGCTGAGCGAGGCTCTCGTTGATGCGCGCGCGGCGCCGCTTCTCCATGACGGGCTTGGAGGACTGCGGGGCCGGCAGCGGCTGAGTCCCGCGGGCGTCAGCTCCCCTCTCCCCCCCGCTCCTGCCAACCGCGTCCGGCCGGGTCCCCACCTTCCGGTGCTCGGCCGCGCTCCGGGGCTGGTCCGGGGTCCGGCGGGCACCGGCCGGCGCTCCCGCCCGCGGCGAGGCCCTCAGCTTCCCCGGGGTGTCGGCAGGCATGGTGCGCCCCCCGCGCCGCCCGGGGCCGAGGGCGGGCCGGACGCACGGCTTCCGGAGCCCTTCTCCCGCGGGTTCCAGGCTCCGGGACCGAGCCCGCATAGCCCGCCGCCTGGCTATTTAAGGAAGCGCCGCCGCGGGGCGTGTGAATCCGGCTCCGCGTTCTTTCCCACACTCGCGCCAGCCAATGAGCCGCCGGCGCCGGGCAGCCCGCCCCCGGCCGCAGCCCCCGCCGGCTGTCAGTCACGCGTCCGCTCCCGGCCCACCGACCCCGCGGGCGACAAAGGCGAGCTGGGGCACCCCGCCCGCGCCCGCCTCTGGCCACGACGGGCCGAGGCGGGAAAGTCGCCGCGCCCGCTCCCCCGTTCCGAGCGGTGTGCCGGGAGGGGACCTCTCCGGGAGGGCGGAGGCGCGAGGCTCACCTTCAGGGCGAGCGGGGGCCGCGGGAAATCTGAAAGGAAAATTCGCGAGGGGGACCGGGTGAGGCGCCCCCGAGGAGCCGGCGAGCCTCGGCCCGCGCGCCTCTGCTCTCCGCGGACCCAGCCGGGCCCTCGGGCCTCCGCGCGGCCTGCGAATCTGACCCCCGCCGGCTGCAGCACCTGCACGAGGCCCCTGACACGGTGGACGTGGAACACCAGCCGCTGGGCAGGAGAGAGGCTGGCTGGCCAAGGTCGTAGACAGGCAGAGTGGCATCACGGGACCAGTGAAGGTGATGCCACAAGGCGGGCGGAGTGACGTCATCAGTCAGGCAGGATGACGTCATGGAACAGAATGTCAGGCCGTCACTGGGCAGGCTGGTGATGTCTCAGGGTTAAGGTAGATGATGACACAAGCCAAATGGGGTAATGTCATGGTCGCTGGTGATGTCACTCTCTTCCAGATTACCCAACAGTGAGCCAAGCACTAGCAAAGTAGGGCTCACAAAAAATGAGGGACGGGCTTCCCTGGTGGCACCGTGGTTGGGAATCCGCCTGCCAATGCAGGGGACATGGGTTCGAGCCCTGGTCCGGGAGGATCCCACATGCCACGGAGCAGCGAAGCCCGTGCGCCACAACTACTGAGCCTGTGCTCTGGAGCCCGTGCTCCGCAAAAAGGGGAGCCACCGCAGTGAGCAACCCGTGCACCACAAAGAGGGGTGGGCCCTGCTCACCGCAACTAGAGAAAGCCCGTGTGCAACAACGAAGGCCCAACACAGCCAAAAATAAATAAATAAATAAATTTATTTTTAAAAAAATGAGGGACACCTGTTAAAATTTTGTTTGTTATTTCAAAGAGGCATTGTGGGGAAAAAAGAGGGCTAAGCTTATTTTCGCGTTTGATGTTTTCGTTCTGAATTCCCTTGCGCCGGCAGTCTGGTGTTTTGAGTACTGAGGGTTCCAGGCCACTGTGGCCTGGCGGCCGTCTTGTCGGCATCCCACAGATGTCTCCTGAGGCCCACGGTAGACCCGGCCTGCCCTTGGGGCTGAGGAAGCGTCTCCCGGGCTCTAATCCGACGCGGGGGGCGACGGCAAACAAGCAAAATTATGTCGCAGTTGCCAGAGACAGAAAGAAATGGGTAGGTTGCTGGGGGAGAGGAAACCCCTCTTTCGACTGGGTGGTCTGGACGGCTTCTTTGCGGTGGGTTCCAGGAAAGAAGGCAGATCTGCAAGGCCCGGGGAGGAAGTGGCATTCCCAGGGTGGAAAGGGACCACAGGGCCCGAGGGAGGAGGGGCAGGGGCAGGTGGGCGCGGGGCCTGGGAGAGTCGTGCTGGGCTTTTCGGAGCAGCGGAGTGGGCCGACTGGCAGCTCCGAAGGGTCACCTCGGTGCTAGGCCTACCCAGTGGGTGGGGTCGCCGGCTGGCCCCTTACCCAACACCAGTTCCCGGGGTCCCAGCCCAGGGTCCCGGTGCAGACGCCTTTTCTCCTTTCTGAGGCCAACCTAGTCTGGCCCTAGCCTCGCCCTCTGGAACCCCCCCATCCCACCCCCGGCGCGAAACCGACCTCTCAGCGGTCTGCGGGGGCGCCCGGGGTGGGGCGGGAGGCGGCTACACTGGGTGTGTCTGTGGGCTGTCACCCCCGAGGCCAGGCCGCTCTCTCCCCTCCCCGGCCCCAGAGGCGCAGCCCCAGAGGAGCGTGCGGGGCTGGGAGCGCTGGGAAGCCGCGGGCATCGGGCAGGAGCAGGCGGTGGGGACCCATCCAGCGCAGAAAGCCCTGGGAGCGCTGACTGCCCCGGCGCCGCCGGGGTGGCTGGGACCAGCCCTGCGGTGGATGAGGCCGCGGGAGTCGCGGAGTCCCCACCCCGCCCCCACCCCCGCCGGCGGGCTGCACGCAGGAGAGAAAGCCCCCGAGTGCCCCGCTGGGAAGCGTCGGCGGAACCCCAGGCCGGCAGGCGGGGCGCTGGGACGCGGTCTGGGTGGGCTCAGCCCCCCACCCCCAGGAGACCACACAGGCAGGGGGTTCAGACCACAAGGAGAGGCTCGAGGAGCCATGTTTGACCATTCTTTACCTGCTAGCGGTTAGACGCGTTCGCTTACGCTCCGGTACCTGTTCCCTCACCTGTAAAATGGGCTATCTTTTCATTTATCCCTGGGTTGTTGGGAAGATAAATGAGCTCCTATTCGGAAAACACCCAGCACAAGTCAGCTTCAGTTGGTACTGCCCGGGGGAAGGAAGCAGATGCAGGCAGGGAGGAGCCACCTGGACTCAGCTCGGCCACGTGCCCCTCTGCACCCTCTGCCCTCTGAGACGCCCCCTCCCCACCCAGGGTCTCCAGGGGCCTGTGTCTTGGCCTCCCAGCCCCAGCCCCAGCAAGGAGCCTTCACTAGCCCAGAGCAAAGTGAGTTTCCCTGGGGTTGTCACCCACACCGTCTGTGTGGTCGTGTCTCTGGGCCCTCGTACCTCTGGCCGTTCCCCTACCCTGCCTTTTACATCTGGGCTTGATCTCTGGTAGGGCCGCCGGGTCTCCTGGGGGTCGTAGGGGCTCCCTTGCTCTGAGCAGGGAGGGAGAGTCCTGGGCTGCAGTTGGGAAATAGTGCTGAGGACTATTGATGTGGAATATTGCATTTTCCAAAGATGGCTACAACAATATCTCCCACTCCAAATACCCTTATGGTGCACCTTGGTGAGATTTTGTGATGACATCGACCAGCAAAGACAGGGGCAGGGGTGAGATGTGAATTCTGAGGCTGGACCTTAAAAATGCCACACACGTTCACCTTGCTGTCTTGGGAAACCCGCTCTTGGAACCCGTTTGCCCCTCTGTGAGGAAGCCCAAACTGGCCCCATGGAGAAGCCCCAAGGAGAGGCCCCATGGAGGGGCCTTGTATAAGTATTGAGCCAGGAGCCCAGAAATCTCAGCTGCTGGACAGGTGATCCCAGCCTACTTCAGAGCCCCCGCCTCACGCCTTCCCAGCTGCTCCTGGGTGCTTTGTTCCAATTCTTGATTCACAGAATACGACAGTTGTTACTGTGACCTTTGGGGGTCATTTGTTACACAACAGTAGTAACTGGAATAACTAAGATGGCCCAAGCCCTGGATCTGGCCCTCCCCCCTCCCCCACCCCCACCCCACTCCCCATCTTGTTCCTTCCTTTCTCTGGCAGGAAGAGAGGCACAGGAGCTTGGAGCCCTGGCTGTCCATCTGACGAGTTTGAGTTGATTTTTGCAAGCCATCAAAGGCCAACTATCTGTCCTCCTAGATCCAGGCTTGAGTGGGCCAAGCCCCAGTTGGCTGGTGGTCCCAGAGACATCTCCAGGGCCCACTGTTGGCCACCGAGTATGGGGAGCAGGGGGCTGAGGCAGGAAAGTCAGTGGGGGAGTCTGTGTGGAAAGACAGGTGTATTTTCCAGGCCAGACACTGGGCTCCAGCCTTGGGTTGGGGGGGGGGGGGGATGGTCCTCTGGCTACCATGACAGCGTTCCACACAACATCATTCAGACAGTGTCCCTTGGGGGTCTGCCACGTGCGATCTGTGAACACGTCCCTCCCAACCTCCAGCATGGGGGTGGCACCTGCATTCCCACTCTGCCCCTCAGCATTCCACAGGCATACGAGCCCCAGAACATCAGAGACATCATAGACCACCCCCTCCGGCACCCCCTACCCTCCTGCTCCCTCCTCTTCTGCCAAGAGGCAGCGGCCTGTGGACTCAGGCAGCCAGGACCAGAGTTGCCAAGTAACCAGGCTAGACCCGTTGCAGGTCCTCTCCCGCAGCATGGGAGCTGGTCGCTGGGATGATAAAGTGGCGGAGGCCAGGGCTGGAGGAATGCAGCCTTCAGGCTAGAGATGAGGGAAGCAGATACCCAGGACCCAGGCAGAGGCCGGGAGCACCAGGGTGCCGACAGTGAGGCTTGAGGTTCAAGGGCAGTCCCCACCCCTGTGACAGAGGGGGCGTCTTCCACCCTTGCAGGTCACGAGACCGACATACCTTCCCTCGGCCGCCTGATGCCAGGTGGTGGGAGCGTCCTCCCAACACCTGACGCGTGACGGTACCTTCCCCGTGATCTGGGCACTGTCAACATCTTCCTCCTGAATTGGGCGTTGACACCTCTCCACGTTTGGGGAGCCATGTCCCCCAGCTTCTGGGTGGTGACAGAATCTCCTTCCAGCCCCTATCTGCCTGGCACGCTGCCTCCCTGTGGGCTCCCGTGGGCGCTGCTTTTCTCTCCACTCTCCTTGGGCCACCGCTCCTGGGGAGAGGTGGGCTTCCCTGTCCTTCCTGCTTGGCGCGTCCAGACCGGTTTCTTCTTCACCAAAAAAGCCCCAGCTTTGAAACCTCACCTTATTAACAGACCACCCCTTGCTTAACAGACCACACAGACTACAGTCGACCGCAACCGTGGGGTCGACCCCGCCCTTCCTGAAGGGTTTACTCCTGGTTCCCTGTCACTTTCTCCAGACACTCCTGTCACAGTTCTTGGTGATTTCAATATCCACACGGATGATCCTCCAACCTTCTGGACTTCCTCGCCTCCATGGCGTGTCCTGGGGTAACGTCAATAACTAAGCTCCGGATCCCAGGTGCTGGCTGTTGACTGTAGCTCTCAGTTTCCCACCCACCCTGGAGGCCCCACCCACCGGAAGCCCAGCCCACAGGGGGGCCCAGGTCGGGGCTGGAGCCTGAGGTGGGAGGTCCAGCGCCCTTCGGCTGCTGTTCTAACAGCGTCGCCTGCGGTCCTGCCTCCTCCCTCCACATCCCCAGCCCTTTCTCTCAGGTCCTGTCTCCCGCCCGCCGTGACTCAGCAGGGCCCCAGCTTCTTCTCGTGCCTTTCAGTCTTCTGGTACTTGGGGAACAAGTCTTCACACTAACTTTTCTGTCCAGACAGCTGGAGAGGTCTCTGCCTGGTGAGGGAGTCTGACTGAGGCTCCAGCCTCCTCTGCATCTGACCCTCTGAGAGTTCTCAGACCAACATTCTGCCATCATCCTTGACCCTTGGAGTCCACTCCCAATGCTGCCCCATCAGGTCCTACAGCAGCTCTGTCTCCCTGATGTATCCAAACACCCACTTCTGACCTCTTGCTCTTTCACCACCGGCTGCAAGCCACCACCACCTTTGGCCTGGATTTTTGCAGAAGCTCTTTGCCATGGCAAGGAGGCCAGTGTTGGAGCCAAGCACTTGGTGGGGGGAGGCGGGCAGGAGAGGAGATGAGAGGGCCAGCAGAGTGGCCAGACGAAGCCTAAGCTCCTCTGGTCACTCCGAGGGTGATGGGAAGCCACGGGAAAGAAGGTTGTGTGTAGGTCACTCGGCTAATGGGCCAACAACAAATTATGGGGGGCAGAATAGAAGCACGACCACTGGGATGTATCCGCAGTAGCCTGGGCAAGAGGTGATTGTGCCCTGGACCAGGGTGCACAGGTGTACGTGGTGAGAACTGCGAACTTCTTGGGAGGGTTTTTTGTTGTTACTGCTGCTGTTAGATCATTGAAGAGCTTAAAAATAAAAGCGTGTGTTAAACATGATATAGATACTGTCTTAAAGGTTTAAGGAAGTTTAAGTTAGTTTGTAAATGAAACCAAATATTAACCAAAGAACCCTTTATAAGTGGCTGTTGTAATTTCATAAATAGGATATTCAGGCAGGTTTGTGACTAGAACTTATATATTTTGTGGTCATGTTATTAGGTGCATACGAAGTTAAAATCTTTTTTTTTACCAATGAACTCAACCTTTTATTGCTATACAACCTTCTGTATCTAATAATGCTTTGACTTTAAGATTTCTTTGTTAATCTGTTAATAAAATTGTTAATGTAGCCACATGGGCTTCCTTTTAGTTAACATTTACCTGGTAGGTTTATTTTCATCCTTTTACTTTCAGTTTCCCATATCCTTATATTTCAGATGATTCATGTCTTCTGTAAGCCACATAAAATCAGATTATTTTTAACAGGGCTGACAACCCTGGTCATTTAGTCACCCTGGATTTCAGACCTCTGCTCTGTAGAACTGTGAGGGAATAAATTTCTGTTGTTTTAAGCCACCAGTTTGTGGTGATTTAAAAGCCACCAAGACACGGAGACACGTGCTTCCAGGTGCTATCACTTTGCCTGCCTAAAGCCTTTGTGTTTAGTTCCTCTTGTCAAAAGCAGGTGACATTCAATGAAGTAACTAAAAGAAAATAAAGATTCTATTACTGTATGTCAGTATTAAGAAATCAGGAGACATATATGCCATGTTTTTGTTTTCTCTTTTTAAATTTTTAAAATTTTTTAATTTTTAATTTCTTTTTAAAAAATTTTAAATTGTTGTATCTTTGTGCCATGTTTAATAATGGTCATCTGGGGACTTCCCTGGCGGTCCAGTGGTTAAGACTCCTGGCTCCCAATGCAGGGGACATGGGTCCAATCCCTGGTCAGGAAACTAAGATCCCACATGCTACACAGCATGGCCAAAAACAGAAACAAAAACAAAATAATGGTCATCTGAAGGAGATGGAGAGATTTTCACATTCTGTATTCTTTGTTATGTTTCTGGTTTTCTTTTTATAATACTAATATTATTTATGCAAGGAATGAGTCAAGATAGAAACTTAAAATAATATAAAGAAACAATTTTTTAAACTGTTTTGTGCATGTTAACAACTTTGGTGCCATATGAGATTATTTTGGGGGAGGGGAGGTGGAATGATCAATTCATATGCAAAACAATTTGTTTTTTCCATTCTTTTACTTATTTATTTAAAAATTTATTTATTTGATTTTTAATGTATTTAAAAGTATTTATTTTTAAGTATTTATTTTTATTTTATTTATTTACTTACTTATTTATTTTTGCTGTGCCATGCAGCATGTGAGTTTTTTTGTTTTTTTTTTTAAGTATTTGTTTATTTATTTATTTATGGCTGTGTTGGGTCTTTGTTTCTGTGCGAGGGCTTTCTCTAGTTGTGGCAAGCGGGAGCCACCCTTCATCGCGGTGCGCGGGCCTCTCACTATCGCGGCCTCTCTTGTTGCGGAGCACAGGCTCCAGACGCGCAGGCTCAGTAGTTGTGGCTCACGGGCCTAGTTGCTCCGCGGCATGTGGGATCTTCCCAGACCAGGGCTCGAACCCGTGTCCCCTGCATTGGCAGGCAGATTCTCAACGACTGTGCCACCAGGGAAGCCCAGCATGTGAGATCTTAATTCTCTGACCAGGGGTTGAATCCATTCCCCCTGCAGTGGAAGCCTGAAGTACTAACCAGTGGACCTCCAGGGAATTCCCTAAGTATTTATTTTTACTTTTAGCTAACATATGGCTGTGATGTGCTGTTTGTGGGAATAACCTACATATTCAACAATATGGGATTGGTTAACTAAATTACACTCTATTCTATAATGGACTCATTAAACTATGGGCAACATATGCAGCCATGAAAACAACTTGCATAAAAGTATCTATTCATATGGAAAAATGTTTGTGATATACTTGTGAATGAAGCAGTTTACAAAATGGTGAGAGTAGCATGAGGGTTTCTTTGTTTTCAGTTTTCTTTTTTATTGAGGTGAAGTTCATGTAACATAAACTTAACCATTTTAAGGTACATAATTCAATGGCATTTAGTATATTTAGTACAACCATCACCTCTATCTAGTTCCAAAACATTTTATCATTCCCAAAGGAGGCCTTGTCTCCATGAAGCTGTCACTCCCCATGCCCCCTGCCCCCCAGCCCCTGGCAATCACTAATCTATTTTCAGTCTCTATGGACTTGCTTATTGTGGACATTTCTTTTTTTTTTTTTTTTTAATTATTTTTTTCTTTACCTTTTTTTTGGCTGCGTTGTGTCGTTGTTGCTACACGTAGGATTTTTCTCTAGTTGCGGCGAGCGGGGGCTACTCTTTGTTGCAGTGCGTGGGCTCCTCATTGTGGTGGCTTCTCTTGTTGCAGAGTACTGGCTCTAGGCATGTGGGCTCAGTAGTTGTGGCATGCAGGCTCAGTAGTTGTGGTGCACGGGCTTAGCTGCCCCTTGGCATGCGGGATCTTCCCCGGAACAGGGCTCAAACCCATGTCCCCCGCATTGGCAGGTGGATTCTTAACCACTGCACCACCAGGGAAGTCCCTTGTGGACATTTCGTATCAGTAGAATCACACAATATGTGACCTTTTGTGTCTGGCTTCTTTCACTGAGCACCATGTTTTCTAGGTTCATTCACATTGTAGCCTGCGTCAGTGCTTCATTCCTTTTTATGGCTGAGTAATATTCCATTACAAGGATGGACCACACTTTGTCTATGCATCCACCTGCTGATGGGTTTGGTTGCTCCCCCAGTTTCTACCATTCATCTCCTGTGAATAGAGCTACTGTTAACATTTGTGTGCAAGCATTTCTCTGAACACCTGTTTTCAGTTCTCTCGGGCATATCCCTAGGAGTGGAATTGCTGGGTCACGTGAAAATTCTGTTTAACCTTTTGAGGAATAACTAGACTGTTTTCCACAGTGACTGCACCATTTCACATTCCCATCAGCAATGTATGAGGGTTCCATTTTTTCTACATCTTCACCAACGCTTGTTATTATTCCCTTTTTTTTTCAAATTCACGTTTTTTAAATTTTATTTATTTATTTATTTATGACTGTGTTGAGTCTTCGTTTCTGTGCGAGGGCTTTCTCTAGTTGCGGCAAGTGGGGACCACTCTTCATCGCGGTGCGTGGGCCTCTCACCATCGTGGCCTCTCTTGTTGCGGAGCACAGGCTCCAGACGCGCAGGCTCAGTAATTGTGGCTCACGGGCCCAGTTGCTCCGTGGCATGTGGGATCTTCCCAGACCAGGGCTCGAACCCATGTCCCCTGCATTGGCAGGCAGATTCTCAACCACTGCGCCACCAGGGAAGCCCTATTATTCCCTTTTTAATTATTATTATTATAGTTGTGCTAACAGGTGTGACATAGTATCTCACTGTGGTTTTGATTTGCATTTCTCTAGTGACCAATGATGTTGAGCATCTTTTCATGTGGTTGTTGGCCATTTATCTATATATTCTATTTTAAAATGTCTGTTTAAGTCTTTTGCCCAACTTTTAGTTGAGTTGTTTATCTTTTTGTTGTTGAGTTGTAAAAGTTCCTTATATATTATGGATACTAGACCCTTATCGGACATGTGATTTGCAAATATTTTCTACCATTTTGTATATAGTTTTTTTCACTTTGTCAGTAGTGTCCAGGAGTTCATTTTTGTAGAAAATAAGATACATCTCTTTCATTAAAACAATCGGAACAGGGACTTCCGTGGTGGCACAGTGGTTAAGAATCCACCCGCCAATGCAGGGGACGCGGGTTCAACCCCTGGTCCAGGAAGATCCCACGTGCTGAGGAGCAACTAAGCCCGTGTGCCACAACTACTGAGCCCGCATGCCGGAACTACTGAAGCCCGCACGCCTAGAGCCCGTGGTCCGCAACAAGAGAAGCCACTGCAATGAGAAGCCTACGCACCGCAACAAAGAGTAGCCCCCACTCACTGCAACTAGAGAAAGCCCGTGCACAGCAACAAAGACCCAAGCAGCCATTAATTAATTGATTGATTGATTAATTAATTAAAAAGCAATCTGAACAAATATTGTCATAAGCAAATGGTGGTTATCTCTGGGCAGTTTAGATTGTCACTATTTTATGTTATTTCTGAATTAACGCTGGCAATGATTTCCGAGTTTACTAATTTTGCAGATTGGTAAATGGAAAGTGAAAGTTTCCAATTGTCAGCTCATGTTATGATGTGTGTGTGTCTTGCAAAGGACCCGAGGTGTCGGACATGCAGGGGGTTTCTGAACACACACCCCTGGAGGCGGGGATGCTGTCACAGTCCCCAGGCCCCGCCGGCCAGGTGGAAAGCCCCAGCCCACACCTACCTCACTTTCTTGTCATTGTCATTCTGTTTTGTTTCTGCTATTCACTCCAGGGCCCGCCTTGGGAAAAGGAAACCGAAACTGAAGCTGAATTCGGCTACTGTGTGGCTGGCTCCCCGACACCGCCCTCTGACGTGGTTGCTCCGGCTTTAAAAGGGCTGAGCTGCCAGGGCTGGAGAAGAGCTGAGAGCCAAGAGGCAGCCAACCAGTGCTTGCGGAGGACCTGGCGCCAGAGCCCACAGCCATGGTGAGGCGGGTTTGACACGTGGGGCAGGTGGGCTCGTACCCCTTCCCCTGGTGGCATCTCCCAGGGGTGGAACACCTACATGTGCAAGGCAGGCAGAGCTGCTCAGAACCCCCAGGTTCTTAAGCGTGGGGGGAAGGACAGGGCTCCTTCTGACAGCAGGGTCTGGGTCCTCAGAGGTGGGTTCTGCCCAGTGGCCAACCCTGAGATCCCTTGGGATCAGCACAGGGAGGCATCTTAGCAGGTGAAGGGAGGCAACATGTGGGGGTGGTGGCTATTCTTCTAGAATGGGTGGGTGGTGGCTATTCTTCTAGAAATGCCCGCATGCACTCTCCAGCACCTGGCGTCCCCCTCCCGGTGGGTGGGGAGGCTGGAGAGGAGGGGGCAGCATCCACGGGGTCTAACAGCGTGCCCCACTGCCCATGTCACGCGTGCAGTGGTCCCAGAACTGGTGCCAGGGCCTCTGAGCCTGTGTGATGCCCACAGGGTAGGAACCTGAAGGTGAAGATGCTAGGGGGCCAGGAGATCCTGGTGCCCCTGAGGGACTCCATGCTGGCATCCGAGCTGAAGCAGCAGATCGCCCAGCGGATCGGCGTGCCCGCCTTCCAGCAGCACCTGGCCCATCAGGACACTCGCGAGGTGCTGCAGGACGGGGTGCCCCTGGTCTGCCAGGGCCTGGGCCCCGACAGCACCGTCCTGCTGATGGTGCAGAGCTGCAAAGACCCCCTGAGCATCCTGGTGAGGAATGACAAGGGTCGCAGCAGCACCTACGTGGTCCAGCTGACGCAGAGGGTGGCCGAGCTCAAGCAGCAAGTGTGCCAGAAGGAGCACGTGCAAGCCGACCAGTTCTGGCTGACTTTCGAGGGGAAGCCCATGGAGGACAAGTGCCAGCTGGGGGAGTACGGCCTCACAACCCTGTGCACCGTGTTCATGAATCTGCGCCTGCGGGGGGGCGGGGCAGGGCCAGGAGGGCCGCGGGGGGGGCGCCCCACTGAGCACCAGGAATACAGTTGTAGCACCCTCTGTAGCACCAGTCTGCACCCTTCCGGTGAGATTGGGGGAGGGGTGGAGGAGGGAGTGGTATGAGGGGACCCAGGGTCGCTGGGGGGATCCGCAGGCTAGGGTGGCTAAGTTAAGGGACAAGCCTAGTGGGATCAAAATGGTGACCTCCCCCCGCCCCCAGAGAAACTGAAGATGTGGAAATTAACTTCTAGAGAAATAAAAAGAGGCATATCTGCTGGAGCCTATCCCTGTCTTCACATTGAGCCATGGTCAGCCCCTGCCTGCACAACTGGTCCCCACCCCTCACATCTGGGTCAGCAGATAGCACGGGGAGGGGAAGGCCTGGCGAGGTCCCAAAGGCCACAAGGCGAGTGTCCCTGGAAGCGGTGAGTCTGTAGGGCCTGCCTGGGCCAGTTGTGAGGGAGGCTTCCCCACACCAGCTGGGGGCTGGGGGCCTCTTGGCCCTCCAGGAACCATCAGCCTACACTGTCCAGCCTGCATTGGTCTGCGGAAAAGTGGTGACAGGGCCTTGGGCACACACATCACCATCAGGGCGGGCTGCTGAATCAGCAAATACACCCTCCTTCAAGGTTCACTTCAGGGAGGGGCCACAGCCAGTAGGTGAGGGGGTACCTGGGATGGGGGTTCCTCCCATCCAATTGGAAGAGTTTGTCCCAGATAGGGGGCACCTAATTTGGCAAAACGACAGCCACTTCCACACTGGATGCACCTTTCTGTGCCAGCTTTCCACATGAGCCACTCGGGAGCCAGGCTGAGTCAGCCTTGGACACGGGTGCGGCGGTGGGGGGCACAGAACGTACACCTCTCTGGGCCAAAGTCCATGACTCTGGGGACACTCAGTCCTCAGCCTTCAGACTCTTCAGTGGCATTTGGCCGGAGACCCAGAAGCCCCCTTTCTGGTCTGTGGGAGTCCGTATCTGAGCTGGGGGACCCCCCAGACCTGGCTTGCCTGTGACAGATATGTGTAGACACGCAGGTGTGTGTGTGGGAGGGCTCCTGGCTCCAACCTCATTTCCTGGGTCCCCAACCTCACCTCTTTGTCATACTGTAACTTAACAAGTGTAAGCACACCCCCTCGGTGCCACCCTCCTTTCTTGAATCCCCCCACCAGGGTCTAGGCGAGGTAGGGTCCTCCAGAGGGGCCTCTGCTGCTGTTCACCCTTCATTGCCTCCGGCTCAGAGATCTGTGACTGGCTTGGGTGAGGGGATGTGCGGCAGACCCGGCCCTGGAGGGACAGAGGGATCTCCTCTCCCTCCCCACCCCCACCATCTTCAGCTAGGTCGGGGTCTAATTTGGACCCTCCGGATCTCGGTTTACCCCCCCGGGACCCTGCGGGTCTGTCTGGAGAAGCGCCTTGGGGGAGCTGGAGAGGGGGCGTGGCTGGCCGTCCGCCGCAGACGCGATCGCCGCCTCGGACAGCAGGGGGAGCCCGCAGCCCTGCAGAGGGGCCGGAGCTGAGCCGGGACCGGGAGGTGGGCGGGTCTGCGCTCCGTTGCGACCAATCGCCGCAGCCCCCGGCCCGCATTGGTCCCGGGAGGCCGGGGGTCCCGGGCCGGCCGAGCTTCCGTCCCCAGTTCCAGCGAGGGGCTGGGGGGGGGTCCGGGGGGGGGTCCCCCGTCAGGTTCCTCCTGCCGGGGGTGGGGGTGGGGCGCAGCCCTGCAGGGCTCGAGGGGCGGCGGGGCCCCGGATCTGGCAGCCCCTCCCCGCGGCCGGGGAGCCCCCACCGCCCCAGCCCCGGCGCAGCCTGGAGCCCCTTGGAAGTCCCGTCACGTCGCTTCCAGATTATGCATTAACCCGATTTCAGCCGCATTTCCTGGCGGGGGTGGGGAACGTCCGCGCAGGCGGGGGATGGGCGTCCGTGGGGGTGCGCCGCAGCAGGGAGAGCACCCTCGATCCCGCCCCGCCCCCGCCCCTCGGCCGGGCCAGGCCCATCACCCACATGGGCCCGACCCAGACTGGCCCTCTCCCTCCCCCAGCCAGGCCTCCGCCCGGCGCCGCCGTCCCGGCGCTTTGTTCGTGGCCGCCGCGGGTCGCAGGGCGCCGGGCGGGTCGGGGGCGGGGGCGGGCGCGGGCGGGCCGGGCGGGAAGGGGGTGGTGCTGCCCCGGATCCCGCCCCCGGTCCGCCCCCGCGCCGCCCCCGCGCCGCCCGCGCTCCCGCCGCCTCCCAGGAGCTGCGTCCCGTCCTGTCCAGTCCAGTCCCTGGCGCGGCCCGGCCCGTGAGCTTGCTCCGGCCGCCTTCCGCCGTCCTCCGCCCGCGCCATGGCCAGCCTGCGGCCGTCCGGCCGGGCTCCCCTGCAGCCACTGCTGCTGCTCCTGGTGGTGGCCGCGCGCGCCCTGCCCGGCGCCGACGGGACGTGCCCCGAACGCGCGCTGGAGAGGCGGGAGGAGGAGGCGAACGTGGTGCTCACCGGCACCGTGGAGGAGATCCTCAACGTGGACCCGGTGCAGCACACGTACTCGTGCAAGGTGGGCCCCCGCGGGACCCCCGGGACCCTGAGCCCCCTTCGGACCGTCCTGGAAGCCTGGGTTGGGGGCCTCTCCCCCGCGATCCCGGCCCCCTAGCCCGGAGGTCCTCCCATCGCGACGCCGGCCGCCCCGCTGAGACCCCCGCCCCGGGCCGTGGGAAGGAGCCCCAGACGCTCCGCATCGCCCGCTCCCGCTCCCTTGGCGACCGCCGACCCCCGCGTGGGGCGCCGGGTCTGGGAAAACTCGCGAGCGCTGGAGGGAAAGTTCTTGCGGTGCCGCTGCCATCCCGCCTCGCGGTGCCCAGGCCCCGGAGACCTGATCGTGTCTGCCCCTTCAACCCAAGCCCACTCCCTTACTGGAAACAAGTGCGCCTCCCCCCAGGGAGAATGTTCGGCTACCGCACCCCCTACCCACCGGCCAAAGAAAAGGAACAGGGACGAGGGGAGGTGACGCTTTCTGCTTGGGGTGGAGGTGGGGTTTTGGCCTGTGGTCAGTGCTGTCGCCCCCCTCCCCCCAGAGGCGAGAAGGGGTGGTCAGGAGAGAGTGGAGGGGTGCACATCTTATCTCCCAACCCCAGGGCTCCTGGTGGGGCATGCTGCAGTGATGGGTGTGGGGGCCGGAGCAGAGAAGTGGGCGGGGCCGTTGCTGAGCCTCAAGTGTCGGGGTGCAGGGCAGGTGCCCCATCCTGCTCCTGAGAGACTTGGATCTCCCCCGGCCACGGGGAGGGGGGGACTTGCCTGGCCTCCCCTTCAGTTGGATCTGGGAGCCCCCTGGGATAGGTCTGGTGGGGTTTTTCCCACAATCTGTTCCTAGGGAGGGCTCAAGGGATCCAGGGCCCTGCCCCGCTCTGGCCCCTAAAACCACCTCCCCGACCAGAAATCGGATCATTCCTCTTTCTTGGAGATGGGGAGGGGTGGCAGCTTCTTTCAGCCTGGCCTGTGCGGGCTACAGCTGGGATCCCCCGCCGGGCCCCCTCCCCTCCACCACCGCCAGGGCACTTTGCCAAGTCCCTGCAGGATTTTCCCGACTTCCTCCCCGCTGCTCCTGGGTGTGGCTGGGGTGGGGGGAGGCGATGAAAGCCACCCAGCCCTCCCCTGCTAGTTGTCGTCCTTCTAGAGCCTACTGTGTGTCTAGGGGTGGGGGGGGGAGTGTTGGCCAAGGCTCCCCCACCTCCCCTGGGCCACTGGAGGGTGGAGGGAGTCCCTGCAGATTTCTCAGACCCGAGGCTCCCAGCAGGGGCAGGCAGGTGGCCGGGCCACCATTGTCTTTCATTCCCCATTCTGGAAGTCGTGGCCCCCCAGAGCTCCTGAGGAAAGGGGTGTCTTCCCAGGCGCAGCATGCATGGGCACGTGTCCCCATGGACCTTTTCCTTTAGGGCCGCCTGTTCTGACTGCAGCCCCTGCGACCCTCCTCCCCCGACCCCCAGCAGGCCGTGGGCGTCCCAGGGCCTGGTTTGTCAGAGCAGGTACCCTCAGGGCCCCAAGAGCAGAGTGGGGAGGGCGGGGCTACCCTGTGCTGCCCAGGCTTGATTTTGAGGTTCACAGGCTGCCTTGACCGCACTCACTGTAGGAGACTTGCAGGAGGAGGGCGTTTCACCTGCTGGGGGGCATGGTGTCTTCGCCCACCCACAGGGCTGCACGGAGCCAAGCTGGCCCAGAGCCCTGAGCTCAGAGCTCATCACCCTGAAACTTCATCATCTACCTCAGCTGCTCCTGGCTCTGCCCAGGGGTGGGCCGAGCAGTGGGTGGGTCGATAGGGAGAGTGGGGCATGGAAGGCAGGCACCCCAGGCCGGCTGGGTCCCCTTCCCGTATCCAGCCTGAGCCGAGATGGACATTATTGGAATTGGGGTGGCTGGGGTCACTTAGACCTGGGGGTCGGGGGGCTGCTTCTTGAGGAAAGGGGTGTGTTTTCAGGCCAGGTGTCCTAGTGTGTGACACACATGGGTGGGCAGTGGCATCCATCGTGTGTGTGCTTCCCTGCAGCTTCCTCCCGGGGGGGCTGACCCAAAGATCTCTACACATCTGCCCAGGGTTTGGGTCTATCTACTCTGGACATCTGGCCTGAGCAAGTGAGGTGGGAAGAGAGGAAAAAGCCCAGGCGCCAGTCTGGTGTTTGCCTCTGGCCTCTGCGGCCACCCCTCCCCAGTGGGAAGAGGATCACTGACACCTGCGCACCCCCCATGTCCACCCCAGGTTCGGGTCTGGCGGTACTTGAAGGGCAAAGATGTGGTGGCCCAGGAGAGCCTGCTGGACGGAGGCAACAAGGTGGTGATTGGCGGCTTCGGAGACCCCCTCATCTGTGACAACCAGGTGTCCACTGGGGACACCAGGATCTTCTTTGTGAACCCCGCCCCGCCGTACCTGTGGCCGGCCCACAAGAATGAGCTCATGCTCAACTCCAGCCTCATGCGCATCACCCTGCGGAACCTGGAGGAGGTAGAGCACTGCGTGGAAGGTGCGTGAAGGGCAGAGCACAGGAGGTGCCTTGGGGGGCAGAAGAGAGTTTGCTGTAGGCTAGAGCACTTGGCATCTTGCGGTCCAACCTCCTTTTCTGAGTCCCCGCTCCCTGGCTTCCCAGCCATCTCAGCTCCAATCTCTGATATTAGCAGCGCTCCCCACCCTGGCCCTGGGGATGCCACCATTTTTTGTCTTGGAGCCAAGCGAGTCCCAGACCTGCAAAGGGACAGGCCTCCTTTTTCTTCCTTCCCCTCCCCCTCCGTAGTTCTGCATGCCCCTTCCTGGAGTTCCCTGTTCTAGGAGAGAGGCTGGGACCAGGTGAATGAACATCCGTTGTTTGTGTTCTGCAGAAGCCCAAACATCTGTTTAGACAGGGCCCAGATGTTGAGCAAACCCGTTGGGGTGGGGCTTAAGGGTTGTGCTGGAGGTGGGGCTGCCCCGCCATGTGTTCCAAGAGGCCTGTCATTTCTGGGAGGGGCAGTTATGTGGAGTGGGCTGCTTCCAGGAGTTTGAGTGGGTGTGGGATCCCCTCACAGAGGTACAGAACCTTTCCTTGTCTGCTCTCCCCACGTGTCCATTCTGAATGGCCCAAGAGCATCCCTCCCCCAGCCCAGCCTCTGAGAGGTGAGCGGGACTCACGACCAGGGCTCACCCACCCACCTCCACCCAGGAGAATCCCAGCTGGGGGCTGAGATCCTTGGCTGAGGAATGTAGCAGGGAGAACGTAGGAACTGCCCGTCGCCCTCACATCCTGTCTGTCCCCTCATGGCTGCCTGGGAAGGGATGTACGGGAGAGGGCGGAGAGAGGAGAGAACGCTTCCTCCCAGGGCAGTGGGAAGGGTCCTTGACTTCCTGTCCTGGGAAGGTGACCCTGTCCCTCTGATTTGCTCTGTTGGCCAGCAGGGAAGTTCCACCTTCTACCCAACTTACTGCTGTGATGCTGGCTTGGCTTTTGCGGGGTCCTGGGTGGTGGACTCATCTGGCCTGGGGTGGACTGTGCAGGGGGAGGGGCAGGGCCTGAAGTGGGGAGCCCTGTAGCACCCTGCTCAGCCTGTAGTGCGTTGCTCCTGGGGCTGTGTCCAGGGTCCCGGCCTGCAACGTCATACAGAGAGGCCAGCGGGGCTGTGTCCCTGGTCCCTTGCAGCACCAGCTTAGCTGAGGAGGTCCCAGCATGGCCCTCCCACCAAGTGAGGACTGGAGACCCTGGCCCTGCTCTGGAAGCTTGTGGTCTAGGGAAGAGATGGGAGGGTGGCATGGGGACGGGGCAGGCTGTGGGGTGTGATGCCCAGTTTTGAAAGAGGAGTTGGGGGCTAAGGAGAGGGGTCAGGGCGCAGAGAGTCCCGTTTCTGCAAGATCAAGAAGGCGCGTCACCAACTCTGCAGCTGCGCGGGTCCAGCCTGAGGGTCCACGACTCAGTAACCGGCCTTCTGTGGGGTCAGAGGGCATGTGGCAGGAGGGCCACCCCGGGCAGAACAAGATTTGCCATCTTGCCAGATCCTGCTCTACCCAGGCCAGGCCCTGGTTCCGGATACATCAGGCTGGGCAGAGGGACACCTGGAGAGGAGGGCCCACAGGGAGAGCTCCCAGCGAGACTTCACCTACTGTATGCTGGCTGCCCAGGATAGGGACCAGGCTAGGCCCCCAGCTCCAGTTGGGCCGGTGGGGGGAGGGTGGTGCTGGGACCCACAGGCCAGTGTGTAGCAATGGGGTGAGCACCCAGAAGGGGCCGAGGCCACCAGACTCTTCCGGGGTGGGCCTGCCAGGAGGAGGGTCTTGGGGAAGGATGTTCATGGAGAGGAAAGGAGAGGAAGTAGCCTTGACTGTAGCTTGGAGCCTTGTTGTAGAGCCAAGGTGGAGGGGAAGCCCCCAGGGAGGGGAGGGGCCCAGAGTGAGAAGCTTGGGGTCCGCTGTAAGGAGCCAGGGAGCCCTGGAAGTTCTGAGCCCATGACACGGATCCCTTCTTTGGAAGCAAACCGGGGCACCTTGAGGGGGCAGGGGCTGCGGGCAGGGTGGGTGCATCCCAGGGACCCCAGTTAGATGGGGGTGCCTCCCCCTTGAGCCTCCCGAAGGCCTGAGGAAAAAGGCCCCCTGGAGCTGGGGCCAGGCTTCGGGAAGAGACAGTCCTCTCCCCACCTCCCCAGAAGGCTGGGAGGAGGGCCCGCCTTCCATTCTGTAGGAGATAAGGACCTCAAACCCCACTCCAGGCTCTCCAGGGAGCCAAGGCCTCACCCTAGTGAGGGGTTAGGGTTAGGGATGGGCAGGGCTTGAACTAAGATGACCCCTCCCTGTCTGATTCTGACCCTCTTCTGTTCCTGGGAGCCCACAGCTGCCCCTGCCCCACAGGGCCCAGAGTGAAGGCTGGGCAGCCGCTGATTTGTGGAGGTCGCCCCGAGACCACCCAAGACCCCTGTCTCTATCACACATCTCCCCGGCCCCCAAAAGGCCCACAGCCGCCAAGGTCAGGGGCACGTCCTGCCAGGCCCACCTCCCTGGATGCCCCCAGCTCATCTCCACCTGGGCCCCAGCTCTACTGGGACTGCCTTCCTCAGTTTCTCCCCCAGGGCCTGCAGGGTCTTCCTGGCTCTGGGCCCCTTCCCCAGCCTCCAGCCCCCAGGAAGCTCCTCCCCAGTCCTCCGCCCCAGGAGCCACATTCCGAGCATAACTGAGACAGGTATGTGTCCCTCCCTCTGCGCCACCTGTGGGTGAGGGAGACCGGTGCTCTGCTTCGGCGCAGCCTCTTCCGGAATTAGCCCCTCGCCCCCTGCTTTGTCAGGGAAGTGGCCTGGCCTCTTCCAGTGCCAGCCGCCCACGCACCGTGAGCCTGCCCAGGCTGGCAGCCGAGCAGGCATCTCCTCCAACCTTCAGCCACTTTGCCCTGGTCTGGGCAGCGCCCATACACTCCCACCACCCTCCCCTCCCCCACCTCATAAAGACTGGTCCTGGGGCCCCCTGAAGCCCCTAGGAGGGGTGCACGCCTGGGGCCCTTCCCTGCCCACTAGGAGCCAGGAGGAGAGAAAGGAAGTGTTGTCTGCCCTCTCCAGGTCTGGCACAGGGACAGGGTCGGTGAGTCTGGCTCTGGCCCAGCTCAGCCCTGCCCGGCCCTGAAGCCCGGGGTCCTGGCGGCCGTGGCCTAGCCTGGCCAGCCTGATTCCAGCGAGCACCCTCCCTCCCTGCCAGGCCAGCCTTCTAGGGCCTGTGGGAAGGCAGTGCTATACAGCTCAGGCCGGAGAGGTGCTGGGTCCCGGGCCGCCAGCCCGGCACTGGTGCAGGCCCTGTGGCCACGGAGCTGGGTGTGGACTGCAGGCACCCCCAGGCAGGGACTGGCTCTCCCTGAAGCGGAGCGGGGGCCGGTAGGAGTCCAGGGGGAGCTCCCTGGGCGGGTCCCTCTGCTGTCTGGCACTTAGCTTCTGTGCCCCCAAGTCCTCTGAGCCTGTCCTACTCCCGCCACATTCCTCCCTGAGGTGGGAGGTGGCTCTTTCCTGTCCGTTTCCCTCTTCCAGACTGGAGGTTCTCACCCCACCCCTCCGGACCCGCCCAGCGCCCTCTCGGCCCCTCCCCCAGTCAGGTCGTCAGAGAGGAGGCAGGCCCAGGCTGGAGGCTGCCCGCCCAGGCTTTCTCCTTCCTTCCAGCAGCCAGAGGTGGGGCATCAGCTCAGGTGGGGCGTGACCCCCCCCCCCCCCCGGCCCCGTGCCTGTCCTCTCCCCACCTGGGGGTCCGTGGTAGATAGTCAGCGCTAGAATGGACCTGTGCCGGCTTTGACTTCCCCTGGGCCCACGGTGGGCTGGCTGGCGTCCTCCCTGGGGCAGCCCCGGGGGCTTGGGTCGGGGGGGGGGGCTGCTCCTGAAACCAAAGGGCTTTGGATCCTGTCCCTTCACTGCACCCGACTGAGCTAGTGGAAACAGCTCTGGGCTTTTTCCAGACCCCACCCCATAACCCCTGCTCCACACCCAGAGAACAGCCCTGGTCTCCATTCTCCCCTGCAGATTGGAAATGCAAAAAAAAGTTGTTTTGAAACTGTCCTCCCCTCTCCCGCTGTCTATACTGGCCTCCCCCAGGGTGCTGGACAGAGTGGATTCCAGTGGGGCCTGCCTGTGCCCTTACAGCATCTCTGGGGGTGCTGGGACCCACGTGCACAGAGGAGAAATTAGATTCACCTGGTCAGGGCTAGCTGGCCCAGGTGTGGGGCTACAGCCCCCTGCCCTGCCAATCCTACAGGCTGAGGTGGGGGGAGTGTAGAGGGTGGCATGGGGCTGCCAGGTAAGGTTAGCAGGGGAGTGGGCCCAGACTTCAGGGCCGTGGATCTAGCCAGAGGTCACTCTCACCATCACCCTGCTACAGTCAGGCCAGCACAGCCTCCTCCAGCCTGCTTTGCTTCCTTCCTAAAGGGTTAATTCCCCCCAGCCCCCTGAGAAGCAAAGCCTGCCCCCACCCCCATCACCACAGGAAGGTGGAAAACAGCTGCAGAAACAGGCCTCTCTCCTGCCCCTGCACCCGCCCGTCCTCTGCCTCCACCTGAGGGCTCCAGGCCAACTTCCCTCCCTCCCCCCCCAAGTTCTACCCTTGCCTAGAGGCCTGGGGGGGGGATGAAAAATGGGCTCCCTTTCCTGTCCTGCTCTGCTGGCCCCAGCCCCCCCTCACCATTGAGATAGGGGAACCATGGCTCCCCACGCAGGCCCCCAAGGCCCAGCTGCAGGCACAATCACTGAAATAGCCCCAGTAACCCTTGACACCCCAGAGTCCCAGGGAGTGCCCACCTCTCACTGAAGAGAAAAGGGGATCTCAGAAATGAGACAGCGCCCCAGTGCCAATTACCCTGATGACAGTGATGCAGCTCGTGGGAGGGCACTGTGCCCCCATGGGCTACACTGGGGCTCAGGAGGGATCACGTTCCAGTCCCAGGCTGTGGCTGGGAGCCGGGCAGGGGTGACCGAGGCCTCTGGTGCAGTTTCCAGTGGGGAGGGAAGCTCCCCTCGAAGGGGCCTCTCCCCCCAGAGCAGATCCTGAGAACTTCCTCTGAGGAAGGCCCCCTGCCAGGGGCTGCTTCCAGCTGGACCTGGGAAGGGGAAGATGGCCCCTCCCAACTCCCCTCCCCACCAGGGCATAGAGGCATGGGAGGGGCAAGCTCTCTGTCCTCCCAGGCAGCCTGCTGTTTCCAGCTGTGTGGCCTGCACGTGTGCACGTGTGCCTGCAGCCTCAGGTGTACCAACCGGCACACGATTCTCATTGAAACCCCAGCTGGGCTGTGGTTCCTGCCACCCTTGTATCAGCCTGGGGAGGGGATTCTGCAGGTGCTCTGCCAGCAGGCTGGTAGCAGGCAACCTCGGCTTGTGTCCTAGGGGCCTGGGAACAGGGCTCCAGCCCTCTGCCCTCATGTGGCTCCCATCTCCTGCCTGCTGCCCCAGTGTCCGGCTATGCCCTCCTCCCACCCCCTGTACCCGGCAGAGGTCTAGGCCCCGCCTCCTGTGGGCTCTGCCTCTGGGTTTCTCAATGCCAGAGATGGAAGGACTGTGGGAGGGACAGGAAGAGTCCCTGGGGCCACTTGGATTCCCTGTCCCATCTCGTGCCTGCCGGACCCTGAGGCTGGCACTGTTAGGGGTTAGGTATGGCAAGTCAGGAGAGGCTGGTCTGCCTCTGGCCTGAGGCGGGCCTGAAGCTTCCCTGCCCCTCCCATTGGCAGCTGCCTCTGGGCCGCCCCGCGCTGGCCCCGGCAGAAGCAGGCAGCCTGTCCCTCTGGCCACAGATGCGGGCTTCCCGTGTACACGAGGGCGAAATAAGAGCACAGCATCTGGGCCAGACTGTGGCCTGTCCCTGACCCACCAGTGGGGAGCAACGTGCGTCCACTTCTCTCCCTGGAGGGGAGGCGGTGAGGGTCGCCAGGGTCCATTTGTGAATCCATCCGTGGGTTCCTTCCTCAGCCACCCCGTCCGCTCACGGGCCCCCAGTAGATCCTCACAGGGCCGCTGGACGGGCTGCCGCTGCCGCCTGCACAGGGCCCTTCGAGGTTCTGGACGGGCTTTCCAAGGAGGCCAGGTGTAGCTGCGTGTTGAGGAGCGAAGGCCAAGGGGGAAGGGTATTCCGGGCAGGAAAGACAGCACAGCAAGGTTTGAGATGCAGGGAACAGCCGGTAGTCCCTGCAGCTTGGCTGAGGGGTGGGAGAAGGCAGCTGCGGGCGTGGTGCGGGCGAGAGAGCTGGAAACCAGGACTCCAGAGCTACAGCCCGCTGGCTGGGAGAGGGGGACCCTCCCCTGTGAGCAGGAGCCTTCCCACCTGATGCTGCACCTTTGCTGCTGGTCCGGGTCACCCTCCCCCATGGGAGAAACTCCGCCTGCACCCTGGCTGCCTGCCTCTGCAATCTCCTGTCCTGCGTCTGGTCTTCCGTCTTTGCGGCTCTCTCCTGTCTGGCCGGTCTCTCTGCCCCTTTGTCCCCTGCCTTTCTGGTTCCAGTAGGTGTCTGTCTGTCACTCCTCTTCATCCTGACATCCAGCCGGTCAATACCTCCAGGAAGCACCGTCCCCCAACTCAGACCGTTGTGCTGGACTGTGCATCCCTCACTGCCTGGCGTGGCCCTCAGCAGGACACAGGGTCTCCACTCACCAGGCACTGACCACACTTGGGTGCCACCCTGGCTCTTCCAGCTTTCTCTTTCCTCCCGGAGATGGGCAGGGCCTGGCCGAAAGAGGTGGCTTTGGGGCTGTCCTGGAGGGGAGGGACCGAAGGCGTGCATCAGCTCCACCGCATCCCCCTCTTCTGCAGGTGCCTACCGGCCCCCTCCTCTGTTCGTCTGGCGCCCCCTGGTGGCTTCAGCCTATGTCTTGGCAGGTGTCCAGGCCCTGGACCGGGCTCCCTCCTCCCAGCGTTCCCCAGGCCGGAGGATACGCCCATGGCCCCTGTTGCCCTGAGGCCTCACCAGGCTGGCTCCTCCTGGTCTCCTGCAGCCTCCTGAGCCCGCTGTCACCTGGGCCTCTGTAGTTGCCCCTGTCTGGAGGTGCAAACCCCTCTCCCCATCCTTCGGGTCTCTGTACAGATAAACCCCCCGCCCCTCCGATCTAGTGCACTCTCTGTCACAGGGTAACCTCCCAGGGTGCAGAGAGCTGACCCGACTCGGGACACGCCGCCTGCACTGAGCCTACCCCCGGAGGAGCTCAGACGGGCTGCTGAGGGCGGCTGGGCCCCGGGCAGGAGGAAGGCTGAGTAATGAGGGAGGAGGGAAGCCAGGGGTCAGCGGCCGCAGCTGCCGTCCAAGCCGCCAGCGGCCGCCACCCTACGAGCTGGCCCTGCTGAGCCCCTTCCCCAAACTCTCACTTAATCATACCGCCTGGCGGCGCCGGCGGCGCCGGCTAACCGGCAGAGTGTGGGCCCTGCCCGGGGGCTGGTGGGTGGGCACACAGCCAGCGGACTCAAACCTGGGCGCCTCCCGGCCTCGGCCTCACCTGAGGCGGCGATCGGGGCCCGGGCTGGACGCCGCCTCCTTCCCAGCGGCGGGCCCGGGTCCAGCAGCGACGTCCCGCCGTGAAACGCCCATTGTCTGCTGCTGGGGCCGAGGGGGAGGGGACGGCCGTAGCCTGAGACCGGACACCAGGAGGCCGGGGCTGGGGGAAGGGGCCGCCCTGCCCCGTCCTCTTCCCTTCCCCCACCGGGACGGCCAGACACCTGTGACTCCGGGCCGCCTGGCGGCCGGCGCTCGACTGTTCGATGCGCTTCCCACACAAGCGGGGTACCCTCGAGGTCCCGGCGGTGGGGACAGGCGGACCGCGCGCTCCGCGGGACCAGCCGAGGCGCCGCCGGCCGCGAGACCCGACATTAAAGGTGTGTGCGCACGCGCGGTGTGTGCTCGCCGCCGGGAGGGCGGTGCCGCCCCACCCCCACCCCCTCCTTTCGGGGGCAGCTGGGCCCGGCCCCTCCGGAGTGAGGGAGGGGTCATCTGCGTAAGAAAGGGGTCGGCGGGGGGCCAGTAGGTAGGACTTCCCATCCTCTCTAGACTCCATTCCCCATCTTCCTTCTCAGGGCCAGGGAAGCACCTGGAGGGGCGCAACCACACCGTGTACTTGGGGGCACACCCAGTGTGTGTTGTGTGACCGAGGGGCAAGTTTTGCATTGCATGAAGGCGTGCAGTGTGTATGCACGCAGGTGAGTGTGTGACACCCAGTGCCTGTGCAGACTTGAGTGAGTGGGTGTACATGTATCTGCGTACGTGAGGCCTGGGACATCGAGTGTGTGTGTACACATGTGAGCAGTAGCGTGTTGCTGTGTGTAAGCCCAGAGGGGGGCCGATTCTTGGCTCGGAGCACCCTCTGTTCCTGGGGTCTGAGCCTGCGTGGCCTGGTCAGGGCTGAATGATTTTGAGTCTGAAGATCCCAAAATAGCCCGGGTAGCCTGAGCTCCCCTCCCCCAGCTGGCTCTGAGGCCTCAATGGCCCTTTGTCTCTCTGAAGGCATCCAAGCCCTGTGGGGGCTCAGGCTCGGGCTGGGGCTGGGAGGGACCGGGCTGCATGCGGGTCCCCTTTCCCCAGGCCAGACCTGACAGGCCTTGAGCACCGCCGCCGCCGCCACCACGTGAGCCCTAAGGCCAGCCCATTTGCTGGCAGAGTCCAGGGTCTCTGCCTGGGGGAGGCCTGCCCTGCCAGCACTGGCTCCCACTGATCCCAGGGCTTGCCCCTCCCACACTCTGGTCCCCTTGCCTCCCCTCCTCCAGCAGGGCCCAGCCATGATGTCCCAAGCTGCAGTGGCAGCAGCAGACAGGGCTCCTGTGCGGGCGTGTGCCCAGTGCGTACGTCTGTGGTTTAAACCCTGGCACTGTCTGTGGGCCCCTCCCTGAGTCAAGGGATTCAAACTGCAGTCCTGGGGGCTGCGGTGAGAAGTAAATGGGAAATGTGTCACTGCCTGGGCTCACCACACCAAGCTCTGGGCTCTGGGCCAAGCTCTGCCCGGAGGAGATAAAAAGTCAGACCCTGCCCTGGGTGCTCCAAGTCCGGGGCATCGCCACTCTCAGTGTGGTGTGGGCAGTGCCAGGGTGTGGTGTGGTGAGGTGAGGGGGTGGGAGGCTCCCCTGAGGAGAGAGTGAGGCCAGCCAGGGGCAGGGTCTCCAGGTGGCCTGACAGATTGCTGCTCTGGGTCCATCGCGGCCTGGGGTGGGGGGGGACCACTTTGTGTATTGACTTTTCCTGCAAGGTTTCAGTAGACCCTCAGGTTCCAGGGCTCCAAGAGGTTTGAAGACCTCTGCTGTGGGTGATGGGGGACCCGGACAGGGTGGGCTGAGCCCGCTGGGATTTGGCACTAGTGTGCCTGGGCGCAGGACTGAAAGGAGTCCAAGGAGATGGACCTGAAGAACTGGGTGCTGGCTGGCAGGTGGTTGTCCCAGCCAAGGAAGGGGGGGGAGAGCCCACCCGACGAGGAGGGAGTGAGCGAGGTGTGTGTGGGAGGACTCCAGGGACATGTTTGTGAGGCAGCTGCACACGTGATGGGGAGGACGGGAGTCCCGGGTGGGCCGCGCGCCCTGGCCCGCTGTGACGTCAGGGTCTCGACGTTCCCGGAAGGCCTCTAGGGGGCGCTCCAGGCTTGCGGTCTGGGCCTGGAGCACCGCGACTATTTGCATAACGCTCATTTACATGGGACTTATTTGCATGATCCTGTCACCTCACGGACGCGAGTTGGGGGTGCGCGGATGGTTTGAGGTGCTGCTGTCAGTTCCTAGGGAGGGGTGGCGCACCCTCTGAATTGAGCCCAGCCCACTCCCCACCTGTGTGTATGTACCTGGAGACCCTACCCCCCACAGTGCCTGGGTCGCGCCAGCAGGAGCAGAGACATTGACACGCACACGCGGTAACACGCAGACCGCAGCCCAGAACCGGGTCCTTCGTGCAGGCCGATCCCCCCTGCGGGGACACAGACAGACCCTCGGACACTCCGCCGCGCCGCCGCTCACACGCACAGCCCAGCCCAGCCCAGCCGGGTGGGAGCGGGAGGGGACCCTGTCCCGCCCCACTCTCGCCCACCTACTCGCCCCCACTCCCCAGCCCCCCCACCCCGCCCTCACACCTGCCTTCTCTCCAGCTCCAGCCTCCGCTCCCCCTCATCTCCTACCCCGACCCCGGCCCCCATCCCGACCCTGCACCCTCCCCAGCCCCAGCGCCCCACCTCTGCGCCCTCCCCGGCCCCCGCTCCCTTCCAGCCCCGGTCCCCCCAGCCGTCCTCCAGCGCCCGCAGCCCCTGCGTTCTCTTTTGTGCCGTCGCCCTCCCGTCCTCATCCGCCCGACCCTCCTTGCGGCGGGAGCCGCGACTCCCCGCGGACGCTGGGGTCCCCGGAGGCGTCTTCCTTTGTCTCTGCTCCCCGCCCTCCCTCCACGGCGCCCCTCGCCCCTCGCTCACCGCCTCAGCCCCGGCCTGGGCGCGGGGAGCGGGCGCGGCCCTCCGCGGCCGGCTCTTTATTCTCTCCCTCCGGAGGCGCGCTCGCTCCTCCCGCTTGCAGCCGGCGCCGCTCCCGCCTCCGCCGGGGACCGAGCAGCCGGGACCCGCCGAGTCCCGGGCGAGGGGCCGCTCGCCGCCCTTCCCACTCGGACCGGCTTCTCCTGGGCAGCCAGGCGGGCAGGATCCGGGGCTGCGGGACCCCCCGAGGCTGGCTCCGGGAAGACTGAGCCCAGCGGGAGCCCCGCGGAGAGCTGCCGGCGCCTCTGGCCCAGGCGCTGACCGGTGTGGACAGTAGGGGTGGTGCTGGCCCTCGGGTCCTCCTCCGCCTCCCTCCGAGCCCAAACTTGGGATTTCTACTCCAGGAGAATTCTGCACACCTCCCATTATGAGCCTCAAGGGCTGTGGAGGGGGCCTGGCGCCCCCCACTCCCCAGCTGTGACTGGAGCTGAACTTTGAGAATATAGCGGCTGTCAACTGCCCCAGGGGTCCAGGAATGGGGCGAGTGGCACCGAAGAGGCCCAAGGGCACCCCGTGAGGACCGCCACGCCTCAAGAGTGGGGGCTGAGGAGCCCGGGCCATGCCTCCACTGCCGCTGGAGCGGGACCCCCGGCAGCGGCGCGGGGTCTCCCTGCTGGTGCGATATTTCATGATCCCCTGTAACGTCTGCCTGATCCTCCTGGCCACCGCCACGCTCGGCTTCGCGGTGCTACTCTTCCTGAACAACTGTACGTCTGTGGGTGTGGCAGTCTCCTGGGCCCAGGTGACCCTGCCTCTCTGCTCGCTGAGGTCCCCTGCCTCAGCCACCAAAGATTAGGGGACAGGCAGGGTCACAGAGAGGCCACCAGCTGTGACGTGGCTCAGATGGGCCACTGCATCGTCTGGGAACACCATGGGTCGTTCTCCGGATGCCTGGGCCCCCCGAAGGCTGTCTGTGGGCTGGGGGTGGGGGCAGGGGCTGGCCCTCATCCTGAGCTGCAGAGACAACTTTCGTTGGGGGGTTGGGGGCAGCTGGCTACGCTGGGAATGGGGGCTTTGGCAGGGCCTGGGGCTCATCTCGGGAATAGGTGGTCGCCCACATCCCTGCCACTGGGCCTCCCCGACAGGTGTCAGACCATGATGGTACAGCTGAAGGGGCAGAGAAAAGCCAGGGCCTCTGTCTTTGTCCACCGCCAGGCCTCAGCCTCTGTCTTTGTCCACCTTCAGGGCTCAGAGTGGAGCCAGGGAAGGGATGTGTGCAGGCAGGGGTGACCCCTCCAGGCTGGACAATGGGACAGGCTTTGGAAGGACTGGCTCCGGTGGGGGGGGGGGGCTGACTTGGAGATTTGTTTTTTTCCAGACAAACCTGGGACCCACTTCACGCCAGTGCCCCCAACGCCTCCGGATGGTGAGTGAGGGCTCTATTGGTGACAGACTGAGCTTGGCAATCTGTGCCTGGAGGGGCGGTGGCACTCTTGGTGGTCAGGGGGCCATTCTAGGGGTGTGTGCATCAGACATGTTAGCTGTGTCTGGAGCAGGAGGAGGCTGGATGTGGGAACCTGGGTCCTTCTTGGGGAGTCCACAGTGGCAGACAGCAAAGGGAACGTGGGGTCCGGAGTCCCTGGGCCTGGCCCCATCTTGGCCTCAAAGTTGGGACTGACTTAGTCCTGGAGCCCACAGGTTGAGAGATGGGTCAGAAGATGTGTACAGAGGGCGTGGGGGGCCAGGGGCTCAGGGAGAGGGCCTCGGCAGGATCAACAACAACTGTCTGAGGAGGGATGGGCGGGTCTGTTCCTGGACTGAGCAGACTGGGCCTGGCCTTCTTGACCTGCTTTGTGGGCTGGGGCCCGGCCTCCCTGGGGGCTGCTGTAATTAAGCTAATGTGAGAGGGAAAGAGAAGAAGCTGTCAGGGCCTCAGGAGGGCAGGGGAAGGGGTGGCCTGCGGTCCTCCTGGGAGAGGGGGCTGCTCCCAGGTCTGCTTTCAGTGCCTGGGCCCCCTGCTGGGCAGGCACGGCCTGGGTCCCTGGAAGTACACAGAGGGCCGTCCACACATGGGATGGGCCGTGGGAGGGGGCAGGTCTGCACTGGGCTGGGGGTTTGGGCCCAGGACTGAGCCTCTCATAGGCGGTGGACAAGAGGCCTGGAGCTGGCTGGATTTAAACACCTTCCTCTCTCCCAGCATCCTCAGCCTTCTCTCCTCAAGCCCCAAGGCCTGCTGTGTCTCTTTTCCTTCACACATGCATTGGCTCGCCCCACAGCCTTCCACATGGGCCCCACACCTGCACTCTGATCCCATCACACATTTTCGGGACAGCTACCCCACATGACCATCGTCATCCCTCCCAGGCGCACACACAGCACATTCTTGGTCACAGGCAGGGCTCAGGGCATGCGCTCCATCCTCCAGCCTACCCAAGTCTGGGGAGAGAGTTAAATATACCCACTCCAACCGGCAGAGGCTTTAAAAAGCCACCACCGCCTCCGGCGTCGCACATTGTGAGGGAGCCTTGGGCAAGGAAGGAGTGAGGCTCCTTCAGGAGGGCAAGCATGGCAGAGCCCCAGAGGTGACGCTTAAGGGCCATGAAGCTTGCAGGTCTCTGGGCGCTCCACCTGCGCTAAGGAGGGGCAGCCTGCATGATGAGGGTGCAAGTCTTGGAGGACGAGGAACCTACTGGTCATACAGGAGTAGGTGTCCTTGGCCCACTGGTTAGGACCTTGGGTGGTGTCCGGCTGGACCAGGGTGACCAGAGGGAGAGAGAGGCTTGAGCCCCAGGGCACAGACAGAGAGCAGCTGGGCAGGGAGCCTGAGGGGCAGTGTGGTGACCAAGTCCTCAGCCATGGGGTCAGGACCCTGGGAGAGACCTTGATCAGCAGGTCCAATTGAAGCCAGATAGAGCAGCCAGCCAGACGGGGGAAGTGCCCGTGGCTTTGGCCTGGGGGTCCCCAGGGCCTTGGGCAAGTGAGGGCTGAAAGTGAGAGGAAGTGCTAAGGGGAGAGAGAAGGAGAGCGCGGGAGATGGAAAGCGAGGAGAGGGGCTATGAGCAGGCAAAGCGTTGAGCCAGGACAGAGGGGTGGCCGATGTGCGGACAGCTCTGACTGCTCTAGCCATCGCAGCGGCTGACCCCCCACCCTGCACAGAGTGGTGTGCTGGGCCTCTCCAAGCCTTTGCAGGTATTGGCCCCTTTAGCCTCACAACAACCCTGGAGGGTAGGTTCTATTGTCCCCATTCACTGGAGGAGATGCTGAGGTATGGCGAGGCGATAACTTGCCCACAGTCACTTGGCGGGTGAATGCCGGTGGGGCAGCCTGGCCCCAGGATCTGATGAAGCATCTGCGTGGGTGCCCAGATGAGGTGGGGGGAGGACAGGGGGGTTGCAGGGAGTTCAGGCTGGGTATCCGTGCTGGCCCCACCCTGGCCTCCAGCCCCAGTTCACTCAGCCTGTGGGCGGTGGGGGCAGGGATTCCCAGACAGACTCGAAGGAGCCTGGGGTGGGCTGTTGCTATGGTGACAGCTCCAGCTCCCCGCGCTGCTCCACCCCCCTCGGAGTTGAGGGTGCTTCCTCCTGCCCCACTGCCTGAGCCTGCTGGGAAGTGATGGGGGGGGCACCCCCGACCCCCATAACTTATTAATGATAAGTGCACCCAATTAAACATTTATTGGATCCAGACAGCCGCAGCCCGAAATGGGCCTGCCCCGCCTATGGGGGTGTCACCCTGGGTGGGAGTCCTGAGGAGTCAGCCTGCCCGCTGCCCTGACACTGTGCTCGGGGTGGCGGGGCCTGTCCTGACGGCTCTGCGACTCAGTGAGCGGGTGTGTGCTGGCGACACTGCAAAGTTGAGAGCTAAAATGTTTAAAGAAGAAAACAGTCGGGTCCGCAGGGCTCGGTGTGCTGGGGTCCCTGAGGAGGTCACGCTGGGTGTGAGGTGGGGCAGCAGGACCTGGGGAGGGGGTGGGGGTGGGGACATTTCCTGAGGTGGGGGCCCAGGAGGATAGGTGAGGAAGGGTGAGGTGTGTGGATACCCGAGGGGCCCTAGGGAGAGACTGCAGCTGGGAGGCCTAGGAGGGAGGGCAGGCCACGAGCCACAGCAGAGCACGGACCCGGGGGAGGCTGGCTGTGGGGACGTGGAAGGTGGGAGAGTGGGCAGAGAAGAGCCCAAGTGGGGACAGGCCTGAGGAGAGGGGAGGCCTCCAGAGAAGCAGGAAGGGGAAGAAGTGAGAAGAGAGGGGTGGGGGCCGGCGGGGCACTGGGTTCTGGGCCGAGGGTGGAGCATGTGACCTGACCTCAGATAACCCCACCCCCTGTCCTGCAGCTGTGTGACCTCAGGCCGGTCCATGAAAGGCAGAGGAGCTGGTCCCTGGGGAGGTGGCAGGGGCCAGGTGTGGACGGGGACACTGGAGCAGCTCCCAGGGAGGGGGCGGGGCGGGCCGGGGTTCTGAGGGGTAGGTCACAGTCGGAAGAGAGGCTTCGATTCTGAGGTGGGGATGCTGATTCCCTGTGATAGAGGCGGCCTGGGGGCTGTCTGTCTGTCCTCGGTGTGGGGAGTGGGTCAGGAGCAGATGCAATGCCCCTTCCACAGTTGCGGGGCTGAGGGGGGCGGGGGCAGAGAAGGCTCTGCGGGGTGGGGGGAGGGTTGTTGAGAGGTGGAGGGCATGAGGCCCTGGCTGTGATGGGCGCACCCGGGGTTCCTGCGAGCGCCAGCACGAACGTGGGTGGGCACGCATGCGCATGTGTGACCGTCCGTGCAAGATCCTGGCAGGTGTGCGGACGTTGGACTGTGCATGATGACCGGGGGCCTGGAGGCGGCAGGGGCCGGGCCCCTACCCACCCCGTCGCGTCTTCCGCCCCACCCGCAGCGTGCCGAGGAATGCTGTGTGGCTTCGGCGCCGTCTGCGAGCCCAGCGCGGAGGAGCCGGGCCGAGCCTCCTGCGTGTGCAAGAAGAGCCCCTGCCCCAGCGTGGTGGCACCCGTGTGCGGCTCGGATGCCTCCACCTACAGCAACGAGTGCGAGCTGCAGCGGGCGCAGTGCAGCCAGCAGAGGCGCATCCGCCTGCTGCGCCGGGGACCCTGCGGTGAGTGCGGAGTGCGGGGCGGGGCCTTGGTGAGGGGCCTGCGGTGAGGGGGTGTGCGGAGGGCCGACCGCCGGCCAGTGTGACCCCACCCTGCTCCGTCCACAGGGACCAGGGACCCCTGCTCCAATGTAACCTGCAGCTTTGGCAGCACCTGTGCACGCTCCGCGGATGGACTGACAGCCACGTGCCTGTGCCCTGCCACATGCCTGGGGGCCCCCGAGGGCCCCGTGTGTGGCAGCGACGGCACTGACTACCCCAGCGAGTGCCAGCTCTTGCAGCAAGCCTGCGCCCACCAGGAAAACGTGTTCAAGAAGTTCGACGGCCCTTGCGGTGAGCGCCACCCCTGCGCGTGTAGCATGACCTCAGTCAGTGTGTGCACACAGCGGCAGTGCCCTGACCTTCGCCTTCCCGCCCCCAGACCCCTGCCAGGGCTCCCTCAACGACCTGAGCCGCATCTGCCGTGTGGACCCACGCACGCGGCGCCCCAAGATGCTCCTGCGGCCAGAGAGCTGCCCTCCGAGGCAGGCGCCCGTGTGTGGGGATGATGGGGTTACCTACGGTAATGACTGCGTCATGGGCCGAACCGGGGCCATCCGAGGCCTCCTCCTCCAGAAAGTGCGCTCTGGCCAGTGCCAGCCTCAAGGTGGGCGGCTCCTGGGGGAGGGCCCCGTCCTGGCACTCTGCATGACCCAGGGCCCTGCCTGTCCCCACCCTCCCCTGCATGCCTCATGGGTCCCCACTCATCACCTTGTATGCCCGTGGTTCCCCTGCACATCCCAGCGTGGGGGCTGGCGTGGTACCCTGGCTCTTCTGATCTCCTTGCCCCTCCAGACCAGTGCCCAGAAGCGTGCAAGTTCAGTGCCGTGTGTCTGTCCCACCGAGGCCACCCCCGCTGTTCCTGCGACCGTGTCATCTGTGATGGGGCCTACAAACCCGTGTGTGCCCACGACGGGCACACATACGACAATGACTGCTGGCGCCAGCAGGCCGAGTGTCAGCAGCAGCGCAGCCTGCCCGCCAAACACCGGGGCCCGTGTGGTGAGCACCGTGGGCGGGCTCCGTGCTGCGAGCAGGCTGGTCCGGCAGTCCCCGCTGCCTGTCATCACATGCCATCTCCATCCTGAGTCATGCTTCTCCTTCCTGGGGTTGTGGGCGACAGCTGGTCACTCTGGGGAGGCTTGGCAGGGCTGTTGTCCGTCAGCGGGCTCTGGGGTGGTGGGATCTGTCAGGAAGGTGCCTGCAGCACCTGGGGGGATGTGGGGCAGAGGCAGGGGTCCATGGGCAGGCTCCCTGGTACCTGCCCGACAGCCCTCAAGTCCTCCGGGTCCCACACTCTTGGGACACACAGCCCCCTTAGAGGCAGCGTCTCAGTCGGGCTTCGAGGGACCAGGAAGGGGCAGAGACGGCGTGTCCTGCGTGGCGTGGCCTGGGGCTCCGCCCACCTCTGACTCCGTCCCCGTCGGCCGGTCTGTCCATCTTTCTGGTCTCTCTTTCTGCGTCTGTTTCCTCTCCTCTGCTCTCTCTTCCCTCTTGGCTCCACCTCTTGTGTCTTCCAGCCTGACCTGCTGGCAGGATGAGGTACCGCGCCTGCCGCCAGGAGCCCACAGCCCGAGGTCTGCCCCCCGCGCGGCAGGGGGGGGGTGGCTCGCTGCTGCCTGGCCTTGTGGTCCTCAGAGCAAGTGGACAGACACCTCCCCCCCCCGTGTGGCCCTGGGTGTGGCTCTGGGTTGCAGACTCCTCCCCCCACAGAGAGAGCACCCCCCCCATGCATGGGTGTCCCAGGGCTGCTGGTGGTCAGGGGTCAGTGGCCTGGGTGGGCTGGTAAACCTGGCCCTCCCACCAGCCCCTGAGATCAGTCCAGAGGCTGCTGTGTCTAGAGGGCAGCCCCGCCCCCCGCTCATGCAGGGACCTGGGGCCGTTAGAGTCTGTGTGCCTGTCCATGTCTGTCCTGCGTCTGTCCCTTTCTCTGCTGTGTCCTGTGCATCCCGCCCTTCTCCTGGTCCACTCTTCCTACACCATCCCCACCCTGGGAGAGGGTCTGCTGCGTGGGGCTGGGGGCTTTGTGCGTTGCCTAGGAGAGCAGGTGGGGACCCTGCTGAGTGCCCACATTCTCCCCAGACCAGCCCCCGTCCCCATGCCGCGGGGTGCAGTGTCCATTTGGGGCGATGTGTGCTGTGAAGAATGGGGAAGCCGAGTGTGCGTGTCAGCAAGCGTGTTCAGGCATCTACGATCCCGTGTGTGGCAGCGATGGCGTCACGTACGGCAGCACGTGCGAGCTGGAGGCTACGGCCTGCGCCCTTGGGCGGGAGATCCGGGTGGCTCGCCGAGGACCCTGTGGTCAGTGGTGGATGAGTGGGTCTAGCTGGGGGGTGGCCGTCCTGGTCACCGTGGTGATGGAGCCTTCTCCCCAGACCGCTGTGGGCAGTGCCGCTTTGGAGCCCTGTGCGAGGCTGAGACCGGGCGCTGCGTGTGCCCCTCCGAGTGCGTGGCCTCGGCCCAGCCCGTGTGCGGCTCTGACGGGCGCACGTATGCCAGCGAGTGTGAATTGCACGTCCACGCCTGCACACGCCAGATCAGCCTGCACGTGGCCTCGGCTGAACCCTGCCGTGAGTGGGGCTGGGGGCACCCGGCGGGCTGTGGTCCTGTGCCTCCTCCACCCAGTGTCAGCTGACCCCCGCCCGGCCCCGCCTTCTGCAGAGACCTGCGGAGACACAGTGTGCGCCTTCGGGGCCGTGTGCTCAGCGGGGCGGTGCGTGTGTCCCCGGTGTGAGCGCCCTCCGCCCGGCCCCGTGTGTGGCAGCGACGGCGTGACCTACCGCAGTTCTTGCGAGCTCCGCGAGGCGGCCTGCCAGCAGCAGATGCAGATAGAGGAGGCCCGGGCAGGGCCGTGTGAGCAGGGTAGGCTTGGGGGCGGCTGGTGCAGGCTGCTGGGCGCCAGCCTTGGCCGGGACCCCGAGGTGACCTGGCCTCCTCCCCGCAGCCGAGTGCGGCTCGGGCGGCTCGGGCTCTGGAGAGCACGGTGAGTGTGAGCAGGAGCTGTGCCGGCAGCGAGGCGGCATCTGGGACGAGGACTCGGAGGACGGGCCGTGCGTCTGCGACTTCAGCTGCCAGAGTGTCCTGAGGAGCCCGGTGAGGCCCCCACCCTCCCCTGACTCCCACTGGGCAGGGAGGCGGGGGCCGTGGCCGCCCACACCTGCCCTGACGCCATTCCTCCAGGTGTGCGGCTCGGACGGGGTCACCTACCGCGCCGAGTGTGAGCTGGAGAAGGCCAGGTGTGAATCGCGGCCAGAGCTGTACGTCGTGGCCAGGGGAGCCTGCCGTGGTGAGTGGGCGTGCGGGCATGTCCGGCTGTGTGTGGGCACACATGCGCCTGTGCAAAGGTATGTGTGCCCACGGGTGTGAGGCTTGTGGGGGTCCGTGTCTTGTTCGAAGCTGTCGCGTGTATGCCCCGGTGGGCCTGTGTGAACACGTGTATTGTGTGTGCAGTGTGTGCTGTTAGTGCATATCCGTATTTGTGCAGCTGTGGTGCGTGGACGTGTGTGCCTGCCGCTCAACAAGTGTGCGCTAAGCACCTACTGTGTGCAGGGGGGCATCAGTGAACCAGCGAGGCCCACCCTCCGGGCACTTTTCCTTCTGGGAGGAGACTGATGGTGACCGGCAATCGTTGTATCTTTGTGCACGCACAAGTGCGCCTGTGTGTCTGCGCGCGGGGGCATGTGGCGTACGTGTGTGCCTGCCACCTTGCAGAGGCCCACTAATCCAAGCGTGTGGCTCTGGTTGTACGTGTGTGCACGGGGCTTCATGTCCACGATCTGTGGCTGGTTGTACGTGTGTGCACGGGGCTTCATGTCCACGATCTGTGGCTGGTTGTACATGTGTGCACGGGGCTTCATGTCCACGATCTGTGGGCGTTTCACATGTTGCTGGTACCTGGTGTGCAGACACATTATTGTTCTCTTATGTGGTATGGGGTTCTCACCTGTGACCCGAGCTGCAGACCCACAGGCCCTGGTCAGGAGGGCTGAGTGGCATCAGGAGGGCTGAGTGGTGACGGCGGGGGCGGTTGAGGCAGAGTGGCCGTGCCCAGGTTGAGCGTCTGGCCCTGCCTGGCATCTCAACCCCTGCCCCTCCCTGCAGCCCCCACCTTGGCCCCGCTGCTGCCTGCGGTTCCCCTGCACTGCGCTCAGACCCCCTACGGCTGCTGCCAGGACAACATCACTGCTGCCCGGGGCGTGGGCCTGGCTGGCTGCCCCAGTGAGTACCCGAGCCTGGCCCTGACCCGCAGCCAGGCAGAGCCACGCAGCTGCAGTGACCCTGTCTTGCCCTGGCCTTGCAGGCTTGTGCCAGTGCAACCCACACGGCTCCTACAGTGGCACCTGTGACCCGGCCACAGGCCAGTGCTCCTGCCGCCCGGGCGTGGGGGGCCTCAAGTGTGACCGCTGTGAGCCCGGCTTCTGGAACTTCCGTGGTATCGTCACCGATGGCCGGAGCGGCTGTACCCGTGAGTGGCAGGGCCCGTGACCGGTCCCCAGCTGAGCGCTGCTGCCTGTCTGCCCTGCCCCTGTTCTCCTCATCCCCCCTGGCAGGGGCTGGGCCAGGCTCTGGAGCCCGTGGGGAAGCCAGGCACAGATCTCAGCCTCCTCCCCTGCCTCCCAGCCTGCAGCTGTGACCCCCAGGGTGCCGTGCGGGACGACTGTGAGCAGATGACCGGGCTGTGCTCCTGTAAGCCTGGGGTGGCAGGACCCAAGTGCGGGCAGTGTCCAGACGGCCGTGCCCTGGGCCCTGCTGGCTGTGAACCAGGTGAGGGCCAGACCTGGCACTGCCCCCTGTGCTGGGGATGAGGCCGTCATAGGGACGGGCTTTCCTGAGCCAGTGGGCTCTCCCGTGTCTGCCCCAGACTCTTCGGCACCCAAGACCTGTGCTGAGATGCCTTGTGAGTTCGGGGCGTCCTGCGTGGAGGAAGCTGGCTCCGCCCACTGCGTGTGCCCAACACCCGCCTGTCCAGGGGCCAATGCTACCAAGGTGAGGGATGGGTAGTGTAGAGGGTAGCGGGGGTGCGGAGGGGCCTCCCCCCAGCATCTGTGCCCTGTGCCCCAGGTCTGTGGGTCAGATGGAGTCACCTATGGCAACGAGTGCCAGCTGAGGACCATCGCCTGCCGCCAGGGCTTGGACATCTCTATCCAGAGCCTCGGCCCTTGCCAGGGTAAGGCCTTACCCACTGCCCCAGACTGACCAGGAAGGCCTGACCCTGCTCTGACCACCAGCCCCGCCACCTGGAATCTCCTCTCCTTACAGAAGACATCACTTCCGGCCCCCGTCCGACATCCGCATCTGTGGCCACCTCAGGGCTTGACCTGAGCAAGGCACTGCTGCCTCCACCCAGCGCCCTCTCCCTGGCTCCCAGCAGTACCCCTCGCAGCCGGCCCACCTCTCGACCCGCATCACAACCTTGGACCACCGCCAGCATCCCCAGGACCGCTGCAAGGCCCGTGCTGACCGTGCCTCCCACGGCCCCCTCCATGGCAGCCAGCCTCGCCACATCCGCCTTTGGCGAATCTGGCAGCGCTGATGGGAGCGGTGACGAGGAGCTGAGTGGTGACTTGGAGGCCAGTGGGGCTGGCTCAGGAGGTGAGCACAGGCTCCGGGACATGGGGGCAGGGCCCAGGAGGGCTGCACCTGGGGCTGGGCTCAGACGGCACCTCCCCAGGACTGGAGCCCCCTGAGAGAGACAGCGCTGGGACCCCCGGGCCACCCATGGAAAGGGCTTCGTGCTACAACTCGCCTATGGGCTGCTGCTCAGATGGCAAGACGCCCTCACTGGACGCAGAGGGCTCCAACTGTCCTGGTGAGTGGGTGGCCGGGGGCCAGGGCGGAGCGTGAGGAATGGCCTGGACGCATCCAGGGATGCTGTCTCTCCTCCCGGCCACGGGCCTGTCCAGCAGGTGGGCTCCCAGGGTTTGTGATCTTCTGATCTTAGCACACATGTGCAAGCGGTCTTGGGAATTCAGTACATGCAGACATAACGTGTGTTCTCGGCCCCCGCACATGCGTGGGTGCCCAGGACCCCGTGGCTAACCTGTTTTTCCTGTTGCAAGCCGGCCTGGGGCACTGCTGCAAGGAGTCTGTCTGGTAACCGATGCCAGCCCTGCCCCGGGGTCCCCACTAACCTCATGACCATCTGACTAACCCCCACCTGCCCTGCACCCCGCGTGGCTTGCTGCTGGGGCCTGTGCCCATGGCTGGCCCAGAGGCCAGGCAGGTGCCAGGCAGGACCTCACTGCTCCCTCCCCCGCAGCCACCAAGGTGTTCCAGGGTGTGCTGGAGCTCGAGGGGGTCGAGGGGCAGGAGCTGTTCTACACGCCGGAGATGGCTGACCCCAAGTCCGAGCTGTTTGGGGAGACCGCCAGGAGCATCGAGAGTGCGGTAAGTGTGGGGCCGTGGCCAGGGTGGCAGCCCCTACCCAGCCACTGGCCTTTTTCCCAGGACAGGCCCAGAGAAGCGCTGGGGTGGGTGGTGGGGGAGGGCCCAATGGTCCAGCCTCGGTGGCTTCCCGGAGCCCTAACTCACTCTCCACCCGCAGCTGGATGACCTCTTCCGGAACTCGGACGTTAAGAAGGACTTTCGAAGTGTCCGCCTGCGGGACTTGGGGCCCGGCAACTCCGTCCGAGCCATTGTGGACGTGCACTTCGACCCCAGTGAGCCCCCACCCCAGTCCCCCCGGGCAGTGGGGGGTGCCGCCCTGGTCTCCACCATGCTCAGGGTCCCTCCTCCCCAGCCACAGCCTTCAGGGCACCCGATGTGTGCCAGGCCCTGGTCCGGCAGATCCAGGCATCCAGGCGCCGGTCCCTGGGCGTGAGGCGGCCTCTGCAGGAACACGTGCGGTTCATGGACTTCGGTGAGAGCCTGGTCCGGCCGCCAGCTGCAGCTTGTCCCCACCCTCCGTCCCCCACGCCGCGCACTGCGCTCGGGATCCCTGCGCCTCGCGGATCCTGACGGTTTCCCCTACCCCCAGACTGGCTTCCTGCGTTCTTCACGGGAGCCACCTCTGCTGCAGCCACGGCCAGAGCCACCACTGTGGCCCGCCTGCCACCTTCGGCTGTGACCCCTCGGGCCCTCCATCCCAGTCACATGAGCCGGCCCGTCAGCAGGACCACAGTGCCCCTCACCGCGCGCCAGCCCCCCACCCCTGCCCCCAGCCGCACGCCTGCACGCCGGCCCCCGCCCCCAGGCACCCAGCAGCCCCCACGGCCCTGTGACTCCCAGCCCTGCCTCCACGGGGGGACCTGCCAGGACCAGGGCTCAGGTGGAGACTTCACCTGCCGCTGCACGGTGGGCAGGGGGGGCGCCGTCTGTGAGAAAGGTAAGGTCGTCCACGCGGGGGAGGGGCAGGGAGGCAGAGGGGGCCAGGTTGGGGAGGGCCGGGCCGCTGGGAGTCGGGGGCCGGGCAGGGGGGCCAGGCTGGGGCGAGGGGCGGGTTGGACTCCCTGGCCCAGCGCTGGGGACAGGGCTGGGGGTTTCAGACCGGCAGTCAGAGCCCGGGCAGCCGGGTCCTCTGTGCCCTCCACTGTCCCTCCGTCTCCTGCAGCACTGCGCCCCTCCGTGCCGGCCTTCGGGGGCCACTCCTTCCTGGCCTTCCCCACCCTCCGTGCCTACCACACCCTGCGCCTGGCGCTTGAATTCCGGGCGCTGGAGCCCCAGGGTCTGCTGCTCTACAACGGCAATGCCCGGGGCAAGGACTTCCTGGCACTGGCGCTGCTGGGGGGCCGCGTGCAGCTCAGGTGGGTGGCGGGCGGTTGGGGGGGTCAGGGATGAGGGTGGGGGCGGGGGGGCAGGGCTAGCCCGTGGTCCTGGCTCCGTTTGGCTGTCCCGAGCGCCTGTTCCCGCCCCCCAGGTTCGACACAGGTTCGGGGCCCGCGGTGCTGACCAGCTCAGTGCCCGTGCAGCCCGGCCGGTGGCATCACCTGGAGCTGTCTCGGCACTGGCGCCAGGGCACTCTCTCGGTGGACGGTGAGACCCCTGTCCTGGGCCAGAGCCCCAGTGGCACTGACGGCCTCAACCTGGACATGGACCTTTTTGTGGGTGGCGTCCCGGAGGACCAGGCTTCCGTGTGAGCATGGAGGAGGGTGGGGTGGCCCCGACCGCAGACCCCCGACCTCGGCCCTGATCCCTGACTCTTGGGGGTGGCATCCAGGAGGTCCAAGCTCCCTGTGGATAACAAAGGGGTTGGAAGGATGGGTGTGGACCACGGCTGTGACCCTGGCCTCAACCCCAGCCCTTGACTGGGATCCTGATTCTGTCCTGATCCTGAGGACCAAGCTGCCATGTAATCACCAAGGAGGGGCTGGGCTGGCCCTGACCTTCAGTCCCGACCCTTGACTCTCAACCCAACCCACCTCCTGATTCTGTGGGTTGACTGTCCATCTTGTGAGGACCAAAAGAGGGGTTGGGGATGGGGAGCAACCCTGACTCACGACCCCGGCTGATTGAGGGACGCCAGTGTGACAGTTGGTTGTGAGAGAGGACAGAGAGCTCTGGTCTCCGGCCTCTGACCCCTGACCCTCTCATCTTGGTGGCAGGGTGCTCGAGCGGACCTCTGTCGGCGTCGGTCTTAGGGGCTGTATCCGCTTGCTGGGCGTCAACAACCAGCAACTGGAGCTGAGTGACTGGCAGCGGTCTGCGACCCGAAGCTCCGGAGTGGGCGAGTGCGGGGACCACCCCTGTGTGCCTAACCCCTGCCTCGGCGGGGCGCCGTGCCAGGCCCTGCAGGCCGGCATGTTCCTCTGTCGGTGCCTACCCGGCCGCTTTGGTGAGGGCGGGCCCTGGGCCGGGTGCTGGGGGGACTTGTGTGCCTGTGCTTGGGACTCAGGCCTCCTGGGACCCCAACCTGCCTCCCTCCAGGCCCGACCTGTGCTGACGAGAAGGACCCTTGTCAGCCGAACCCCTGCCATGGGGCAGCCCCCTGCCGCGTGCTGCCCCAGGGCGAGGCCAAGTGCGAGTGCCCCCGGGGCCGGGAGGGCAGCCTCTGCCAGACAGGTGGGGACAGCGGCGCTCAGGGCAGGGAGGGCGGCGGGGGTGAGGGGGCTCTGGGGTCAGGGCCCGGAACCCCGTGTGATCCTCTCCTGTCCTCGCAGTCTCAGAGCGGGAGGATAGCCAGCCTTTCCTGGCCGACTTCAACAGCTTCTCCTACCTGGAGCTGAAAGGCCTGCACGCCTTTGAGCGGGACCTGGGGTCAGTTGGGCAGAGGGGTGGCTGAGGGGAAGCAGCCCGCAACCCCATCCCGCCATGGGGTGAGGGGGCATCGAGACACCCCCGCCTGCCCTCATGCGACCCCAGGGAGAAGATGGCGCTGGAGGTGGTGTTCCTGGCCCGGGGCCCCAGCGGCCTGCTCCTCTACAATGGGCAGAAGACAGATGGCAAGGGCGACTTTGTGTCGCTGGCACTGCACGACCGTGTCCTGGAGTTCCGCTACGACTTGGGCAAGGGGGCAGCGGTCATCAGGTGGGCCGCACGGGGGTGCAGGGGGCCGGCCTGGGTGCCTGCGCAGTGTCCCTCAGGCCCCTGCCGGGCAGGCCGGCTGAGCCCCAGTCTGCTCATGGCGCCCCCCCTTCTCCAGGAGCAAGGAGCCAGTGGCCCTGGGCGCCTGGACCAGGGTCTCCCTGGAGCGAAACGGACGCAAAGGAGCTATGCGGGTCGACGATGGGCCCCGTGTGCTGGGGGAGTCCCCGGTGAGCGAGTGTTTCCCGGGCTGCCGCTCCTGCTCCCGCCGCCCTCCTCCTCCCGGGCGGCGTGCGGCCCCCGCCCCGCAGCCCGCGCTCACTGGACTGTTTTCTCTCCTCTGCCCCGGGCCTCTGTCTGTGTCTCCTCTCTGCCCCCACTGCTCCCTGGCCCTTGCTCTGCAACCCCACCCCGCTCGCCCTCCGCTCTCCGCTCTCCGGATGCCAGAAATCCCGCAAGGTACGTCCCCTCTCACCCTGCTGCACCCTCTTCTGCCACCTCCGCCCCTAGAGTAGCTCCCCCCGACTAAGCCCGCGTGTGGCCACGTCTGTGATTAACTCTGCTTCCACCAGGCTGGAGGGCGCGGGGCGGGTCATCACCGGCAGGCGGGCCCTGGTCTGGGGCTCGACCTGTTCCTGCCCGGTGGGTGGGCTCCACAGCCCCTCACCCTGCTGCACCTCCCCCCAGGTGCCGCACACCGTCCTCAACCTGAAGGAGCCGCTCTATGTGGGGGGCGCCCCTGACTTCAGCAAGCTGGCCCGGGCAGCCGCCGTGTCCTCTGGCTTCGATGGCGCCATCCAGCTGGTATGTGGGGCGGGGTCGGTGCCCTGGTACAGTCTCAAGGGAGGGCCCATCCCAGAGGGGGCTTCTGTCCTCCGGGGGTGGGGGCTGTCCGGGCAGGCTGGACAGAGCCTCTTGCTGCCCATCCTGCAGGTCTCCCTGAACGGCCGCCAGCTGCTGACCCGGGAGCACGTGGTGCGGGCGGTGGACATCTCGTCCTTTGCAGGCCACCCTTGTACCCAGGCCGAGGGTCACCCTTGCCTCCACGGGGCCTCCTGTCTCCCTCGGGGGGCCTCCTACGAGTGCCTGTGTCCTGGGGGCTTCTCGGGGCTGCACTGCGAGAAGGGTGAGGGCCAGGGCACAGGGCCGAGGCTGGACGGGGCGGGGGGAGCCCGCCCGCGGCCACGCTCACCCCGCTGTCTCTCAGGCCTGATTGAGAAGTCGGCCGGGGACCTGGACACACTGGCCTTTGACGGACGGACCTACATCGAGTACCTCAACGCCGTGACGGAGAGGTAGTGTGCCCCCCGGAGCCAGGCGCCCCTCCGCCCTCCGCTCTCGGGTCCTGTCTGCGCAGCCGCACAGGGCCAGACGCGGGACCCTCCACTTCTGCCCCCGGCTCTGTGCCCACCTCCGCCCCTCCTCCACCCTCCTTCCTTCTCACTGTCTCTGTCTCTTTGATTCCAAGCGAACTGACCAATGAGATCCCAGCGTAAGTAGCTCCGCCTCCACCCTCGCTGTCACCATCCTCTGCTCCTCACCCACCGGGCAGCACATCCCAAGGGCGAGGGCAGAACTTCCGTCCCCAGTGGAGGAGGATGGGGGGTTTGGGGGTGCTGTCTGTGCTGCCCGGGGCTCAGTTTCCCAGCTTGGAAGTGGGGAGTCACCCCTTTCCCAGATGTGTGTTGAATGCCAGCCCACCCCTCCACCCCCTGCAGCTACTCGCCTCACCACAGGGCACCGGCACGGCGTGCACGCGTGTGCACACTTGTAAACGCGCACATTCATGCCCACGTGTCTGTGTGCACACACGAGCACGTGTGTCTCAGTGTGCACATGAGCCCATGTGCTCCCACGTGTGCGCACATCCACGTGTGTGGGGGGCCATCCAGGGCTCCCTCCCGACCAGGGGCCCTCGGTCTTCCTTCCATATCACCCATGCCCCAGCTCTTCCCTCTGCACCTGGCCTGGGCCGTGCCCACCAGCTCTGTGTCTGCCCATGTGTGTTGCACGTGTGTCATTGCCAGGGCTCCCTGGTGGGTGGAGCCAATGTCCCAGGGTCCTGTGTGTCTTCCATGGATGCTTGCTCCTCCCACCTTCCCCTGGTGAAGAGGGGGTGTGGGGAGGGGCTGCTGGGTCCCGCCCCACCCTGCGCTACAGCCCGTCTGTCCCCCCGCTCACCTGCCTCCCTCTCTTCCTGCATCTAAGCCCTGAAACTCCGGATTCCAGGGCCCTTCCCAGGTGAGCAGCGGCCCCTGGCCCCTGCTGTCTGCCGGTTGCCTTCCCGTCTCTCTGAGCATCTCTCTGCCGAGCTGTCCCTGTGTCTGTCCACCTCGCTCCTCTGATTGCCCGTCTGGCCCCACCTCCCACCATTCACCTCTCGGCCCATCTGTCCCACTAGCGGTGTGCACCACCTGCCCGTCCAGCTGCCCCCGGGGCATCACTAGCCCTCATGGCCTCTGCAGTCATGCCCCTCACCTTCCTACCACCCCTACCCCGTCCCCACCACCCTCCCAGAGGTCCTGACCAGCCCTCTGCCCACCAGCGAGAAGGCGCTACGGAGCAACCACTTTGAGCTGAGCCTGCGCACCGAGGCCACGCAGGGGCTGGTGCTGTGGAGTGGCAGAGCCACGGAGCGGGCCGACTACATCGCACTGGCCATCGTGGACGGGCGCCTGCAGCTGGCTTACGACCTGGGCTCCCAGCCCATGGTGCTGCGCTCCACCGTACCAGTCAGCACCAACCGCTGGTTGCGGGTCAGGGCACACAGGTCAGCAGGGAGCCTGGGGCCACCAAGAATAGCAGCGGGCGCTGCCTGGACTTGCCCGGCCAGGGCATGCCTGGCCACTCGTGGCTAGGGTAGGAGTTTGGTAGGGGGAGGAGGGTGAGTAGGGCTGGTGGCCCGACCTGAGGTCACTGCCAGTGCGGGGGGAGGGATGAGAGGGTACAGGAGAAGCAGTGATGGCCAGGGAACCCCTGATCTGAAAGGGGTTTCCCTGCTCTACCCAGACGCCGGCTGGGGACATGTCCCTCTGGTCTGAGCCTTGGCCGTCCCCTCCAGCAAGGCTTGACCCACAGGAGGTCCCCCTGCCCTTGGCCATCTGGTGCTCTCCTGGGGTCAGTGCCACTCCATCCTGGCCCCCAGGGGTGACACTTGGTGACGGTCCCCAGGGTGTGGTGTTGGGGTGAAAGGGATGGAGGGTTCAGGATATGGAGCCACCTGATGGCCTCACCCCACCACACCCCCAGGGAACAGAGGGAAGGCTCCCTTCAGGTGGGCAACGAGGCCCCTGTGACTGGTTCCTCCCCACTGGGTGCCACGCAACTGGACACAGATGGAGCCCTGTGGCTGGGTGAGTGATTGGTGGGGGGGGAGCCAGGGGAGGGACAGCGAAGGGTCTCTGAGGGACAGGCCCCATCCCCTTTAGCTGGCAACGAAGAGGGGCACCCGTGTCAGCGCTATCCAGGACAGCAGATGGGCTGGCTGGGGTGGGGCCCTCTCCCCTCCTGTCTTAGCCCCTGCCGTGCCCTGGGTGGTGTGGGGCCAGGAGGCTGGAGCTCGTCTGCTGGTCCCCTGGTCACCCCCGGGCACTGGCAGGCTGCAGGTAGCTCACCTGGTCATTCAGATGCAGTGGGCCCCTCTGCCCGCCAGTGTCTGGCCTGCCTGTCACTGAGCCCAGTGACCTTTCCTCTGTCTTCCTGCAGGTGGCCTAGAGAAGCTGCCTGTGGGCCAGGCCCTGCCCAAGGCCTACGGCACGGGCTTCGTGGGCTGCCTGCGGGACGTGGTGGTGGGTCGGCGCCCGCTGCACCTGCTGGAGGACGCCGTCACCAAGCCGGCGCTTCGGCCCTGTCCTGCCCCGTGAGCCACAATGCAGCCACGACCCACCCTGCTGTAATTATTTTCTATTTTTGTAAACTTGTTGCTTTTTTGATATGATTTTCTTGCCTATGTGTCAGCCGGAGGGACTGCTGGCCCGGCCTCCCTCCCGTCCAGGCAGGCACGCTGCAGAGACAGACATGGTGCCAAGGGACTCCAAGGGGTTGGGGGAGGAATGCTGCACGTGGAGGGCTTGGCTCACTCAGCAGCCTTGGGACGTGCCCCTCTGCCCTGGGACACCGTGTCCTGGCCTCTCAGGCTGTTCCTCCCCCGAGTATCCACGTGTGCTGGCCCCCGTGTTCTCCGGCCTGTCGTCAGACCCTGCACACACACATTGCCCATGTTCCACCTGGCGGGGCCTGTGTCCCCAGAGCAGGTAGGGTTTAGGGGGCCCTTCCTCTGTGCGAGCCCCACGGGGCCCCTCTGGGCTCCCATCTGAGCCGCCCCTCCTCCCTGCCTGTGCTGGGTGGGACCAGCCTCACCAGGGCCCGCCGAGCCCAGGCCTCCCTTGCCAGTCCTGTGAAACAATGTCACTGTTGAGGCCATGCTGCGCCCCTCCCTCCGGCTGAGTCCACCTGTCCCAGGGCACTGGAGAGCAGAGGCCGGGCACAGGCCTGTTCAGGGCACCCTGGCCCGCAGCTGGCCCTGCCCATCGGCCCAGCCACCCTGGACATGGCTGTGTCCCCCCTCCTCCCCCCAAGGCCCCATGAGGAGCCCTGAGAGGGCGTGGGGCCACTTGTGACGTGGTGGACGTCCACTGCCTGCTTGCCTGGGGGGGCCAGCATCCCCTCTTGAGGATGCACATCCAGGCCTGGCCACCAACCACAGAGTCTTTATGTACTGATTTCATTTGACAGCTGGGGTGGTGGGGCTGTTGTCTTTCCTGTCCCGGCCCGAGGGCAGCTGAGGACACCACACAGCAAACCTGTCCAGTTCTGGTGTGAGGAGTGGTTGTCCTTATGCAAGAGTGACCGGGAGCGGGCTGGGTGTCTAAGCAACACCAAAGGGCAGGTGCGGGGTGGCAGAGACGGCTGCAAAGCCAGAAATGCCTTAAACTGCAATGTTAGGTCTCATCTGGTCCCGTCCGCCCAGCCGCCCTCACCTGTCCTGGTGGGGGTGGCAGCCCCTCCCGCAGCCCCTCCCACAGCCGGGCCGGGCTGTCAGGCTCAGAGGCTGCAGGAGCCTCAGAAGTCCTGTTACTAACTCCGATCTGTGTTTGTGTCAATCAGTCACCGTGAAATAAAGTCTGAACACTTTCAAGAGGTGCTTGCATCTGTCCACACCAGCACCACTGCTCTCAGCCCCGCCTGGCCCTGTGCTCGCCCACCCGGCCGGTTCCTGTCCCGGGAGCTCCTCGCTGAGCTTCATGGTGGCGTGCAGGCTTCAAGCTCCCTTAGGTGGCTCTGGATGGAGGAGGGGGTCCTGTGCTGCGGTGGGGGCTGCTTTTGGCCAGGAGACCCTGTGCAGTGAGTGTGCACACTGTTGTGCGAGGGGCTGGCCGGGTGGGCCCATGAGGCCTGCACCCCAGGTAGCCTCCTTAGGGATGGCGGGCCTTGCAGGCAGGCCGCAGCCCCTGCCACGTGTGCATGCGTGTACGTGTCTGCGCATGTGTCAGCCTACGTTCGGGTGTCTGTGAGCACAGGATGGGAAGAGGGGCCGTGAGGAGAGCGGGCTGGCGGTACTAAGGGCAAGGAGGGCCTCTGGGGGAGCCAGGATGGGGTGGAGCTGAGGCCTGGGGGGAAGGGAACGCTGGTGGGTGTGGGCGGGGTGGGCCGGTGCTGGGCTGGACACAGGGAGGAGGAGGCACTGACCGAGGCGCGGGAGCACCTGCGCAGGCCCCCTGCTGCGTCCGGAGCGGCTGGGTTTGAGGAGCTGAGGCCACCTGAGTCGAGGCCGAGGGTTACCAAGCAGAGGGGAAGCTGGGCTGAGGCCTGGCACATGAGGGAGGAGGTGGGCTCGGCTGAGTGAGGGGAGGAGAGACCCCCATGGTGGGAGGACCAGGAGAGGGTGCTCTGGGAGCTGACGCTTCCAGAAGGAGGGGCTCTCGGGGCAACCAGTGCTGCGGGTGCAGGACCCTCAAGGTTGTCAGGAGGGTGAGGAAGAGGAAAAGCCGAGGAGGGCAAGGAGCGCTCTAACCTGCTCTCGGCAGGTGGTGGTGATTTGGGATCAGGGGTTGCAAGCAGCAGCAGGTTCCAAGCTGGTGGTGTACCACTCCTGAAAAGGTGTGTGTGTGGGGGGGGCCGCTGGGCAGGCCCTGACAGTCCTAACGGGATCCCAAGGTTAGGAGCCCAGGCAAGGAAGGGTGGAACCCCCAGGCGATTGGCCAGCGGGCCCCAGGGACAAGCCGGCCTGGTGGGGGCAGTTGTAGCAGGAGCAAAGGCCCTGAGGTCAAGGGGGTGTCAGCATCACTTAGGAAGTGTGGCGACTAGGCGGGTGGCAGAGGTGGGGAGAAGGGGAGCCGGCAGCCCAAGCTAGGACGGCTAAGAGGGAAGAGCTGGTTATCACGTGGGCTCCCACCTCCGCCCTTCTGGGGTCCCCCTCCGGGACGCGGGGCGGGTGGGACCTGTTCCACCCGTTTCTCTAGCTCCGAGCCCCTCCCCCCAGGGTGCGGGGAGTGCAGCCCCTCCTCCCCCAGGACGGAGGCGGAGCTGGAAAGGTTCTTGGAAGGAAAGCATCCAGACGAACAGGACACATAATTAATCACTTTCCGCGCCGCTCGGACCAGGGCCGCCTGGCGCCTTCGCCCTCCGAGCCCGTGATGTCGCGTGAGCCCCTCGTCCTGAAGCCCGGCGCCCTCGGGAACTGGTGCAACCTCCCAGCACCGTAGCGAGACCTGAGGGCGCGGCTCCTTTTAAGGGAGGTCGGGAGGGGCGGGGCCTCTAGGGTGGGCGGGGCGGTATCCCGGTGGGCGGGGCTCCGGTGGGCGGATCCTCGCGGTAGGCGGGGCCTCCTCCGTGCGGCCGGAGCACCCTGAGCCCCGCAGACATGACCTCGCGCAGGTGAGTCCGGCCGCCCGGTGGCCAGAAGCCGGGACCCCACCACGTGCGGTTCCGGCCGAGGGGCGCGGACAGGGGGTGCGGGCGAGATGCTCCCCGGGACGTCTCCTGCTCCCGACCGGTGGCGCTCAAGCCTGACCTTCTGACACCCGCCCCCTTCCACGCGTCCCGGGCCAGCGAGGCCCAGCCTCACCCTGGTGGATGGATAGAACTCTTTCTGATCGGGGGCTGGGTCTGGGTGGGGGGTCAGAGGTACCCTGACCCTAGGGAATGGATGGTGCTCTTGGGTGGCAGTGGCTGGAGCCTAGAGTGGGCAGCATGTGTCAGGTCAGTAACAGACCCTCTCTCTCTCACTCCCCTGGACTCCTTGCCTTGTTCCAGGCTCCCTTTGGGCCACCAGAGATGTGTTACACCTGGCGGGGTCCCCCCTTTCCCCAGTCCTGAAACTGGGGCCATCCTGGAGGCTCTGGTCTCCCCCAGTAGTCGTGGCCCCTTGACCTGCAAGGACCAGCCCTCCCTTGACAGGCTCATTCCCCCCCCACCGACCCTCCTAAGGACCAGGTTTAGGGGTGAGCTCCCTGGCAGGGGTGTGTGTGAGACCCGGGACAGGGCTCAAGTCAAGCCAGCTTCTGGCCTCCATGAAGAGGGAAGATGGGACTTGTACGGGAAGGGGCCCTTCCTGCCCTTTCCACCAGACACCCCCCCCCCCGGGGCGTGCACACACGCCTGTGAGCTCAGACTCCAGCTGGATGTGGATGTCAGTGCGAGCCACAGCTGTGAGACGCCTGGCACCACTTCCTGGCACATCCGGAACACCCCCCTCTGGGGCTTGGTGAGGCTGGAGGTCACAGGAAGGGTCTCCCTAAGACCCCGAGTGACTTCCTAGATCAGTGAGGGGGCTGGACAAGATCTGATCTGCGGGGCCAGGGCAGTGCGTCAGCGGTGAGGGCTCCAGAATCCCTACAAGGGGTGTGGTGAGCCTGGCACAGTGGCCTCCGGCAGGGTCAAGGGACCTCTTAGGCTCAGGAATAGTGGAAGTGGGTTGGCTCTCCAAGAACCTGTCAGCCCCAGAGCCCTGCGGTTCCCAGCTTTAGCAACCAGCTGGAGCTCAGGCAGGAGAATGTTTTGGGGTCTGCCTGGAACCAGCCCTCGGGCTCCACTCGGCCTCACTCCTTCTTGTCCCCCAGGCAAGTCCTGGTGCTCAGGAAAGGTCATGTCCGTGTCATGTGCATGTGACCCTGGGCCAGCCTGGGAAAGCCCCGGATGCGGCTCTGCCCGCCCTCGCCAACCCTCCCTGCCCCACCCTGTGATGACCATCTGGACTGTCACTCCTCTGGCCCCTGGGTCGCTGCCCACACCCCTATCAGGCCTGGGCAGGCCCAACCAAATCCCAAGCGAAGCCCATCCCCCTACACCTGCCCCCACCCTGTGGCGCCTTCCCATCGCCCTGTGGTTTGTGGGTCAACGGGCACCGTCATCGGCACCGCTCGCCCCGGGACTCCGGTGCTGCGGGCAGGGCTGGGCGCAAGTCCTGCCTAGTGCTGTCGTTTGATGTGTTGATATCGGTGCTTGGGAAGGAGCCGGGTCCCATGGGGAGCTGCTGAGCACCCTCGAGTTCCCCCTCTGTTCCAGACGGGAGAGGAAAGCGTGCCTCTGGTTAGTTCGGTTCTGCACAGGCAGGACGGGCCTTGGTTGAGGTTCCTCTGGGACCAGCAGGGGCTGGGGGCAGGGAGATGGAGAAGAACACTGGCTGGGCTCTGGGGTCCTCAGCCCTGGAGTTCCAGCCTGGGACCCTCCCCACTTGCCTGTGTATCTCCCACCGTCGTGACAATGTCTTCCCTGCAGGTGTGTCCAGCCCCTGTACCGTGTGTGTAAGCATGTCGACAGGCCATTCATGGGTCTCCCAGGGTCCCAGGGTTGGAGCTGTGCCATCTACAGCTGGGACACCAGGGCCACACAGAACACTGGACCAGACAGTGGCCAGTGGGTTCAGTCTGGGCTGTTCCTGGGCTCCGGAGCACCGACTAGACTCAGCTTGGCCTTGACAGGCCCAGGCTGTTAGACCCATGGGGAGACCAGCGTGCCCTGCCCACCTCACCTGCCCCTCTCCCAGGCCTGCCTGACCATGTGCCCAGGGCAGAGCTGAGGCACCAACCTGCCACAGAGCAGGGAGCCCTTTGGCACAGAAGTGACCCAGGTGTGGAGACTGGAGACGGGACCTGTAGCCTCCCCACCTCCTCCCACCCCTCAGCCAGGGGCAGCCGGCTGTGCCAGCCTGCGGACACCCAGCTCCAGCTCTAGGCCTGGTCGGGGGAGTGAGGCCTACCTCAGCCTGGGGTTGCAGCTGCTGCGCTGTGAGCTGCTGTTGCCTCTCAGGATACCCCACCCCTGGAGATTTCCACCCAGTAGACCCGGGGCAGCTTTCGGGAGGAGAGAGGGACGGAAAGTATGAGCGAGAGTCCCAGAAAGGACAAACAACGTGCCCTTTACCTTGCTCTGTGGCTTTGATGCTGGGCCTCCACCCTCTACCCCTGGTCCCACACTCTGGGCATTGCCCATCTTGGACTGGAGTCTGAGGCTGCTGGGACTGGGGGAGGCGGCCTCTGGGCACAGGATGTGGCTCAGCAGAGTGGGTGGCCCCAGGGTGGGGGGGTCGGAGGCCTTCCTTTGGGTTCCAGTGCCCCCGCACACACACACTGCCGTGTCTCTGACAGCATGAGGCCTTCGCCCTCTTCCTGGCGGCCTCGCCTGCTGTCCTGTGATTGGCCCGGAGGTCATCACATGGAGCTCCTCCCCCTGGAAGCCTTCCCTGGCAGCTTCATCTGCTGGACCACTCGACCAAAACCGCCCCCGGGTCCCACTCCTCTAGAGCCAGCACGGGAGGGAGCTTGAGACCCCAGGCCCAAAAAGTGCCCAGGAAGTGCCTGGCTGGTGGTATCCCTCCTTCCCCCAGGGAGAGCTGGATAGGAGCTCTGGGTGGCCCTGGGCAGCTCACCTGAGCTTCTGGGCCTCTCTGAACCAATACATGGACCCTGGGGAGCCATGGAGGTCAGAACGGAGCCTGTCCTCCCCAGGGCTCACGTCTGGTGATGAAGACACGGGGAGACAGGTAAACGCAGAAGCCTGTACGTGCCCGTCTGCTGTTGCAGGTGCCACACGTGGAAGGTGGGGCGGTGATGCAGCTGCAGTGTTGATGGCAGGGGCAGCGGGATGGTCAGGGAGGGAGTGTGAGCTGTGCCCCGAAGGGCCGGCTGGAGGTGGCCAGGTGAGGAGTGAGGTCAGTGAACAGAGAGATGGACAACGGGGAGAGGGGCTTTCTGGTGGGGGGTACTTGAGGTGTGTGTGAGCGTCCTGAGAGCCACACAGGGCCACTGGCAAGGTTTAAACGGCTCTGATGTGCATTTTCTGAGAACCCCTCTGTCTGCCATGGCTCTGCTGAGGGTGAAGGATGAGGCCCGGAGGCCTGGAATCGATACTGCCGTCCAGGCAAGAGCCGGTGGGCACTGGTCCCAGGGCGGTGGGAGAAGTGGTTGGTTCTGGGGCGTTTGGAAGTCAGGGCAAGAGGGCACAGCGTTGGGAGAGTGCTGGGGAGTTGAGGGCAGGGACCTGAGTGATGGGCGGGCGGTGACCCCCTTCACTGAGTGAGGACTGCATAGAACAGGGCTTCAGGGGCCCTGTCAGGAGTTTCGAATTTTGCAAACGTTAAGATAGAGATGCTGTTAGCTTTCAGACAGAGATACTGGAAAGAGTTGTGTCTATGAGCTTGAAACTCAGAGCCCAGGTGGGGCTGGAGGCGTAGACAGTGCACGGACATGGAGACACGTGTAGGGCACAGGTGGTGGGGCTCCAACACCGCGGGGTCAGAAGAAGGAAGGGGACCCCGGCCGGCTGAGGTGGGAAACCCGGGGAGTGTGGAGAACTCCCGTGTGGAGTGCGTGCTTCTGGAAGGAGGCCTGAGCACTGGCCCTGGGAGGCCGGGGGAGGCCCTGAGAGCCCAGGGAAACAGGTCTGTGGAGACTCGGGCGAAGATGGGCAGTGTGGACCAGCACAGGCCACAGCTTTCTGTGATGGTGGGAATATTTCTTTCCCACCCGCAGTCGACAGCCTCCAGTGGCCACACATGGCTTCCAGCAGTGAAATGTGGCCACTGTGACCCAGGAACCGGGATTATGATGCTGCTGAATTTTAATCCATTCACCTGCACACGCCACACCTGCCATGGGCTGTGCATCAGACGGTGCGATACTGTAGACTGAGCACAGTGGCTCCTTGGAGGGGTCAGGAAGGAGCTGATGGCAGGGACGAAGGGGGCCCAGGAGAGGCAAGGGAGCGGCAGGAGGGCCGGAGGAGGCGTGCAGGCCGCTCTTACGCAAGAGATGTGATCTGATTCCCATTCCAGAAAGATCTCAGTGGGGCGAGATGGTATTGGGTCAGCTGTGGGGCGGGGCAGGGTCTGCCCAGGGCACAGCGGCCCCACCCCATCTGTGCCCGGGTTATGACTGCGAACAACTGGGCGGGGCCTGGGGGGTCGCAAGGCAGCAGAGTTGGAGTCGGGGGCCCCGGTTTCCCACTGGATGCAGGATGGGGCAGGACTACACCCAACACCGTGTCATCTGTGCGGTGAACCAGGGACACACCTCTGAACCAGAGATCCCAAGCCCTTCCTGCAGTGACCTTTGGGAGACACAGTGTTGCCAATGCAAGGCCAGTTACTGTGTTACAGTGTCCTTCTGGGGGATCATGCAGGGACCCTGCTCTGAGACGCTCTGGGGCCACCGCACGAGTATGATTTAATCCCAGGCCCAGAAATTCCTGCCCTAATGGGGGAGACGCACGGAGACAGAAGCCACCGGGGTAAAGTTAACAGCAGTTATGATCCAGCCGTGGGCTCATGTGCAGTCCTGATGAGGTCCCCCTGCCCTGTCCCCCCATCTCGTGCGGGAGGCTGTGAAGGTCAGTCCCAGGGCAGTGGCAGCGGCGGGGGTGGGGTCAAGTCCCTCTCAGCCTGGACCCCCAGCAGAACAGATGGCGACTCTCTGGGCTCGCCCAGCACCCACCACCCACTCGTAGGTCATTCACTTCTGAATTCAAGTGTGTTTGTTAATGCCCAGGCTCTGTTTTCAACCCTGCCGTACACACTGCCCTTGTGGAGCTTAAATCAAGGAGATAGACTACAAGCCAATAAATGTGTAACATATGTCAAGAAGGTGACCAATACTGTGAAGAAAAATAAAGCAGAATAAGTGTTGAAGAGTGAGGGGAGAGGGTCGCTGTGTCACTCGATGTGGGCCGGGAGCGGAGAACAGCTGGTGCAGAGGCCCCGAGGGGCGCGGCCTGGTGGGGGTGAGGGGCCGGGACCGGCAGGCGGCAACGGGGTGGGGGGCGCTCTCGGGGGTGATGGGCCTGTGGGCTGTGCTCTTGTTCCGGGGGTGCTGACCCAGTGACTGACGTGATATGCTGGGGTCCCTCGGGAGAGGGTGGTGGCCAGGACCGAAAGGGGCGGTGAAGGTGGGAGGGGTGGGCCACCAGGGTGTGCTGCTGGGCTGTAAGGGGAGGAAGGGAGCCCTGGGTGGCCATGGGGGATCCCAAGTGCCTTCGGCTGAGCTGGGACGCCTGGTGGGCGGGGGGGGGGGGGTGGGGGGAGAGACGGCCGAGGGCTTGAGCTGAGGTTCCTGCTGGCGTCCTTGTGGGGGCTCTGGAGGGGGTCTGCCCATCTGTGTCCCCGGCCCCCTCCTTCCCCACGGACCCCAGACCCTGTGGTCATGGCTCAAGGACGGTGGTGAGTGCAGGGCGGCCCCAGCAGGCATTGTGGGCGTGGTCAGGACTGCCCGGTGTTCCTGGCTCTCTCGTCACCAGCTTGCTGTCCTCATTCCAGGTGGTTTCATCCCAACCTCGGTGGGGTCGAGGCGGAGCAGCTGCTCTGGTCCAAGGGCCAGCACGGGAGCTTCCTGGCAAGACCCAGCAAGAGCCGCCCGGGCGGCTTCACGCTGTCCGTCAGGTGGGTGGGTGGTGCTGCCAGGTGCGGACAGGCCCCGAGGCCCCGCAAGACTTCAAGGGGTCGGAACACCCTCAGGCTCCCCAGTCCTTCCAGAGGGGGTGGGCAGTGAGGACCCCTGCTGGGGGCGAGATCTTGGGGGGGAGTCTGGCATTCCTGGCCAGGTGGCCTCTGGGCAGGAGGGGGCCCCTTAGAGAGGCCTTCAGGGAGGGCTCCGTGAGGTGGGCATCGGCAGGGCCTCCCTCCCACCCTCTGAGGGGCCTCAAGGGCCGGGATCGTGCCCCCATCTCCTGGGGATGCCGCCCACTGGGGGTGTCGCCAGAGACCTGAAAGGGCCAGTGTGCGGGGAGGATGGGCAGGAGGGGTCACGACCAGCAGAGTGGACAGCCGGATCCGTGTCCACCCTGGGTGAGGCGGTCAGTCTGGGGTCTGGGGAGGGGTCTGCCCAAAGGGCTCCAGATCCTTCCGGGTTTTCTACTAAACCTGGGCAGCAGGCGGGATGAGGTTAGCCCTCAGGATGGACTTCCCTCGCCTTGGAGACACAGACTTTCTCCCCTGGGGCTTCCCAGGCCACACTGGGACACCTGGGGGAAGCAGTCTCGGGGCCCCAGTCCCCCATTCTCTGGAGCCCCTGGGCAGGTGGTCTGGAGTGAGGCAGAGTCTGTCTGGAGAGGCTGCCCCAGCCTCGGCCTCCAGGCCAAGGGAGAGTTAGGCCTGTGGTCGACAAGCCCAATCTTGGCTGCCCCAGGGGCAGCGGGGGTGGGGTGCCTGCCACCCAGGGTGGGGCCCGGACACTGGCTGGCCGGGGAGCTGCAGAGGGGAGGGGCCTGGCCTTGGCTGTGCTGTTCGTGGCAGGGGGACAGCAGAGGCTGAGATCTCAGGGCCGGAAAACCCCAGGGACTGTTCGGGAAGCTGAGGGTGGTGATGGGAAGGAGGGTGGATGGTGGGCGCAGCAGCCCCCAACGGCGGCTGGTGCACCGGCCCTTCCAGGCGCCACGACGAGGTGACCCACATCAAGATCCAGAACACAGGCGACTACTATGATCTGTATGGAGGGGAGAAGTTCGCGACGCTGGCCGAGCTGGTGCAGCACTACACAGGCCAGCGCGGGGGGCTGCTCCGAGAGCGTGGCGGGGCCCCCGTGGAGCTCTGGCACCCGCTGAGCTGCCAGGACCCCACGTCGGAACGGTAAGCAGCTGGGTCTGCATCTAGCCAGGCATGTGTGTCTGCACAGGTGTGTGTGCGAGTGACCGAGGGGGCAGGGGCCGCTGGGCATGGCCTCTGGGTGTCCTCTGCCCCCAGGACTCAGGGTCAGGCTTGGGCACAGCTGTGGCAAAGCTGAGGGAGCCTACTGCACCCCCTCCCCTGGGGTTCTGGACTCGTTTCTTCCAGGTCCCAGGCACCAGCCACAGGCGTGGGTGCGGGGTGGGAGAGCTGCAGCCAGCCTGCCCCCTGCCCTCCTGGCTGATGACTTGGGGAGAGCAGGTTCCCCCAGCCTCGGTTTCCCCATCTGCACTGCGCAGGTCTGAGCCAGCTGCATCTGCCGAGGAAGCAGGGTGGGGCTGGCCTGGGGAGACCATTCTGCCCCTCCTTGCTGAGGACGAGGCTGCCACCTGGTGGTCACCCTGGGGCACTGCAGGGCCCGTCTGTCCCGCCTCCTGCTGCTTTCTGGGTCGGAGGAGGGTCGGAGAGGTGGGCAGGGCTGACGGAGGCTGGCCTGGGTGCGGGTGCTGCCTGGGCCCCCGAGGTCTGGGTGGGTCTGTGCCTCTCTCGGTATCTGTGTCTCAGAGCCTTAGGCTACATGTGGGCCTGTGCCCCTCACCTGGCCAGGCCGGGGCCCCTGGTCTCACCTGTGCCGTCCTGGGCCAGGTGGTACCACGGGCACCTGTCTGGCAAGGAGGCCGAGAAGCTGCTGATGCAGAAGGGGCGTCCGGGCAGCTTCCTGGTTCGGGAGAGTCAGAGCAAACCTGGGGACTTCGTGCTGTCAGCGCTCACACAGCAGCTGGACAGGGCAGGCCGCCAGGCACGCGTCACCCATGTCATGATCCACTTCCAGGTAGGAGGCGGTGGCGGGGTGGGGGGGTGACCCAGGGGAGGGGGCACCACCGGCCGCTCACTGCCGCCCCCACAGCCAGATGGGAAGTACGATGTGGGAGGTGGCGAGCGGTTTGACACCCTGGGAGACCTGGTGGAATGCTACAGAAAGAACCCTCTGGTGGAGAGGTCGGGGACCGTAGTGCACCTCCAGCAGGTATGCCCCCGGGCACCTGAACCTTGGGCTCTGAGTGGGCTTCTCCACCTGGGGGGGCAAGGGATTCTGGCACAGCCCCACCCGGGAGAAAGGACACCAGGCTGGCGCAGGGTGGCCGAGGGCAAGGGTGTGGGGGCCAGGGCACTATGGGGTCCGCTGGACCCTGCTGAGCTTGGACGCGGGCCTCTCCCCGCCAGCCCCTCAAGACCACGAGAATCAGCGCCACAAGCATTGAGAGCCGTGTGCGGGAGCTCAACGAGGCCATGGATGCCAGCGAGAAGGCCAAGCAGGGCTTCTGGGAGGAGTTCGAGGTGCCGGACTGCTGCCCACTGCCCCCCACCCCCCGACTCCCATCCTCTGGGGCTGTGGCAAGGGCCAGCAGAGGGGTGTGGGTCAGGGGGTGTGGGCGGGGGTTGAGGGCTCCGGGGAAGGGTTGGGGCCACGGGCTAAAGCCCCACTTCCTCCAGATGCTGCAGCAGCAGGAGTGCCGGCTCCTGTATCCCCGGAAGGAGGGCCAGCGGCCAGAGAACAAGCCCAAGAACCGATACAGGAACATCCTTCCCTGTGAGGCCGGGGCCTGGGGCCACGTGGGGGGCCAGGGCTCCACTCACCACCTTCAGGGGCCCATCTGGCAGAGGGGTCCTGCGGGGTGAAGGCAGGGGTCATTCCCCACCAGTGGTGTGATGCCCCCTCTTGCCCCTGCGTCCTTTGTCTCTGCTCACCACGGGTCAGCGGGCCAGGAAGCAGGTGGGGTCCACGAGCATCCCCTCTGCCCTGGAGACCTGAGCGGCATCTTCCCTTCCCAGTTGATACCACCCGTGTCATCCTGCGTGATATGGAGGACAGCGCGCCTGGAGCCGACTACATCAACGCCAACTACATCAGGGTGAGTGTGCATGAGGTGTGGGTGGCCAGCTGCACGCGTGGCCCCGCGTGGATCAAACACCAGTCACCCCATCCCCCATAATAATGAGCCTGGAGCTCGTGAAGTGATCTGTGGACCTTGGCAAGACAATAGATATTCAGGGGGATATTCAGATATTCAGGGTGCGGCAGTCCACAAGGGGTCCTCAGAGCCTGCTGGACTAAATATTGGTCCTAAGACCCTCCCACCCTCAGTGGACTGCGTGTGAGCCACTGGGCTACTTTGCATATCATTTGCATCAACTTGCATTGGTCCTCTGGCACTTTAATTCCTGGAAACAGCAGGCAGTTGACCCCATCTCCTTTCAGAGTGACCCAGAGGAGAAGCCAGGCCATGGACCAGGCAAGGTGTACATCGCCACCCAGGGCTGTCTGCCAACTACGGTGGCTGCCTTCTGGGCCATGGTGCACCAGGAGAACACACGTGTCATCGTCATGACCACCAGGGAGGTGGAGCGAGGCCGGGTAGGAGCTCAGGCTCGCGTTCCTCCCCTCCTCCTGCCATGTGCCCCACTGGACCTGTGCTGGTGCTGGCCCAGCCTTGCTTCTTCAGTCTTAGGGATGCTGGGGGAGCAGGGAGGGCACTGAAGAGACCCCGTGTATGTCCCACAGGGCAGAGGGGCAAGGGTGCTGGTGGTCTTCCAGTATGGCTGATGCCATGCCCCCACCCTCCCAGAACAAGTGTTTCCGATACTGGCCAGAGCTGCACGGCAGCCAAGAGTATGGCCGCCTGCGTGTGTGCAACGTTGCTGAGCACCAGGCCCAGGGCTATTGTGTGAGGGAGCTGCAGGTGTGGCGGGCAGACCAGGTGAGCCTGGAGGGCAACGAGACCTGTGGGGCCAGGGTCAGTGCGGTCGGGAAGTCCCCAGGTCTGCGCTGGGGCGAGGAGGCCCTGGGCTGGCCCTGCCTCCACCCGACCGCACTGGCCCTGGTGGCCTCCACGTCCCTCAATCCAGTGGGCACAGTCTTGGCCTGGGCTCTGCTGGGCAGTGTTCCCAGTCGGGCACGTTCGCAGCCACAGTTGCCTGGCTCCAGGGTGGCCTCACACCCACATGCACCTCTCCCTCCAGTCCTTCCCTGGGCCGTCTCAGCACCTTCGGCCTCCTTTGTATGCTAGTGGTGCCCATTCCTATCCCAGGCACAGATCCCTCCTGGCCAGTTCCCTTTGTCTAACCACCTGGGGGGTCCTGCAAGCCTCTGCATTTGGCCTTTCCCAAATAGAATTCACTTCCCAGAAAGCTGCTCCCTCCCCCAGACTGTCTTTCTTCCTTTCCCCAGGGAACCTGAGCCTCCTGGGGCCATCTGGGGGTCCCCCAAGCCCTGAATCCCATCTTCTCCTCCCACTCCCTCTTGCTCTGTCCGGGCCCCGCTGGTCACTCCTTCTGGCAAACCCCACCGAGCCACAGCCTGCCTCCTCCCGGTTCAGTCCCTGGGCCCCTCCCCACCGAGGGTCACAGCAGCGTCAGCCCCGACGCTGCGCGGGGCGCCTGGGACTCGCCCAGACCCCCCGATTGGCGCTCAGCAGCCCGCCCTGCCCAGGAGGAGTCACCGCGCACAGTGAAGCACTGCCAGTACTTCGGCTGGCCGGACCACGGGGTGCCGGCCGCGCCCACCGGCGTCCTTGGCTTCCTGGACGAGGTGAACCGGGCCCAGAGCAGCATGCCGGGGGCCGGACCCATGGTAGTGCACTGCAGGTGCGACCAGGGACGGGGGCGGGCCAGCGGCACAGGTGCCACCGGGGAAGGGGCCACGGCTTTGTCCCGTCAACCGGCCACAGGCCTCCTGGTCCGTCCCCACAGCGCCGGCATCGGACGCACTGGCACAATCATTGTGCTCGACATCCTGGTGGACGTCATTCGCAGGCAGGGTGAGCCACCCCAGGCAGGCCCCGCCCTGCAGTCGAGCCCCGCCCCTCCCATCGAGCCCCGCCCCTCCCATCGAGCCCCGCCCCGGGTACCGGCCCCTCCCCTTCCATCTAGCCCCGCCCTCCTGCAGTTGCCGGCCCCTCCTATTTCATCTGGCCCTCCCACCTCCTCCCTGCCTCACCGCCCCGCCCTGAGCTCGCTCGTCCCCAGGGCTGGACTGCGACATCGACGTCCCCAAGACGATCCAGCATGTGCGGCGGCAGCGCTCGGGGATGGTGCAGACCGAGGCGCAGTACAAGTTCGTGTACTTGGCGCTGCAGCGGTACATCCGGGGCGAGCAGCTACGCCTGCGCGAGCAGGTGGGGACAGGGCCGGGCCGGGGCGGAACCTGCGGGGGCATCACCATGGTGACCAGCGGCCCCTCCCCTCAGCGCGAGCCGCCCGAGGAGCGCGACTCCCTGAAGGTGGGAGCCTCGCCCGCCGACCCCGGCTGTAGCCCCGGACCCGCGCCGTCCCGGGCGCCGGCGGCGTGAGTGGGGCGTCGGGGACCGGGCGGGGGCGGAGTCCCGGCAGGGAGGCCTCGGGGGCGTGGCCCGGGCGTGGGGGCGTGGCCCGGGGCGAGGGGGCGGGATCGCAGGTGGCCCCCAGCCGAAGCCCGTCTCCGCCCGCAGCACCCCGGAGGCCTCCGGCCACGTGTACGAGAACCTGCTGCCACTCGGGCCGTGAGGGCCCCGAGTGCGCGCGCCCCGAGTGGCGCTGGAGCCGTGCGAGAAGGCGGGAGCCCAGCAAGGCCGGCCCTCGCGTTCCTCCGAAGGACTGTGTTTAGGACTGTGCAGACCGGCGCCCAGCCCGGAGCGTTGCGGGGTTGGGGGGCGGGGGTCCCGGGTCTGCCCCTGACCAGGTCTGCACGTCCAGAAATGGTGAGGGAAGGTCAGGAGGTCCGGTGTCCCTGCCTTTCTTGGAGGAGGGGAGGCGGGGCTGCAGGGCTGCGGTTTGTCTCAGCGTGGGAGGCCACCAGTGACCACCTGCACGGCGCAGTGACTATGTGTGACCTTGCGTGTGCCACGTGTTTGAGTGTCAGCCTGTATGTGGGACACGAGTGACCAGCAAGTGAGTGCCAGTCTGTGGTCACCAGCGTTTGTGCCCCTCTCCCTTGCATCCTGCATGCCCCCCACCCCTTCAGAGCTGCTTCTCAGCCCTGCCCACAGCCGTGGTCTAGGATGTGGCCCAGGCAGCGGCTCAGTCCCTGCCGTGTCCAGGCCTAGCCCAGACCGTCACACTGCGGTCGCGTGTGGACAAATGTTTGTTGAATGAGAGAATATGTGACATGCTCGTGTGACCACGGTGATGAGGGCGAGGCTCCGTGTGTGCCTGACTGGTCTGTGATGGTGTGACGTCACTGGCCTGTGGTCCACGCTTGCACCCTCCCATCACGGATGTCCCTGTGGCTTTGTGGTCTCCTCAGTAAAATGCCTTCTTCTCAGTTCTGCGTCTTTGTTGGGGCCTGGAGAAAGGGAGCATGTGGGTCCCCACGACTGGGCCCAACTTCCCCAGGGTCTCCCTGAGCCAGAGGCCCAGCTGGTAGGAGCAGGAAGTCCTGGGCTTTGGGGTGAGGGATGAGGAGGCTGAGACCTGTGCGAGCCAGGACCGGCCTGGCCTCTCTTTGCCATGCCAAGCTGGTGGTGCAGGATTCCTGGGGCTAAGGGCAGAACCGGGTAGGGGAGGGGTGGGGGTTGGCAGGACTCCTGCCCGTCCCTCGCGACACTCGCTTCACCAGCCAGGCCTGGCCCAGGGAGGGTCTGCTGGAGGAACCTGAGGTCTGTGGATCCTCAGGACACGCTGGTTGTCGCCAGCCCCGCTTCTGTGCACACTTGGGCTTTGGTTCCCAGGGGCCACGGGGTCCTGCGGCCCTCCAGTCAGGGCTCCAAGCAGGACTGTGGGGCCGTGACTTCTGGGGGATGCAGCCTGGTGTGACCATGGTCGGGGCTGGGGAGGAGGGCTCTGGGCCAGGCCAAGGCCCCACACCAGTCCCGCCTGCCCCAGGTGCTCCAGGCCCTCCCCATCTCCCTGGGAGAGCCTCACGGCCCCGGGGGCAGCCAAGTCCAGAAGCGCTGCAGCCCATCCACAGCCCGGAGGGGACAGGAGTCGGACCCCCTAGGACCTGCGGCCATCCACCCTAGGTGCTGCTGGGAGTGCAGTCCAGTGGGGGTGTCCTCTGGATTGAGGGTCTTTTGCGGAAGGGGCAGACTGTGGGCTTTTCTGGAGGGAGGGGCTTAATGGTGCAGGAAAGAGGACACAGAGGGTAAGGACCCCTTACCAATTGCGAGTACAAAATAATTTATTTAAAAATGTACAATGCAGGAGGGTGGGCTGGGCTCCCTGCCACTGCCCTCTGTCCCCCTGGCCACCCAAGGGAAGGGGCCAGCCCTGCCTGGGGAAGGGAGGAGCCGTGGGCGAAATGTGAAAATAAAAGAAAGATGGCGAGCCCCCTCCCTTTTCAGCAAGGGGCTGGTCTTGCGGGCGATTCACAGTGTGTATGGGGAGGGGGCCTCGCCAAGCTGTCTCTCCTGGACCTCAGTCTCCCCATCTGCAAGATGGAAGTTAGGGCAGTGGCCTCTGGGGCCCATAGGAATCTGTGATCCCTGGGAGCTCGGGGAACCATTTTGTCCACCCCACAGGACACAGCCCCAGAGAGCAGGAGGCAGGTGTGCCGAACCAGGTATGGGTTCCTCAGAGATCCCAGGGGGCTCCTCTGGGACCCCGGGGGTGGGGGTGGTAACCCTAGTTGTCAGCCAGGGACCCAAGCGAGAAGGTGGTGGCGGCCGTGGCGGCGGCGGAGGGCGGCCGGGGGAGGCAGTGCAGGCTCCCGGTCCTAAGCGCGCACTGCACGGGCCAGAGCACCACGCAGGACAGCACAAGCAGCAGCACCACGATGAGGGCCGCGCGCCTCCAGTCCCGGCAGCGCGCCCGGCAGCGGGCCAGGCGGCCCCGACGGCGGGCAGGGCCCGGGGTGGGCACGGGCGCTGCGGGCATGGCGGGCTTGCTCGGGCCCACGTCCACATACACGAAGCCGGGCGCCGCAAGGCCAGGCGCAGAGGGCGGCGGGCGGCAGCACAGCTTGGTGCCCTCCAGCCACACGGGCTCCTCCCGCCGCAGGTGTGCTGGCATCTGCGCCTGCAGCTGGCGGCTGGTGTGCAGCGCGGGGGCCCCGGCAGCAGGCACGGCCGTGGGCCGCCGGCAGAACGGGCAGGGCACGGCCTCGCTACCCGGCCGGCCTGCGGGCTGGGTGGCTGCCATCCGTGCGAGGCACTCCAGGCAGAAGGCGTGGGTGCAGGAGAGCTCCTTGGGTGTCTTGAAGATGTTGTCGTAGCCCGAGAAGCAGATGGAGCATTCCAGAGGGGAGGCCGCTTTCTCCAATCCAGGGGTGCCTGGGGACCTGGGGCTGCCGGCCGAGCCAGGGGACCTGGGCACTGTGGCCGTGGGGCTGCTCCTGCCGGCAGGCGGCATGGCCGTGTGCCACACCTGTGGGCCTGATGACATGGTTCTGGGCTGTGGGACAAACGGAGACACCGTGAGTGACCTCGATTGCCCCTTTCCCGCAAGGTCTGTCTGTCGCTGTCTCCCCGTCCCTCTCTCGCATCACCCAGAGACTCCGGGAAGGACGCTGCCCGTCTGCAGGCGCCTCCGCCAAGTCCACCTGTCCCTGGGCTCAAGGTCTTTCTGCTCAGGTTGTAACCCTGCGCTCCCCAGCTCCTCACCTGCTGAGTCAGGGCTCAGCATCCTGGGGCGCCCCAGCCTGCCTGGGCCCTGTGGACCACTGCTCTGTAGACGCCTCCCACCAGCCCTGGCCTACCTGGACGTGCCACTGGGCAGAAATAAAGGTGATGATGAGAATGGCCCACAACAGTTACTCTTTACATCGGGGCTCTGCCAGGGTGGGCCCTGGGCACGTGGTACAGAAGAGCCACGGTGCAGAAGAGGCAGCTCGGAGGCTGGAGTGACAGCCAGCGGGACCCGGGCTCTCACAGGAGTGTGGCTCTGGGTCAGGTGAAGTGGGCTTGAACACAGATCCCGGTGTGGGCGGCCGATTTGGTTGGCGCACACCCAATCTGTGGGCAGTTGTGTGAGGGTGGATGCCAGGCCTGGCTGGGTGAGGGGTGGGACTCTGGATCTGGAGCCGGCCCGAGCTGGATGCACTGCGGGAGACTGGAGGGCCTGAGCAAGGATGGTGGCCGCGGCCCGAGGAGGAGCTTTGTCTCCCAGCCAAGGCCTGAACCTGCAGCACCAGCTCATCTGGCTGGTGACGAGGGCCTGATGCTGGCCCTAAGGGCCTGGAAGTGCTCCTCAGCCGGTGCCAGGGGAGCGGGGGGGCGGGGTGCCGGGCGAGCCCCAGCCATCCTCTCCAGGCCGGCCCGCCACCTGGGAGGGTCACACCAGCCACAGCTGCCATCAGGAGGTAGTGGGACGTGCTCCCCCTTGCCTGCTGCCCCTTCACGGGGCCCAGGTCTCCTCCCCAGGCAGCCACATGGCTCCTGCTTGGAGGAGGGCGGGTAAGGGGCTGACTCGCCCTTCACCTTCACGACGGACAGAGGAGGCCAGGGCCTTGGGAAGACGCTGGCCACGTGACCCCATGGAGCCCAGGAGGCCCCCCAGGGGTGACCTGACCCTGACTTGCTGGTCAGTCCAGGAGGGATGGTGGGATGACTTCGCAGTGAGGTGCCACGAAGGCTCAGGTGTTGCTGCCTCCTGACGGTGACCACTGTGAGTCACGGTGACATCACTGTGATGTCACCAGTGCCCCGGCATCACAGCGTGAGATGTCATTACGTTTGGTGACAGCAGTTGCCGCAGGCCAGGCGGCAGCCTCAGCAGGGTCTGGGGGTACTGCGGGCTGTCCTCCCCCAGCCAGTTCACCCCACATAACCGGTTCCTTGGCACTGAGGCCCCACCCCTCTGAGGAGGTGCCCCACCCTGAGCCTGTACAGGTGAGAGGTGAGTGCCAGCTGAGCCGGCCTTACCTGGTAGCCGGGGTCAGCGGGGCCCGGGCATGACCCTCTTGGCTGGCACGGCCAGGCTGAGGCCCCGAGCTCACTCGTCCCGGCAGTGCTGGCTCCTTCCCCTCCGGGCCAGGCTGGCCTGTGCGCTCCCTGGCCGCTCTTCCTCTCCAGGGCCGCTGGGGGGCCGGGGGGCGGGCGTGTGTACTCCTCCAGGTGTGGAGCGCTGTCTGAGGCGGGTGTGAGTTCTCTGGGCATGGGCTCCTGGCAGGTGTATTTATACGCTCGCTCTGGATCATGCTGGCCAGGGGCGTGGCCCGCTTCCGGGATTGGCTGGCCTCCTGTCCTCTCCCTGGCAGGCTGGGCAGCCGAGGGCGGGGAGTCAGAAGTGAGAGGTCGGAGCCTGGGGTGGGGCTGGGGGTCAGTAGGGCTCTGTAGTCTGGGCAGGTCTTGGGGGGGGTGGCTGGATGCCTGGGTAAAACCTCTCCCCTACCCCCGTGGCCCCTGAGATGCCAGAGCAGCCCCTCCAGAAACAGATCTGCTCACCAACCCTGTTCAAGGTGGCGGCACCTGAGCTCCTGGGTGGGCCCCCCAGAGGGTCCCTTCAAGGAGCCCCCCACTCACAATCGGCTCACTGACGCCCTCCCCAAGCAGCCCCTGCCCTTGCCCCTCGCCCCAATTCCTACCTCACCCGTGTGGCTGCCGGTCACAAGCAGCACCGCCCCCAACCCGGGCTTCTGCTGCCCCCGCCCATCCCTCCCCACCTACAGCCTTTGGGGGCCGGGAGGGAACTCCCTGCTCTGGGCCCAGAGAGTGGGGTGAGGGGTCAGGGCTGGGAGCACCCAAGGGGTGAGCCAGGGGTGAGGGCGGGCCAGGCGCCAGGCTGGCCACAGGAACTTGTTTCCGGGGAGCGTCTGCTGGGGCACCTCAGTTACACATGCAGGGCAGGGACTCCGAGGAAGCGCCCACCCGGCCAGGGGAGCCGGAAGTCTCCCGGGGGACGGGGAGCAGTTTCAGCCAGTAGGTACGGGGTCCCAGCAGACCACAGGGCCAGGCTGTGCGGAGGCCTGGCTGGAGGCCAGGATGGAGGGGGTGAGGGCTGCGCCGGAGGGGCCTGGGTCCTAGCCAGGGGCTCCCCCATCTGACACCTGATCCTGGCCCCAGGGTCACAGCAGGCTCTCCCCCACGCCCCGTGGCTTCCCTGCCCCCACCCCCCAGCTGCACGCAGCACACCTCAGAGTGCACCTGATCTAGACCCGGGGCCCAGGACCTGAGATGGGACCCCAATCACCAGCCTGTGGGAGGGGATGCTGGGCTTGGTGAGGCTGGGAGCGGCGGCCCACCCTGGTGGGGGACGGCCCAGCTCATCCCCACCCACCAGGCAGGGGCCCCCTGACTCCTCAGCGGGTAGTCCAGGACCCCCGGAGGCTGCCCAGCCCCAACAGCAGAGGAGAAGCACCGACGGCCAGCAGAAGTCGGAGGTCAGCAAGAGGAAGACCCTCCCTCAGTGTTAGGAGGTGGCCGCACAGAGCAGGCTGCCTGGGCCCAGACCCCGGGGGGAGCCCCAGCGAGACGGGGGGGCAGCCAGGCCTGCAGCCGCAAGGAGGCCGAGGCGGGGGGTGACTGCGGGACGAGAGGGGACCTGGGCTTCGGAAGGGGCTGGGGCTCCCCTGTGTGCTCCAGGAAGGGGGAGGAGCCCCAGCCAGGGGCTCAACGAGGGGGTGGGGCTCAGAGGGGGAGGGTGGGGACTCGGAGAAAGGGCGGGGGCCCAGAGAACGGGGAGTCTCTCGTCCGTGCGTGACGGGGCTCTGGTTCCCACGAGTGTCGTGACGCAGGGTCGGTCACATGCTGCCTCCAGGAAGTGTCCTCGGTCCTCTGAGAACACCTTCCCAAGGGCTCCTGGGAATCTCCGAGCTCCTCAGTGGACAGTCAGTGCCCAGAGGCGAGGGGACAGGAATACCTGAGGGACGTGCCATCTGGGGTGCTGGCCAGGTCTCACCGCACGGGACCTCAGCACACTTGGGGCCCACCTGGTCCCCACACACCTGCTCGCTCTCCAGCTTCACGAGGCAGGAGCAGCTGCTCTGGGTGTGAGCATGGGCTTCGCCTGAGGGGGCGGGCTGTTCACCGACTCACCCCAGCTGGGTGTGCGAGCGCGCGTGTCTGCGTGTGCAGGTGCGTGCACGCGTGAGGGGAGCACGGCGGCCGGCACGTGACCCCGGGGCTGGGACTCACTTGCTGGACCGGGCGGAGGACGAGGCCCACGGTGACCACCCCCGTCCAGTCACGGCTCTCAGATGTGGGGTCCCGGAGCCCTCAGACACCTGGGAGTCCTGGGCTGGACACACAAGCTGTCCTCGGCCAGAGCAGGAGAGAGGCCTGCCCCCCGAGGCCCCCGCTGGCCACGGCCCCCCTGCCCCAGGACTGGGGTGAGGACCGGCTTCAGATCCCTGAGGGCTGCCGGGGGCACACGAAGCGGCCAGTTTGGGGAGAGGTCCCCACACGGGCGTAGATTCTGGTGTCCCCCACAGGTCAGAGGCTGGGCTGAAGCAGGGGCTCGGGGGGTGCACTTGTGTCCGGCCTCCCCCCCACCGCCTGCCCGTCCCCACACACACTCTGGGCTCCTGACAGGCTTGGTGTGGCCCTCTGGCCACAAGGCGACTCTTCCGGTCCTGTCCCTCCAGCACCCAGTAGTGAGCTCGGTCCCCAAAGTCGGCCTGCCCTTGGAAGCCGGGTCCTTCTGGGGCCCGGTGCCCAGGCCCCCGCCAGGCCCTCTGCCCTCGGGTCACCCCCTCAGGCACCGCTCGCCCTGCTCTGTGCTCCCGCCTCCCACCTCTGCAGTGGGTGCGTCCTCTTGCTGACCTCTGACTTCTGACGGCTCTGGGTGCTTCTCCGGCGCTGAGTGAGCGGATGAATGAACGAGCTGCAGCGTGACCCCCGGGCCGAGCCCACCAACCGCCCCCAGGCCGAGCTCACCTCCCGGGGCGTGGAGTTCCCCGTGGTGGTTGACACAGTGGGGCTGGGACGGGACACCTGCCTGCTTTGGCCTGAACTGATTACCCCAAAAATTGGCCTTATCTTGGCTTCTTACGTGAGGGCCTGGAGTCCGGGTGAGGAATGGGTGACGGAGAGAAACTGGGGAGGCGGCTGTGCATGGTGCCCGGCCCAGACGCCCTGCCCCTGCCAGCTGCCCCACCCCCATCTCGGGTGCCCCCCAACCCTGCCCACCGCTTTCTGGCCTGGATGCCCATCAGGGTCACGGGCTGACGAGTCCAGTGATGCCCCCCCCCCAACTATCTGGGGGCCTGAGACAGTCGCACCCAGGCCCAGGGGTCTCCGGCAGCTGAGAGCCCAAGGGGCCAGGCCACACAGGCCTGGGAAGTCAGGGGAAGCATCTCAAGTGTGGGGACCAGAGGGCTGCAGGTTCAAATTCAGAGTTGAGTTTTGCTGCCAGGGGTGGGGCAGAGCTGAGGCTGGGGGCTGCAGGCAGGGCAGGGGACAGGACAGTAGAGAAGAGGGGCTCTGGGGGGCCCCGGGGAAGCCGAGGGTCATCTTGCACCCACAGGAACCCCGTGGGTGACCCACAGCCCCTCAAGGCTGTCAGCCTGGAGACAGGAGGTTCCCGGGCAGCCGCCCCCCAGAACAGAGGGCAGAGCCTCCCCACATCCCTGGCTGTGCTGACGCGGCACCCAGGGCCAAGCAGACACCCGCCGGGTGCCCCGATGGCTGCAAGCCTCAGATGGGGCGGGCCAGGCTCTCTGCCCCGCGCCCCAGCTCTGTCCTGGCGGCTCTGGCTGGGACGCCCGGGATGAAGCCCGCTGCCGGTCGGCAAAGGTCCCTGTGCTCGCCAGCCCCTCCAAGGGCCACCCACCCACAGGACCCCACCTCCCCAAGGTGCCGCCAGCCTGCACTCTGTACCCACATGTGGCTTCCTCCTGGGGGCTGTGAGACGGGCACCACGGCGACCTCCCCGAGGCCCCATGGGTGTCCTGGCTGCACGGGGGCCTGCAGTCACCTGTGACTTCACATCCCCCAATGGGCCCAGTCACTTTACAGAATAGCCCCCCTAGGGGGCACCCACACTCTTTCCCATCTCAGTCCTGACGGCTGGGGGCCACCAGGGAGTCCTGCTCTCGTGAGGCAGCTTGGGACAAGCCCCCTTCTCCCGAGGCTAAGGTCCTGAGGGCTGAGGGCTGCCTGCGGGGGTGGGGGTCCTGGTCCTTGCAGAGGGCTCCCTGCCCTCCCCAGTGCGAGGCAGGGCTCGGCAGCAAGGCTTCACCCCTGCTGAGGAGCAGGTGAACCTTGGGCCAGCGAGAAAGGCCTGAGTGGTTTATTGACGCTGATTTCAGGTGGCCGCCCCTCTCGGCTGCTGGTCAGTCATCGTTCACGTCCTGGCGACCGAGTTCGTGTCCATAAACCACAAACACCCCAGCGAGAATCCCAGTGCAGAAAGCAGGAGGCTGGCCACACAGGCCCTGGTGTGGGCCCCGCGGACGTGGACCAGACGCCGGAGGAGAAAACGTCAGTCCCCGCGGAGGCTCTGGGGAGGCCAGGCAGCACCCTGCCCGTGCTCAGTGGGCGCCCCGACGCTCCCCCATTTCCACAGGAACCCAGAGCCATCCCTCCGCAACCGGCCGAGGCAGGGAACACGGGCTGCCGCCTTGGGGCAGAGGCAGCGGGACGAGACTGCCGGCCAGGGCGGCCCTCGGCAGGTCCAGCGAGACAGCCAGCCCAGGCGGCAGTCACAGGTAAACGTGGCCCCGGGCTGACACGTCCCTGGGGGGCCTTGACCTCCAGCAGCTTCAGGCCAGTGTCCGTCCCAGTGCCTGGGGTCCAGGCGGGGTGCACATGAGGACAGCGTGCCTCTGGGACTTCTATACAAAATGCTTTCTGCTTAAACACAGGTTGAGAGTCAGCAGACCAGACGACTCACTCCTGCAGCGCCTGGAAACGGGCAGCTGTGGCCGTGCAGGACAGCCCTGAGGGCGCCTGAGCCTGGGGGCCGGTTTGCAGGCCCCAAACTGCCTGTGTGTGGATGCGGCCGGATCCCCCGAAGGCCTCGGCCTCACTGCTCTCAGAGGGGGCGCAGGGGGTCTGCCCACCATGGGCTCCAAGGCGGAGGAGCACCCGGGTCCTGCAGGCTGTCTCTCCCGAGGAGCCTGGACCCCACGCGGCCTGGCTCCCCAGCCCGGCTCAGGGACAGAGGCCGGAGTGATGCCCCGGGTCAGTCACGCTGAGCGGCTGTGTGCGGTGAGGAAGGCCCGCAGGCAGGCGGCTCTCACTCCACATCTGTGGCTGGAGAGGGACGAGCCAGGGCCGTGTGCAGGCCTGTCCTGAGGCCTCACTGGGCAGCGCCCAGCCTTCGTGTGGGCCCCCCCTCGGCAGCACGCGGGGCTGTGGATGGGCCGCGGGATCAGACGTTGCTCACCCGGGCCTCCACGGAGGAGACGGCAGTGGGGCCCACGTCCCTGTCCGAGGGCCGCTCGCGCCGGACGTAGCGCGGCTTCCGCACTGAAACGGGGTCAGAGACAGGCGGGATCAGAGCGGGGCCTGGGGCGGCAGGGAGGGCCTGAGGTCGTGGGCCTCCCTCCCTGGGGCTCACGGGAGTGGGGCCGGAGCAGCCACGAGGGAGGAAGCCCACCGGGCTCCAGCTCCCGGACACCTGGCGCCCCTCGGCCCGGGAGAGGGTCCGGCTCTCCCGAAACACGGAGGCGCAGGTCATGTGGTGCGCTGTAGGGCGGATGGTATCCCCCCCACTACACACGCGCGTCCACGTCCTAAGGCCCAGAACTGCGGGTGCAACCTTACTTGGAAAAATGGTCTCTGCAGATGTGATTATCTGATGGGCCCTAAATCCAGCGACCAGTGGCCTCGTGAGAGGGAGGGAGACACAGAGGGGAGAAGCCAGCTGAAGATGCGGCAGCGGCTGGAGGGACGCGGCCACAAGCCCAGGGACGCCTGGAGCCCCAGAGGCTGGGAGAGGCAGGAAGGACCCGCCCCAGAGCCTCCGGAGGGAGCAGGTGGCCTCCAGAACCGTGAGAGAAGACACTTCTGTCCTCCCGAGCCCCCGGGCTGCATACTTCGTTACGGCCGCCCCAGGAGACTGACGCAGGCACCTTGTGTTTGGGCATGGCGCCGCTTTGGGGAGATCAGACAAGTGTCTCACTGGACAGGGCAGATCTCGCCTTGACCGAGGGACTTCTCTGTCCCCAAGGAGGAGGATATCCTCACCTGTCCCCACTCCAGACCTCCATACGGTGGCAGGAACACGGTCTGGGGAAGAGGCGGGTGGCCTGTTGTGATGTGACCTCTGTGCTCACGGGGTCAACTGTGACACAGCTACTGCTCAGGAGGGACCACGGGAGGGCCCCGTGCCGGCCACTGGCTCCCTGCTCAGGCAGAGCTGGGACCTGGTGGAGGGCTGAGGGCAGCAGGGGTGACCCCCGACCCGTGTTGGGAACACCCCGCCCCCCCGACAGACTCAGCATCTCAGGAATAAAAGGGAAAAGGCACGAAAGCCGCGGTTGATGAAGGGGGGCTTGGCCGGCACCCCTGCAGCAGCCATGGGCCTGGCGTTCTGAAATTCCCACCAGAGACGAGGCATCCCGACAGGGCGAGGGACACGAAGCACTGACGCACCTGAGGATGGAGGTGGGGGAATCATCGCGGCCTTGAAAAGGGGAAAAGGCACAGTGAGAACTGCAGACAGGATGGCCCCCAGCCCAGACACACAGACACCCAGACGCACACGCACGGGGCCTCAGCCCGCCCATCGGGTACTTACAGCTTCGCCAGGCTGCAGGCCGGGGGCTGTAGGGGAGAGCACAGGTGTCACCTGGAGGCCACACAGCTGCCTCAGCCTGGGGGGGGCCCTCAGCCTGGGCGGGGGTCCCTCAGCCTCAGGGCAGGGGTCTCTCAGTCTGGGAGGGACCCTCAGCCTCCGCTGCTGGGCCCTCAGCTTGGGCAGGGGTCCACAGGCCTGAGGTGAGGGTCCATCAGCCTGAGGGTTCCACAAGCCTGCAGAGGGTCCCCGGCTACAAGCTCACTCCAGTCCCTCACTCCTGTGCCCAGCGGTGCCCTCAGCCTGCCCGGCCCCATCTCCCACCGCACTCGGGTGGTGTCCCGCCAGCGCTCTGGGGCCAGCCGCCCCCATCCCCAGCTTCCCGCCAGAGCAGACAAGCCGGCCTGCAGAGTGTCTGCCCCCGTCACCCTTCACACTGAGACCCCACGACATCCACCCAGAGCATTCCCAGGACGTGACCACCCCTCTTATCCTCAGACCCGAGAGCCACGTGACAACCCAGTCCCCTCCAGGGTGTCGCAGATGCGGCCTCGCACCGGACACCTGCATCTCGGCCCCAGCCCCGCTCCGTGCCCCCGGGCACACCCTGGCAGGAGGGGTACCTTTGTTTCTTCCATAGAAGACGTCAGGCAGCTTACTGGCACGCTTGAGGTAGAAGAATGCAGCCACGGAGAGGATGAGGCCCGAGCTGATGAGAAACGTCCCCAGGAAGAGGGAGGCTGCCACCTGGGGGCCCCCTGCAAGCGAGGTGAGGGCTGCCAGGGGTGCACACCTGGGCTCCCGCAGGGGCCGAGGGGTCCACACACAGGGGTGTGGGGCCCCCCTGCACTCAAACTGCCCAGGCCTCAGGTTCTCGGGGGCGTGGGCTGTCAAGACGTTCAGTGATCCTGGCCCCCGAGCCCCCCATCTCCTCCCTTGACACTCAGTGCAGACTCTGGGGCCCCCATGGCCCTGGTGTGCGGATACACCCCACCTCGCCTCTCTGGAGCTGGTCAGCTGTCACCCGGGGTGGCCCTCCCAGCACCAAGATGCCCGCTGTCTTCACCTCCACAGGTTCAGGTGGGCCGGCGGGCGGACGCCGAGCTGGAGGCTCTGCATTTAGGTGCCCGTGGGAGGCGCCTTTCTGACCCTGACACACAGGCACAAGGCCGGCCACGCTAGAGCCTCAGGAGGGACGGGTTCCAGCTACACCGTCCCAAACTTGCCAACTGGAAGCGGGAGCAACACTGGACTGCAGGGGCCTCACCTGCCACCCTCTGCTGCAAGGCCGAGGCCCACATCGCAAGAAGCTGGGGCTGTCTGGGCCCACCCTGCCCCAAACACTGCTGGTCGGCCCACGCCAGCACAAGGCCACTTGCTTCCGGTCCTGAGACTCGCAGGGAAGGCCTGAGCCCTTGGTCCAGGTCAACGTGTCCTCTGCTGAAGGACCAGGGTCTGGGGGGTCAGGACCCCCATCACAACCCAGTCACCTCAGAAGAGGTGGCTACACCCTGGGGCAGGCCCCGCTCCGTGACTGCAGTGGTCACTGGTGGCCTGGGCACCACACCCCCGCAGCCTGGCCACTCCCTGTGGCTCGGCCAGCGTCCCAGGTACGACAGGATGCCTGGCAGCAGGAACAGGCGGGGGAGCAGAGCGTCTCCCGTGTCTGCACCTGAGGACCAGGTGGTGTGGAGGGCACGTCTGTCTGCCTGCAGTGTCTGCAGTCCCCTCCAAGACCGATGTCCTAGAAGAGCCACCAGCGACGGTGCAAGGGGACCTCACATGCCCTCCCACCTTGGAGAACTGCACGTCCTGAGCTCCCAGGGACCAAGGGGCCGGGGGGCCTCTAAGCAAGGCAACAGGTTAAGACGTGGGCTTCCCTGGTGGCACAGTGGTTAAGAATCCGCCTGCCAATACAGGGGACACGGGTTCGGGCCCTGGTCCGGGAGGATCCCACATGCTGCAGAGCAACTAAGCCCATGCGCCACAACTACTGAGCCTGTGCTCTAGAGTCCGTGAGCCACAACTACTGAGCCCACGTGCCACAACTACTGAAGCCCACACGCCTAGAGCCTGTGCTCTGCAACGAGAAGCCACCGCAATGAGAGGCCTGCGCACTGCGAGGAAGACTGGCCCCCGCTCGCCGCAACCAGAAAAAACGAAAGCCCGCACGCAGCAACAAAGACCCAACGCAGCCAAAACTAACTAACTAAATTAATTAAAAAAAAAAAAAAAAAAAGGGTTAAGACGTGCAGCCCGTTCAGAGGCACGTGGGGGCCCACGCCAGGTCTTTTGAATCAACCCCAGACCCTGACTTCAAAGCCGGCCGAGCTTCCATACCGTCCGGGGTCCTGCTCCGTGACCAGCGCTGGGTCCCGGGACAGAGCTCTTGGCTGGGGTGGAGCCTGCCCTTGACTGTGGACGTGGCCCTGCCATGGCCAGCATCGGTGGTTGGGTCTGCACTGGGAATGGCTCCGATGGCGCCCCCGTGTCCCCCCAGGACTGGTCCGGTGAGCCGAGAGACTTACCAAAGCTCGGCCGCCCGGGCGTCCCTGTGCTCCTGTTCATGGGGAAGTGTGCGCCCCGGGCAGCGACTGCAGGCAAGCAGAGCAGTCAGTGCGGCTGGCTCCACAGGCCGCCCAGACCCACGTGAGGTCCTGGACCAGGCACGGGGGCCCCGCGGAGGACCCCTGGGGAGCCAGAGACGCAGCCCAAATGGGCCGGAAATGAGACAGGGAGGCGGCCGTGGGGGCAGAGCAGCCCCCACCCCACAGCTGTCCTGAGGGGCAAGAGGACTCGGGGAGAGGGCTCCTGGGAGGTGTCCACCGAGGGACAGTGGCCCAGGTGTGGGGACAACCACGAGAACTCCCACCCTTTCCTCCAGGACTTGCAGGTGTGGACTCTTGGTGAGAAGCAGGCAGGGGGAGGGGCGGGGGGACGTACAGCCTCTGCACTCAGAGCTGTTGTGAGTTCCGTTCCTGCAGCGGATGCAGCTGACGGTCCCGTCCTCGGCCCGGTGCCCGTAGCAGCCTGTGGCGGGAGACAGGAGGCTCGGCTCAAAGCAAGCCCACGCCAGCCGGCTGCCTTCGGGGAGCACTATGCTTTGAGTCTGTAAAACCACATTTATTCCAGGACGCTAGTTCACCCACTCTGGAAGCTTGGATGGATTTCAGAACAAGAACCGCCGCCTCAGGAACCGCAGCCAGCCCTCTCTCGCACAGGGATTCCCACCGGCCCCTTGCCAGATGTCTCGGAAAGGGTTTCAGAGGCCCGGATGGGGACCCGAAATCGACAGGTGCCGAGTATACACGCTGGAGGGGACCAGAGGCGAGCCCCACCTCCCACGTCCACCAGGGGCTGCAGCGCACTCCCACTCGGCCGCCACGAGGGACGAGGTCCGTCTGCGCCAGTGTGCTGCTGCCCGCCCCCGCCCCCGGGCAGCCCAAGCACATTCGAACTGCATTCCTGCCCTGACCAACGCCGCGGCCAGTGGCCTCCCCACAGCCTGCGGCCCGCCCTGCAGCTGGGAGTGGTCCAGCTCTTGCCAGCCAGCGGTCTGCGGACAGCCCACCTTGCCAACTGCGCCCTTTAAGGGCAGAAATTGTGTCTTACACCTTTATTTCTTCTTAACACCCCGGCACGTAGCACAGGCTGAGAGAACGCACTGGAGAAATACTGGTTGCAGGTTCTGGAGGCCAGCACAGACTTGACCAGCACGCAGTCTACACACAAACGGGCCCGTCAGAGGAAGGCCTTCCTGCTGTGATGCCAAGCAGATGGCAGGGCCTGAAGAGTGACAGGGGCAGACGGGCTGAGCGCCGGGCCAGGAGGCCACGTCAGACCCAACGTGGAATCGTACAGTATCAGGAACAGGCCTTCGTTTCTCGTAAGAACAGGGCTTCTCTTCTGAAGTAGCTGGGCTCCTTCCCTTCACTCGGCATTTCTTGGGAGGGGCTGACCTCTGGGGGGCTGCTCGAGGAGGCCTAGGAACATGGGGTCCTGGGTAACAGGCCTGTCGCCAAGGCAACGATTCTCCCGAGAGCTCCCTCCGCCAGCCCCAAGGTACCTGGGCTCCTTGGTAAAGCTGCCAGGGCTGCTGGCCACAAGGAGGCCCTGCGCTGTGTGCAGGGACAAAGCACAGCTGGGGGCCAGGACCAGTGACCAGATTTAAGGAGCGAAAGTTGACCTTGCTGAGCCTTAAAGCCCCCTGAAAAACAGCCCAGGGCCTGGCTCACTGGGTTCCCTGCCTTACCCAGTGAGTAAGGAAGGTCACCGCCTGGCAGGGCCAGGAACCTCAGCATGTGGGGACCTCAAGAAAAGAGGAATTCACCCAAACCTAGAGGTACTGCAGGCAGAGTCTGGTGCTGAGTCCTTGGCTTGGCTTCCTGGACTCGAGAGGCCCTGTGAAAAGGCCAGCAAAGCAGACTTAAGAAGAGCCTCTGTGGTCAGTCACTGTTGTGGCTAAATTCCCTTAAACAATCAGGCCAAGTTTGGGGAGGCTGGACTTATTCTTAAGACAACGAGTGTCACTGTGACTCTCTCTGGTAGAAACGGGGCTGGCGGTGGAGAGAAGCGACCGTTCAGTAGGAAACTGCGATCCGTCCGTCGGAGCAGATTCCAGTCCTGCCCACCGTCCTCGAGGCCCAGCCGTCTGTGAACCGGACCGGACACTGAAACCTCCCCGCCTCCCCCGCCGTCGGGCTCTGACTCTCCACACTAACGTTTCCGCTTCTCTCCCACCCTTCTGACTTGGAATCACAAGAACCAAAACTGCCGCTTCCCAAAGCCCTGCAAACTGATGTGAACTTCAGGCCGTCACCTCGACAGGTCGTGGCAACGGCGGGCCACTGGGAAAGTTCCTGCGTCGAGGGTCTCCACGCTGTCCCCTCCCCACCTACTGCCCACACGCAGAGGCCTCACTGGTGGGGGCCCACCCACAATCCTCTTCCTGAACTGAGTCTGACGGGGCGGCCTGTCCCAGGACTGAGGGCCAAGTGAGACACGGGAGCTGCTGCTTATCTGGTTCTTTTCTGCTTGCTCCATCCGTTTCCTCTCCCCTTTGCCGACCTCCTATCCCACAACTTCTAACCCAAATCTCTCCACAGCCACCAACTTGGCTTTTAATATGTGAAACTTTCCAAAGGTAAAGTTTCAAGTGGGGAGGAGACAAACCCCATATGGGAGCTGCCCCCCGCCCCCCAACCAGGAGAAGATGGGAGTCGGGCGACCATATTACAATCATCCCCGGCCTCCTTCAGCTGCCCCAGTGTTTCAGCCACTTGCCCACAATCGCCTCCTTGTTCAACCTGATGTGTAAGTGCTGAGATTCTGCCACTTACTTGGGACTCCATTTCCTCCCGTGTCCCGTAAAACTTGTACACATTTCTGGACTTTGCTGCTCCTGTCTTATGTCAGCTTGTCTCAGGCCAGCTGAAACTCCCTGCGAGGGAAGAGGCAGTCCTACCTGCCCCCACCCCGCAGGCCTGGAGCCACCGTGTCCTCCTGGGGTCCTGCCCCCACCTCCAGGACAAGGCCTCATCACCCTCGCTGCCTCTGCCCACCCCTCCGGCCCCTCCTTCCCGAGGCCATCTGGGCTGGCTCATGCCAAAGCTCACCTGGGCCACACAGGCTAGTGCCTGGGCAGGTGGCGTTGGTGTCCACCACGTCCACACAACACTTGGGCTGCTGGCCCTAGAGGGGAGATAGTGGTGAGTTTCCAGACCCTGCGGCCGGGCAGCTTGTGTGGGCCAGGCCCAGGGCGGTATCTGCAGAGGGGCTCCCAGCAAGCTCACCCCAACACCTGGGGCTCTGGCCTCTTGTAGTCAGCGTCCGGTGACTGTGCCCCGCTGACCCAGAGCGAGGTGAGGACGCACGGCCACACCGCACGGACGCTCCCCGGGACAGCACCTGGCGTCCGGCGAGCGTTCGGTGACTGAGCCAACAACCGAAGTGTTGGGCTGGCACCTGCCAGGGCACGTTCCGCGGCACCTGGACTCCCAAAGGCAGGAAGGAGACCCCCTCGGGGGATCCCTCGGGGCCCACCCAGAGATTCTGTTGGGGGTGGGCTAGAGCGGCCTGGTGGGCAGGGGGTGGTCCTCTCCTCCACTGCCCGCCCACCCTCCCCTTGGGGCCTCCCTGCAGCCCTTTCTCTTCTCACGGGGGTCTCCTGGGTCACGGGAAGAGCTGCCATCTTCGCCTTGTGGGCCACAGGTGGGCACAGGGCAGGCATTTCAACCGTGAAGTTATTTATATTAGTCGCCACTTGCAGCTGGTGGCTTTGAAAATCAAAAGATGAAGCTGCTAAGAAAGGAAGCACATGTGTTTCTGGGCAGTGGTGAAACAGGAAGATAAATCCAGGCCCCCTTGGCCTCCCTAGTGAGAGCCTGTGCAGCCCTCACAGTGTGTCTGCCCGTGCTCCCGACCAAACAGCCCACATTCCTGGACGCTTCTGTGATGCTTCTGCAATTCTACAGACACCTGCATCGGGGTTTCCAGCTTGGCCCGCACAGAGGAAAGGTCTGGCCCAGAGCAGCAGGGTGGGGAGGAGGCAAACACGCTGGCCAGGCCCGCGTGCAGGAGTGGGCGGTGTGAGCGCTGCATTCACACACCAGACGGCGGCGTCCGGGGCAGCTCTGCTCCGTGCGTTCATCCCGGCCGAGCTGGCTTCCCAGGACTGGCACACTGTGATTTGCAAGGGGCACCTCAGGGCGACTGAGGAATGGTGGGCGCCTCCCGGACACCAGCGGGCCGAGGCCAAGCCCGAGAGGGATGCCTGGGCGCCCCGTCCCACCCAACCCGGCAGGGGTCGAGCGGCTGGACGGCTCACCATCCTGCAGGACGAGCAGCTGGGTGTGTGCAGACATGGCCGGGCACCTCCAGAAACCACAGCCTGGCACACCTGTGTCGCCGGCTTGGGAGAGCCATGACCTGGCCGAGTCTGAGCCTGAAGTGGGCGTCTCTGTCCGCCCCACTAGCTGTGGCCAGTGCCAGTGGGGGCAGCTCTATGGAGGCCCTATTTCAGCTCCAGAAAGAGGTCTAGTTGGGCAGAGGGAAAGGAGGTTCTAGCAGGCAGAGTGGAGCCGGTGCCGGGCGTGGGGCTGTGCGTCTGCTGCCCGCCCAGAGGCACAGGCCCCTCTGACCCTGACAGTGGGCACGGTCAGCATCTCGGGGGCCGGGACGAGGGTGGCACCTAAAGGTGGAAGGGAGAGCCCCTGGGAGAAGAGCCCACGAGCCACGTGACAGGTGCTCACCGCACTTCCTGAGGATCTACTGGCAACTTCCACCAGGAGGCTGGCCAGGAGGACGGCGCGCTGGAGCGCCATGTCCCGGAGCTCAGGGTCTGCGAGAGAGAGGGGTGCTGTGTGGCCACAGGCGACGCCTGGCAGGGCAGGGCACCGGGCCGGGGCCAGGGCGTAGGATGCTTACCTGGCCCTCCTGGAGCCCGGCAGACCCTCGGTCCAGGGCCTGCAAATCGAGGTGGACAGGTGAGGCCGTGCTGCTGGTCAAGCACAGCCAAACCACGCCTGGGGCTCGGGGTCCAACTGGACTTTTCATCAGGAACCCCCACGGCTCAGCCCACCCGGATCAGGAGCTGACGGACGCACTCCCTCCTCCGCCAGTTTTCCACCGTTCGCTGCTGCTTCCCGGAAGGAGGACTGAGCAGAGGGGGTCTGGGTGAGCCAGTCCTGCCCCAGAGCTCGGACGGCCCTCCCACCCGCCATCTCATCCTGTCCTCATAAGACCCGAATTCGATTTCCAGTATTTTCACCCACAGACGGAATGGCAAGGGTGCCTCTGGGGCGGCCAGGCTGGTCAGGGGCCCTCGGTCTTACAGTTTTGTGCCGTTTGCCCTGTTGTTATCATGGAAGGGTGTGTGAAAAACCTCCAGCTGGGGCAATAAAAGCCGTGACACAGGCAGTACTGGGTACAGATGCTTCTGGCGGGGTGATGGATCCAGAGAGCAAACAGACAAAATACGACCACAGACTGCAAGTAAACTTCCTAACACTAAAACCACATGAAACGCGACAGCCCACGTGATTCAGTGCTCACGGTGCCACGTTTCTAACGTAACCGGGGAAACACACCAGCCTGCACAACCCCGGAAGTAAATTGTTAGTCGGGTTTTTATTCTGAAAGGTGGGAACCACAATTATAATCTGTCCCAAACACATAAAAGTCACCTCTAAAAAGACTTTTTTCTTAACAAAAACAGCTGCAGGGTGGAGCTGCGCGTGAGGGGGACTGGTTCAGGTTCCAGAGAGGGTGCACTTGGGGCTGGGGGATGAGAAGCCCCTCCGCCCACTGGCTCAGGGCCTGGGGGTCCCGGGCTGGGGTCTGTCCTGCCATTCGCTCTGTGCTGGCTTCAGGCCAGGCTGATGGAGCGGACGCCGCCCCTCCCCACCCCACGTCAAGTCCCCCCATTAAAAACACCTGCTCTTCCCTGCGGCACCATCCCCTTTCTAGAAGGTGAAATCCCCTCAGTTGGCAACTACTGGTGTCACATGTCACAGCCGCATTGACACCTTTGATTCAGGAATCAGGTCTCAGTGGACACCTCTGTCTGCTACTCAGTGGACACGACTGAGTAGTGTCCACACCGTGCGGCCCCTCCACGGCCCCCGCCCGCCCGGCCAAGCCCTGCCGCTGCACGTGGACTGTGTCTTCTGGAATTTCAGGAGAACGGACCACACTGTCCGCGCACCTTGGGTCGGGCTCCTGCCCTTCAGCACGGCCACAGCGATCTTCAGATTCCTCCGTACTTTGCCCTCTCGTGGCTGAGTGGCATCCACTGCGAGGACACTTCCCCTGCCCACTGCCTGCTGATGGCCACGTGGCTGTTTCCACATTTTGGTGGCTAACGCTGCTGGGGACGTTCGTGGGCCCGTTTCTGCACGGTCGCTTGCTTTCCTTCCTCTTGGGTAAATACTTGGAAGCACCGGGTCAAGGGAACTCGCTGGGAAGCTGCCCTGCTGTTCTCGGGCAGCGGCTCCGTGTGCAGCCCCAGCTGCCCTGGGCGGCTCACCTGCTCTGGCCCTGCCAGCTAGTGGCCTCGCACCGGTGGGCGGGCAGCGGTTCTCCTGCTGTTTCAACCTGCGTTTCCCTGGTAACCAGCGATAGTCAGCACCTCTGTCCTGCTTGTCAGCCATTCACACATCTTACATCTCTCATAACGTGTCTATTCACATCTTGGGGCCACATTGTTCGGCTGGGTCATCTGCCTATTACTATGTGCTAACTCTTCATGTATTTTGTCAGATATATGTACTGTAAATATTTTCTCCCATTTTGTGACTTGTGTTTTCATTTTCTAATGGGTATCTTTAGAAGAACAAATGTTTTCATTTTGATAAAATCGAATGCATCCATTTTTTCTTTTATGGTTCTTGCTTTTTGCGTCCTAAGAAATCTCTGCCTTGATCTCAGGGTCATAAGGATTTCCTGTGTTTTCTTTGAGTTACTTTTGTGTCATGGTGTGAAGTAAAGATCAAGTTCATTTTTCTTCCCTATGTATATCCAGTTGTTGTAGCACCATGTGTTAAAAAGACTTTCCTTTTCATATTAAATTATCTTGACATCTTTGTTGAAAATCAGTTGTCTGTGTGTGGGTCTACTTCTGGACTTTCTATTCTGTTCCATTCATCTGTGTGTCACCAGTGCCACACAGTCTCAACTACTGAAGCTTTACAGAAAGTCTGAAGTCAGGTAGAGTGAAGCCCTGCTTTGTGTAACTGCTTTGGCAATTCCAGGTCACCTGCATTTCCATGTTTTAGAATCATCTTGTCAATTACTACAAAAAGCCTTCTGGAATCTTGACTGGGATAATTGACATTTTAACAATATTGAGTCTTCTAATCTACAAACATGCTCTCTCTCCATTTCTTCAAGTTGTCTTTGTTTATTTTTTAAAATATTTATTTATTTAGGCTGCACCGGGTCTTAGTTGCGGCACGCGGGATCTTTTTTTAGTTGCGGCATGTGGGACTAGTTCCCTGACCAGGAATTGAACCCGGGCCCCCTGCATTGGGAGCGCAGAGTCTTAGCCACTGGACTAACAGGGAAGCCCCTTCAAGTTGTCTTTAATTTCTCTCAGCAATGTTCTGTGGCTTTCAGTGAAGAGGCGCTCTTACACATCTTTTGTTAAACTTATTACTAAATATTTTGTCTTTGGGTATTATTGTAAATATAATTAACTCTCTAATTTCTTTTTTTTTGAACAACACTTGAATGACCTTTAATGTGCTTAGAACAAATCACTTTACAAAAAGCACGAACACTTTTTAAAACATAACTTTGGGGACTTCCCTGGTGGTGCAGTAGTTAAGAATCCGCCTGCCATGCAGGGGACACGGGTTCGAGCCCTGGTCTGGGAAGATCCCACACGCCGCGGAGCAACTAAGCCCGTGAGCCGCAAATGCTGAGCCCGCGTGCTGCAACTACTGAAGCCCACAAGCCTAGAGCCCGTGCTCCACAACAAGAGAAGCCACCGCAATGAGAAGCCCACGCATCGCAACAAAGAGTAGCCCCCGCTCGCCGCAACTAGAGAAAGCCCACGCGCAGCAATGAAGATCCAACACAGCCAAAAATAAATTAATTTTTTTAAAAAGTAACTTTGGACACTACACAAATTAAAATAATAACACAGTCGCATGGTGTGATCCTCTAAACTGGACTTTAGGAATCTCTGAGCAATTTACTAGAATTCTAAATGTTCATCCAATGAGCCTAGGTATGTTTCTACAGATTTGAATGTTGCTCTGAGAACAGGTGCTCAAAGACGAGTTCCCTCTGTCAATCTCCACAGTTTTCCAAGGTCAAGTTACCTGTGAACCCATTTGCAACCTCACTCCTTAAAAGTGTCCTATGAAATAAACCAGCAGGAAGTATTGGGCAGAAACCGATTCCCAGGAGACATATGGATAAGCAAGTCAAATATTAAACATTCTATTTGAAAGAGAAAAAAAGCGAAGAAAGATGCACCAATACACCTCGTTCAAAGAACAGAAGTTTCTACTAAAAGGCAAAAGTTGCACAGCAGCAGTTACAACTTTCAATAGTATTTTGTTACACTGAAAGACATACCCTGCCATATATCTTGCAGGGAAACTTTCAAGAGGAGTCATGCCTGATCCATCCCATGAACTTAAAAATGGCCAAATCTGAAACTCACCAAGTCGTTTTAGAGATGAGGAGCAGGGCCACAGATGTTAGGTGCCATCGTTTATGGCCATCAGGAGTCGGCATTTTATTCACTAGCCCCTGGCTGAAGCACTCTATCCTTTACTGCAGGACTTCATCCCCTTGCTAAAAACCCACGACATCAAAAAATGTCCCCGTTCTAACCACAAAGCAGTCTGCAATGTAAGCCACCTGCTCCTTTGTTTTCCTTGAGGCCAGATTATCACCAGCCAGGACTTCTGTATAAGGACCTTCCCCACGCTTGAAGTGGTGTATTAAGTCAACCGCAGGCCAAGCTCTTTAACATTTCCTCTGTTGGAATTACTTCTCTGCCCCGGACGAGCACCTGCTCTGCACCTCTTGAGCTGGGCAGCCCCAGATGTGCTAACTGTCCTAACAGAGGTATGTCCACAGGGTAACCTGAGCCAGTGCTGACTGTCATGGTGACGTGACATCAGAAAGTTTGAAAAGCAGCGTGGGAACTGCAAACCCATGTGAACGGTTCAGGTTAAAACAGTCAAGTTCAGAGTAATACTGGCAGACAGGGGAGGAAAAGAGCGTGCGAAAAAATGGTCTAATTCACCTGCGTGAGTCGATCACACTTGGTAAGGCAGTGGGACAGAAGTGAAGAACGGAGAGGAACGCTGAGGGGAAAGAGACCATGATGGAAAGCAACGGTTAACTCGAGGCCAGAGGGACAGAAGCACCTCAGTCTGTGCTCCTACAAAATATACACAGTGATCTGCCAACTGGCATGCTCAATGTGGTGTGTTGCCTCTGGAGTCCTTAGGAGGAAGCGGTGAAGGGCCCAACATTTCAGAGGTTTTCCGGGGTAATTTCAAGCTCTGTAGCCCCAGCTCTCAGACAGCGGCAGTCTGATTCTACTATGTCTTGTCCTTCTCTTGAACTTTGTCCACTTGTCCCGCTTCTGGTGGTCCCTTCTCCTTCCTGCTTTTATTCAGCGTGGCTGGTGCGGACCACCACCAGCCCCTTGCAGCAGCAGCGCCCCACCCCCACCGGCCACCGCCGCCCGGGGACTGAGCCGTTCACTCGCTCGCAGTTCCCCTTTTCCAGGCTCCCAGGGGCTGCGGTGGCCTCTAATTGCATTTCATAACAGTTTGCTGTTAGTATACAAAAATACAAGTAAAATTTGCATATTAACCTTGAGTTCTGAGATTTTGCTAAATTCACTTAATAGTTCTAGCAGTTTTTCACAGATTTCTTAGTGTCTTCTATATAAATAATCATGTCCTATGCAAATAAATACAGCTGTACTTTACTTTTCTTAGAAACTTGTTTTAGGGCACAGCAGTTGGTCTTTGTTAGAGAATATGCACTTAGAAGGAATTTGTGTTCTGCTTCTGATGGGTGTGGCTTTCCACAAATATCAATCAGGTCAAGATGCCTGGGAGCGCTGTTCAGATCCTCTATGTCTTTACTGATTTCTTTAGGTCTTTTGTTCTAATAACTGGTGAGAGAAAGATGCTACAATTGCCTACTATGATTGCTTATTACTCCCTTTATTGGGTGCATTCATAATTGATGTTTTCCTGATGAAACCACCTCTTTCTCATTAGAATTTCCTCGTTCTCTTTAGTAATACTCCATATTGTGAATCTACTTTATCTGATATTAATATAGCCACTCCAGCCTTCTTACGCTGTTTGTATACACACACATTTTGCATTCACTTATTTTCAACCTGTGTTTTTGATATTTAAAGTGAATCTCCCATAGACAGCATGTAGTAGGGTCTTGCTTATTTACCCATTCTGATCATCTCTGCCTTTTAAGTGGAGAGTTTAGTCCATTAACGTTTAATGTAATTATCACTGTGGTTAGACTTAGGTCTACCATTTTATTATTTTTCTACTTGTTCCTTGGTTTTAATACACAAAAGACTTAATTTTTTTTTAGAGCAGTTTTGGGTTCACAGCTAAACTGAGTAGGAAGTAAGAGAGTTCCCATACACCCCCTGCCCCCACACAAGCAGAGCCTCCCCCACTGTCAACATCCTGCCCCAGATAGGTACTCTGATGAACCTACACTGACACATCACTGTTGCCTCAAGTCCATATTTACATTAGGATCACTCTTGATGTTGGGCATTGGCAAATGTATAATGACGCTATGGTTGGATTAAGGCTACCGTTTTATTATTTGTTTTCTGCTGTCTCTCTGGTGTTTTATTTCTCTCTTCTCTCTTTCCTGTTTTATATTATTTGAATATTTTTTAAAATCCCCTTTCAATTTATCTTTTGGTTCTTTAGTTATGATTCTCTGCATTATTTTTATGGTTATTGCTCTAGGACTGCAACACACATCCCCACTGTTTCACAGCCTACTTAGAATTAATACTTCAGCACTTCATGTAAAGGCAGAACCTGCAGGTCCACAGATCCCCTTCACTGTTCCTTATGCTACAGTTATCATACGTATTTCATCTGCATGCATTACAAACCCAAGACATGTTCTGATTTTTTCTTTAAATACGTATTTTAAAGAAAACATTCCCCCCCAGATATTTACCCTTTTTAATGCTCATCACTCACTCATAAAGACCTGAGTTTCACTCTGGTGTCATTTTCCTTCAGCCTGGAAAGACTTTCTTTAGCATGTCTGGCAGTACACAGATGATGGCAACAAATTCTAGCAGTTTTCCTTCTTCTGAAAATATTTGTATTTAACACACTCCTGGAGGGTTGACTATCTTTCTTCCAGAACTTTATAGATGCAGCTCCACTTGCCTTCTGATGGTAAGTTCCTAGTCTTTGCAATGCTGTGTGTATGTAGTCTTGTTTTTCTCTGGCTGCTGTCAAGATTTTTAAAGTTAATCTTAAAGTTTTCAGTAATTTGAAAATGATGTGCCTAGGTATGGTTTTAGTCATATTCATCCTGTTTGGGACTCACTGAGCTTCTTAAATCTATAAATTTGCGTTTTTCACCATATTTGGAAAGAGTCTGATCATTGTTCTTCAAGTACTTCTCCTGCCCCACCGTGTCTCTCGCCTCCCCTCTGGGCTCCATAGTTACCCTGCGTGAGACACTTCACACTGCCCCATGAGTCCCTAAGGCTCTTCATGCTTTTCCCCCAATCATTTCCCCAGTTTTTCTTCAGACCAGATGATTTCTACTGATTTGTCTTTGAAGTCTGACTACTTCCTGTCATTTCCATTCTATTATGCCCATTCAGTGAATTTTTTTATTTCAGGTGTTATATTTTCCAGTTCTAAAATTTCCAACTGGCTTTTTTTTTTTAATTTGTTTATTTTATTTATTTTTGGCTGCGTTTGGGTCTTCGTTGCTGCGTGCAGGCTTTCTCTAGTTGCAGTGAGTGGGGGCTACTCTTCGTTGCAGTGAGTGGACTTCTCGTTGTCATGCGATTCTCTTGTTGTGGAGCACGGGCTCTAGGCGCACGGGCTTCAGTAGTTGTGGCACGCGGGCTCAGTAGTTGTGGCTCGCAGGCTCTAGAGCGCAGGCTCAGTAGTTGTGGCGCACATGCTTAGTTACTCCGTGGCATGCGGGATCTTCCCAGACCAGGGCTTGAACCCGTGTCCCCTGCATTGGCAGGTGGATTCTTAACCACTGCGCCACCAGGGAAGTCCAGCAACTGGCTTGTTTTGAAAAATATTTTCTACTCCTCTACCGAGATTTCCTACGTTTTTGTTCATTATGAGTGTATTTTCCTTTACCTCACTGAACACAGTTGCTAAGCCAGCTGTGAAGTGCTTGTTTGATTATCCAACACCTGGGTCATAACACGATTGGTGTCTGTTGACTGTCTTTTCCCTGAGGATGGTTCACATCTCCCTGGCTCTTTGTATGTTGAGTAATTTCAGATTGTAACATGTATATTGCAAATGTTATGTTGTAGAGACTTTGAATTCCATTATATTCCCCTGAAGAGAGTTTATGGTTTTGCTTTAGCAGGCGATTAATCTCATTAGAGTCAAACTGCAAACTGTGCTGCTGTCGATTTTGTGGTAAGCGGTGGCCTCGCTCTCACTCCAGGCGGCTTCTCCCCCTGCCCTGTGTGTGTGCACGGTTCAAGGCTTGGCCAGAAATCTGAGCAGAGTTTATTTGCAGAATTCCTCGTTCCAGGATTTCTCCCCAGCAGCTGTGGATACCAGCTCCTCCCCTTAGTCTAACGAGGAAGCGCGCGGTCTTTCCACCAGAGTTTTAGCCACCACACCACCCCTGCAGTGACTGTGCTGCCCTCAGAGGAAAGACGTGCAAACAAGAGACACACTGTGTGCCGGCCATTCCTCTAAGTCTAAGCTGCCCTCAGGATCTGCCTGCTGTCCCCTCTCCAGAGTCCTCAGGTAGCTGCTTTTTGTATCTTGTCCAGGGCTGATAATTGCCATCTACGGGAGAGTCATTTGTTGGAGCTGAATCTTCTATGCTGGAAATGACTCCACTGCATGGCTTTTCTATTCAGAAACCCAATGGTAGGCACAGAGGTCAGCAACAGGGCACTCGGAGAGAACTGCAGTGCCACCAGAGCCTCATCTCCACTGGGCAGGAGTCGGCCTCAGGGAAGCAAACGGGGATGGATGCTAAAACGCTCTTCTTGGTTAACGTGAATCCAGTTGCAAAAAGGTAAATTTGAGATAATAAGTTACACTTAACATTATTTTAGTAGCCCCGTTCATCTCTAAAACATTCCCCAAAGAATGATCAAATTAATAATCTGAGGTTTATTCTCCTATGAAAAGTAATTTCACACCTTAGAGGTCTGTCACATACACAGCTAGGGCTGGACTTTCACGCCCATGTTGGTTTGCGAAGGATGAAAAAGTCTCTTTTTGCTGCAGATCCTGGATCTCCAAGGGATGTGAACCTGCTCACTGTGTAACAACAGCAAGAACAGCAATTACATAGCGCTTGCTGTGTGCCAAGCACCACTCTGAGTTATTCACTCATATTAACTCATTTTACCCTCCCAACAATGCCTATTATCGACCCCCTTTTTTTAAATTAATTTATTTTATTTTATTATTTATTTTTGGCTGAGTTGGGTCTTCGTCGCTGCGCGTGGGCTTTCTCTGGTTGCAGCGAGCGGAGGTTACTCTTTGTTGCGGTGTGCGGGCTTCTCATTGCGGTGGCTTCTCTTATTGTGGAGCACAGGCTAGGGATGCGGGCTTCAGTAGTTGTGGCACACAGGCTCAGTAGTTGTGGCTCACAGGCTCTAGAGCGCAGGGTCAGTAGTTGTGGCGCACGGGCTCAGTTGCTCTGCAGCATGTGGGATCTTCCCGGACCAGGGCTCGAACCCGTGTCCCCTGCATTGGCAGGTGGATTCTTTCTTAACCACTGCACCACCAGGGAAGTCCCTCGACCCCTTTTAAGAGGAGAAAACAGGCTTGCACAAGATCACACAGCAAGTACACGGCACAGCGAGTACACAGCAGGGTGAGGACTGGCCAGGCCCCTGGCTCCAGAGCCTCTACTTACCCCCCACACTGACCTGGGGTCTGAGGGTTTTCTACAGGAGCCGGTGGGTACTGCTTGTTTTACAACGTTCAACTAATACATTTAGCATGTCTAGCCAAGTACGGTGCAGTTCTACAGAAATTCTGTCTTTCTTTTTTTTTTTTTGGCTGCACTGGGAGGCCTGTGGGATTTTAGTTCCCCGACCAGGAATTGAACCCGGGCCCTCGGCAGTGAGAGCACAGAGTCCTAACCACTGGACCCAGAAATTCTCAATTTAGTAAACAAAGGCATCCAAGACTTTAACAATTAAATGTAATACACCTCTAACTATTTTTAAAGACTATTAGCTAAAGTAAAGATAAAAACTGTGTTGTAGAATTTTCTAGCACAAGAAGTAAAATATATGCGGCCAAGAGCACTAGAAGTAGAAGGTGGTCACTGGGACCCTCTGTATTTCTTGTGAAGTACAGGATTAACTTTTAAGGTAGACCATTATAAATTAAACACACATATTCAATCTCTATAGGAACCACTATAAAATAACACAAAAGGGCAGAACTAAGAAGTCAATAAAGGACATAAAACAGAATTTTAAAAACTTGATTCACCAAAAAAAAAAAAAAAAAAAAAAAGGGAGGAAAGGAGAAACAGAGAAACAGATGGAAAAATAGAAATCAAACATCAAGATGGTAGATTTAAACCCAAACACTCTAATAACCGCACTAAATGTAAACAGACTAAATACTCCATCAAAAAGTAGAGATTAACATCACTAATCATTAGGGAAATGCAGCAAATATACTACTCCACACCCATGAGGATGGCTACTATCAAAAAAACAGAAACAACTGGGACTTCGCTAGTGGTCCAGGAGCTAAGACTCTGTGCTCCCAATGCAGGGGAACTGGGTTCGATCCCTGGTCAGGGAACTAGATCCCACATGCCACAACTAAGACCCGGCACAGCCAAATAAATTAAATAAATAAATAAATATTAAAAAAAAAAAAAACAGAAACAATGAATGTGGAGAAATTTGAACCCTTGTCTGCTGCTGGTGGAAATGTAAAGCGGTGCAGCATTACCGTATGATTCAGCAATTCCACTTCTGATTACATACTCAAAAGAACCAAAAACAGGGTCTTTAAGAGATATTTGTACACCAGTGTCCACAGCAGCATTATTCACAACAGCCAAGAAAAAAAAAAAGTGGAAGCAACCCAAATATCCATTGACCAATGAGTGAATAAACAAAATGTGGTCCATCCATACAATGGAATGTTATTCAGCCTTAAAAAGGAGGAAATTTTGACACCTGCTATAACATGGGTGACATTACACTAAGTGAAATAAGCCAGTCACAAGAGGACAAATAATGTATGATTCCACTTATATGAGGTCCCTAGGGTCGTCAAATCCATAGAGGCAAAAAGTAGGAGGGTGGGTGCCAGGGCTGGGGAAGGGGATGGGAGTTAGTGTTTAATGGGGACAGAGTTTCAGTTTGGGAAGATGAGAAAGTTCCAGAGGCGGACGGTGGTAAGTGTTGTACAACATCATAAATACACTTAATGCTACAGGGTATATACTTTAAAATGGTTAAAATGGTAAATTTCATGTTATGTATATTTTACTACAATAAAAAAAAATCTGGAAAAAATGAAATTACATAATGCATATAAAGTGCCTCAATAAATGGTAGTTATTATAGTTATTTTTTTGAAAAGTAGAGATTGTCAGATTGGATAAAAAGCAAGACCAAATGATATACACTTTATAACAGACAAACTTTATACATAAAGACACAGAACACTGAAAGCACAGGATGGAAAAGATAGTCTATGCAATTACTGAGTATAAAAACACTCATGCAGATATACTGATATCAGACAAAGTAGACTTCGATCTTTCACAACAACAACAGAGTAAATTCATCAAGAAGATAAATCAATCGTCTTGTATTGATTTGTATGCACTGAATAAAACCTTGCAAATACATGAAGCTGAGAGAACTAAAAGGAAAAAGACAAATCCACAACTGTGATTGGAAACTTTAATATCCCTCTTTCAATAATTGATTGAACAAGTAGACAAAAAAAAAAAGAGTAAGGATATAAAAGATTTGGGCAATATTTGACTCAACTGACAATTACAGAATACGACACTCAAAAAAAGTGTAATACACACTCTTCTTAAGTGCAAACAAAATATTCACTAACAGACCGTATGTTTGACCATAAAACAAGTATCAACAAATTCAAAGGGTGAAAATCATACAGAGTATATTCTCTGACTAAATGGAATTATATTAGAAATCAGTAACACAAGATATTTAGAAAATCACCAAATACTTGTAAATTAAACAACAGACTTCTAAATAACTCATGGAACAAACATAGGAAATTTTAAAATATTTTTAACAGAAAGATAAAGTGTGACCTATCAGATTTTGTGTAGGAAACTAAAGCAGCGCTTAGAAAGAAATTTATAGTTTTTAATGGCTGTATAAGAGATGAAGACAAGTGTGAAATCACTGACCTGTGCTTCCGTCTTAAGAAGACAGAAAAACAAGAGTGAATTCAACCGTATTAGGCAGATGAAAGGAAAGAATCTGAATTAAGATGAAAGGAAAGAAATTGAATTAATATTTGTAAAACTTCCCACAAAGAAAACAGTGAACCCAGACAGCTTCACTAGTGAAGTCTACCAAAAAACTAAGGAAGAACTAATACCAATACTAAACAAAGTCCTTCAGAAAACAAAGGGGAAGGGAACCTGTCCTAGCTCGTTTATAAGGCCAGCAAGCAAGACTCAAACATAGGCCAGCATAACCCAGACAGAAATCCAGACAAGGACATTACGAGGGAAAAAATGCAGACTAACATCCCTCATGAATACAGACCCCAAACCCTAACAAAACATTAGCAAACTGCATTCAGTAAAACACAGAAAGGTGACAGAACACGACCAAATGAGTTTCTTCCAGGAACATAAGATTGACTTAACGTAGGACTTCCCTGGTGGTCCAGTGGTGAAGAATCTGCCTTCCGACGCAGGGGACACGGATTCAATCCCTGGTTGGGGAACTAAGATCCCACATGCCGCGGGGCAACTAAGACCCAACGCAGCCAAAAATAAAATTTAAAAATAAATAAATAAACATTTTTTAAAAAGTCTTTGTAACTTCGGGGAAAAAAAAAAGATTGACCTAACATACAAAAACCAGTCAATGCAATCAACCACTTTAATAGATTAAAGAGGAAAAAAACCATGTAACCATTTCAGCAGATGCAAAACAAGCATTTGACAAAATTTCAGGCCCATTCATGATAACTCTCTGCAAAGTGAAAACAGGAGACCCCTCAGCGTGAGGCAGGGCATCTCCAAAAACCCCACAGCCGATGCCATAGTAACAGTGAAGAGGCCAAGGCCACCCAGCCTTCGCAGGTCTAGTCAACACCGCCCTGTGGCTCAAGCCGGTGCAGTGACGACAGAAAACAAAGCAAAAGCCACAAGGTTAGAAAGAGGAGTGATCGTGCCTCTGTGCACACGGCATGGCTGTTCACATGGAAAATCCTAGGAAATCTTAAAAACCTACTATAATTTGTAGGTGAATTCAGCAATGTTGCAAGAATATAAAGTCAATATGCAAAACCAGCTGTCATTTCTATATACTAGCAACAAGTAATTAGAAAATGAAACTTAAATAAATATCATTTACAACGGCATTCAAAACAGTCTGTTTGTGGGGATAAACTTAATAAAGGATGTGTAAGACCTGTACACAGGAAAAGATAAAACTGCTGAGCGCTGTTCAAGATCCAAATAATGGAAGACATACGATAATGATGTATATATATCAACATGAACACACACACACGTATATGTGTGTATCTCCATTCATCCATGTGAATGGATTAGAGGACTCAATATTACTAAGATTAATTTCTCCCCAAATTGACCCAACATTTAATACAATCACAATCAAAATTACAGCAGCCTTTTTTTTTTTTTTTTGAGGAATTGACAACCTGATTCTGAAATGTATATGAAAATAAAAAGAACCTAGAATAGCCAGAGCAATTTTTAAAAAGAAGAACAAGTGGGACTTCCCTGGTGGTCCAGTGGTTAAGACTCCAAGCTTCCAATGCAGGGGGTGCAGGTTCGATCCCTGGTCGAGGCACTAAGATCCCACATGCCATGGGGTGCGGCCAAAAAGTAAAAAAAATAAAAATTAAAAAAAAAAAAAAAAGCACAAGCATGGAGGACTTACACTGACTTACCTGAAGACTTTATAAAGTCACAAGACAGTGTGGATTGATGAACAGATAGACCAATGTAACAGAATAGAGAACCCAGAAATAGATCCTCGCAAACACAGTCAAATGATTTTTGGTAAGATGCCAAAGCAATTCAATGGAGAAAAGAAAGTTTTTTTCAAGAAATGGTGCTGGGGGTTTCCCTGGTGGTGCAGTGGTTGAGAATCTGCCTGCTAATGCGGGGGACACGGGTTCGAGCCCTGGTCTGGGAAGATCCCACATGCCGCGGAGCAACTGGGCCCATGAGCCACAACTACTGAGTCTGCGCATCTGAAGCCTGTGCTCCGCAACAAGAGAGGCCGCGATAGTGAGAGGACTGCGCACCACGATGAAGAGTGGTCCCCGCTTGCCACAACTAGAGAAAACCCTCGCACAGAAACGAAGACCCAACACAGCCAAAAATAAATATAAAAATAAATAAATAAATAAAAGACTACTATTAAAAAAAAAAAGCAAATAGCTTTCACTTAAAAAAAAAAAAGAAATGGTGCTGGGACAGCTGGTTTCTTACATGGAATAAAAAGTGAAACTACTAGACTCACATCACATGAAAAATTAATTAGAGATGGCTCACGGAGCTAAACACAAAACTGAATCTATAAACCTTTGACAACAAACTACAGGAGACTATCTTTGTGGCTCTTGGTTAGGCAAAGACTTTTAAATAGGACACAGAAAGCATGAACCAGAAAAGAAAAACAATTGATAAACTAAACTTCATCAATATTAAAAACTTCTGCTCATGAAAATACACCATTATGGTGGATATAAACTCTATGCATTTGCCAAAATCCATAGAATGATATATCACAGAGAGTAGACTTTAATACACGCAAAAAAATCAACAACACCCACCAGAATGTCAGGGATGTCAGGATGGAAGGCAGACTGTGACCACTGAATCTAACTGTATCACAACGTGTGACACCAACACACTGAAGGGGACAGGAAGACAGCGTTTTGACTGGGAACTGTAAGACCAACGGTAAGAAGAAACTAAATATAAACATGGTACTCAAGGTGATAAGTTTGTTTCTCAGAGTGGGGAGGTATATGGGTGAACAATTCTGAAACTGCTTTCTATGTGCACTGGGGTGGGACAAATAAGAAAACGATGGCGATGGCAGTGAGAAGGTTACATATAAGCACTTTTGTTACAGACACGCAGCTGAACAGATACATAGCTACCTATCTGCTAAGAGGACTACAGACAATGACACCCCAGCAGCAACGCCCACACCCGCTGCCGGGGCCTGGCGTCTAAACCCCACTCTCCCGTGAAAGGAACCAGCGCTCCCCGGAGAACTGGCTGATTCTAGGGCTGAGGCAGCAACACAACAAGATGAAGCGAAGCTGGAGCAGCTGGCAGCGCAAGGAAGGAAGGAAGCGCTCACGAGGGGCGGGGCGTGGGAGGGGAGAACAGCGACAAGGTCCGGGCGGCCAAGGCTGGCACGAGGTGAGCGGCCAGACCAGCAGCGCGAGCTGCGCCCCCGCCACGGCGCAGACGCCGCCCACGAGGCCGCCCTCCTCACGGGACGCCAGGCCACAAGGCGGGTCCTCCCCTGAGCTTCGCTCCCACCCCCGGGAGGGTGCGCTGCCCCCGAGCGGCTGCCAAAGAGACGGGAGGACAGGACGAGGAGCGACTCTCCTCGGCAGACACCCCCCGAGCCAGGTGACCAGGCCGACAGCCCCCGTGACGTCGCGCGGACGTCAGGTGCCCTGATGTGACGTGACGCGAGCGCCACCTCACCTCTGGGCTCTTCTTTCCAAAAACCACAACCCCTGTCTAACCAGGAGAACACACAGCAGACAAACCCCAAGTCAGGGACATGCTACAAAACACCTGAGCGGTCTTCCTCAAAACCGTCAAGGTCACGAAAAAGTCGGCTCCCGGATGGGATCCCGGGCAGAAAGAGGGCCCTGAGGCAGCGCGTGACCTGCAGCCTGGGGCGCGGGGAACAGCAACGGAGCGCCGTCGCGCCTCAGTTTCCACACATGCGCCTCGGTCTGCACCTTTCTGTAATCCTAAAACCACTCCAAAAGAGTTTAATTTTAAAAAGACGCTATTAATAATGCAAATAGGCAAGTCAAACAATGGGAGGTAACACTCTCTCTATATATACATATATATATCTGACATGGCTTGTATCCAGAAGACCTAGAGGAAATTACAACTTGATAATTTTTATAATTGTTTTATTTATTTATTTTTGGCTGCATTGGGTCTTCGTTGCTGCGCGAGGGCTTCCTCTAGCTGCGGCGAGCGGGGGCTACTCTTCATTGCGGTGTGCGGGCTTCTCATTGTGGTGGCTTCTCTTGCAGAGCACGGGCTCTAGGGTCATGTGCTTCAGTAGTTATAGCACACGGGCTCAGTAGTTGTGGCACATGGGCTTAGTTGCTCCGCGGCATGTGGGATCTTCCCAGTCCAGGGATCGAACCCGTGTCCCCTGCATTGGCAGGTGGGTTCTTTACCACTGTGCCACCAGGGAAGTCTCTACAACTTGATAATTTTTTAAAAAGGCTGGGGACTTTCCTGGTGGTCTAGTGGTTAAGAATCCACCTTCCAATGCATGGGACAAGGGTTTGATCCCTGGTCGGGAAACTAAGATCCCACATGCTGCGAGGCAACTACTGAGCACATGGGCCACAACTAGAGAGTCCGCGTGCTGCAACTACAGAGCCCATGTGCCGTGGAGCCTGCGCGCCACAGCTAGAGAGAAGCCCACGCACCGCAGCAGAGGATGCCGCATGCTGCAAGGAAGATCCCATGTGCCGCAACTGAGACACAGCCAAAAATAAATTTAAAAAAAATATTTAAAAAATTTTTTAAATTTAAAAAGGCAAAAATCTTGATCAGATGCTTCGAGCGGGTGTCGCAGACGGATGCATGCCCAGCATCACTGCTCAAGGAGATGCAGATGGAAGACACTAGTGAACACCGCCCTGCCCACCAGGCCCCACACGACAGTCTCACACCCACAGAACACAAGTGCAAGAATGTGCATAACCCCATCACCCAAGACAATGCCAGGAACCCACCCAAGTGCCGTCCCAGGTCGGGCATTGCGCTGTGGACAGCCAGGGCACTCCACAGACCATGGATTCTAACACAGCACCATGAAGGAATGTGGCAGAAATCAGAACCATGCCAGCTTCTGGGGCGCAGGGCTGGGAAGGCTTACGAGGTCTCAGTCAGCCCAGGGCAGCTTAGACAGACATTGTTCCTCACAGAACCGGGGCTGGGAGGCCCAAGGTCCAGGTGCCGGCAGATCCGGCCTCTGGTGAGGGCCCTTCCCGGCCTGCAGACGGCTGCCTTCTCGTGGTCCTCCTGGCCTTGCCTTGGTGTGTGAGCAAGGAGGGGGGTCTCTGTCTTCCTCTTGTTATCAGGGCACCGATCCCCTCATGGGCTCCCCTCACCCTGATCACCTCTCCGAGGCCCCACCTGCAGACAACATCACGCTGGGGGTCAGGGCTTCGACACAAGGATTCGGGGGACACAACATGAGGGAGCCTTTAGGGATGACAGAAATGTGCTCTATCGTGACAGCGTGCAAGTTACACAGCTGTATACATCTGTCAAAACTGGGCAAACCGAACCTATGCACTTCACTTATGTGGATTATATGTAATCACGAACTGAATAAATGCAATTCACTTTCTATTTTGAAAATCTTATTGGAGCCAAAGATCTAAGGAATTGGGTCCAAAAATTTCTACAAGGTAATAAAAAGTTTGGTGAGAATTTAAATTGTACCATGTGTTCTTTCATGACTCTCATTTTTCCTTAGAAGCACTGGTTTCAAGGAAGAAGTCACTGTGATTCTGAACAAGTAACACGTTAGTTAACGGTGGGGGGGGGTGGGGAATTATTCTGGTCCATCAGTAGCTGTCGGGTGCTGGGCCAGAAAACCACATAACAGCTCTCCAACAGGAGGCCCTGCCCGGGTGACCACGGCAGGGGGCGGATGCGATCTTCCAGCCCTGTGGGCAGCTGTGGCTGGAGAGGGGATAGGGGCAGGTGGTCACCAACTTCACAGTTCACGTGTGCTGACCTTTCCTTCTCTCACCGTCGAGCACAACGCAGGAGGGCCCGCTGCATCTCCAGCGCCTCCGTGCGGGTACCTCCAGTCAGCCTCTCAGCGAGCAAAGGGCGCCAACAGGCAATATGAGAACCGCGGACCTCGTCATTCTCCTGCTTCCCATTCTGAAAATCTCCCCACGCTCAAGGAACATCAGCGCAGTGAACGATCTGACCGACGTAAAGGACACACTCCCGGCTGCTGACACTTACGGCTCGGGGGCCTCAGCAGCCCCGAGACGGAGCTGCCGGGCGAACCCTTAGAGCCCACCTGGGGGGTCCCTGGCCTTGGGGACGCGGGATTCCCAGTGCTGTGGTGACCAGAGGTCGTTCTTCAAGTGAATTACGCGACAAATCACAGCTTACCTCGCGGCACAGGGCGATGCAGGGAGGGGCGGGCGGCGCCCCCGGGGTGCGGGGGGTGAGCGCCCTCGAGCCGCGGCTGCTCCGCCTTTGGGAGGAGCGCCCAGGGCCAGGTGGGGTGAGCGTGTGCCAGCAAGGGAAACTTTCCGGAAAACCCAGGTTTGATTTCCTTCTAGGAGCTCCTGAGATCACCGTGGCCGTTCAGACTCTGGCTAACACAGGCTGCTGCGGGGGCGCGGGGAGGAGCAGAGAAGCACGGGGCCCAGCTCTGCCCTCGGCCCCGCAGGGGCCCGGGGAACAGGACAAAAGGGCCACCCTGGCGCTCGGGCACCGAGGAGCTGCGTTGGCTCCAACGCTGCTCCTTGAAACGCTGTGATACGCGCGTCCGAACCCCGGTCTCAATTAAACCGAAACTAAAGCGTCAATTAAATCGTCCTGGTGATGACGCACACAGACTCTGCTGGACCAGACTGGACACTGTGGGGTCGATATATCCACCCGCGGGCCCTCCGGGGCGGCGGGGGGCGCGGAGGAGCAGGGCGGCCGGACCCCGCGCCCTCCGCCCCGCCCCGCCGCTACCGCCCGGCCCGGGGTCCGCACCCCGAGGGCCGCCCCCGCCCTCCCCCCGCGCGCCCGCCTCCGGCCCCTCACTCACCCCCGCGCCCTTCGGGTTCCTCTTTCGTACCCCCCGCCCTCCAGGCGGTCGCGCTGCGCCCCCTGGGACTTGTAGTCTCTCTGCAGCCCGAGCCTCGGTGCCAGGGAGCGTGGCTCCCAGCCCAAAACTACACCTCCCGGCGGTCCACGGTACAGCCCGCCCCCGCCATGTAGGTGCCAGGCCAGTGTTCTCGCGACATCTGGAAGCGCGCGCGGAGTGGCCTGGGAGTGTAGTCTAGGGCCCTGAATAGGGCAGCGGAAGCGACGGGAGGTTTGTGCTGGCCGCACAGACCAGACCGCGAGAGGCCAGCTCTTCGCGGACGCTCGGCTAGGCTGCCCGTCGGTGTCCGGCGGGGCAGCGATTCCGGAGACAGCACGGGGTTACACAGCCGCGTCCCGGAGGGCGGCGCCGCGCTGCGAACAGGGTTCCCGTTGCGCCTCTGGAATTGGCCTGGGGGCCGCTCCCGGCGCCGTGGACGGAGGGGCCGAGAAAAGGCCTCTGTGGGGTTTGCATCCTCTGTGCGCGGTTCCCCAGGAAGGACGCTGTTCCTGGGCTGCCCCTCGCCCAGCTCTGCCACTTTCGGGACCTCAGGCGGAGCCCTGCTCATGGGGTGGGGTCGGGGTACGTGGGATCCCCAGGGTCTGGTCCGCACCAGGGCTGCCTCTGGGGAAGGCTGTGACGAGGAGCTTGGAGAAAAGAGAGTAAGACCGACCACCGCCCTTGTCGTGCTTTCTGTGCCGTTGGGCGGGGGCCGACCTTCCTCAAGGGCGGCTACTCGGAGAGCAGTGTCTGGGCTGGTGGGTCTGAGCAGAGAGGCCTGGACCGGGACGGGCGCCCACGCCGAAGACTGCGGTCCGCATGGACACCTATAACACGGGCTTTTCGCGTCTCTCCCGAACTTCCTCATTCAGTATGAAGAGGGGTGGGTGGGAAAGACGCGTGGTCTCAGGTTTCTTTGAACTGGTGAAGCTGGTCGGACTGGTGGTTCTTTCCAGGAAAGCTCCCACCCCGTGGCCTTGTGGTGCTTCCCAGGCGCTGGGAATGCTCCCCACAGCCGGTCCCAAAGACCATGGGGTCTAGGTGACGGGACTGTTGGCATCCCAGGCTGGTTTGTCCCGACAGGATGACACCGGAGGATGTCCGCCTTGTGGTCTCAGGCTCTCCCTCTGGTCTGTGTCCTGCACGCTGCTCACTTCTCAGCACATGGGGTCGCATGTGTGCGATAAAAGGGCCGGGACCCCGTCGGCGTCGGTGGGGGCATCGGAGTGAGAGTCGGGTGCAGGTTAGGGTCAGGGTCTACAGGTGTACGGAGTGCTGTAGGACAGCTGGCACCAGCCTACGCCTGGCCCCTGGACTCCCAGTTGGCTTCTGCACCAGCTGGCCATCCGGCCCGAATTCCACGGGTTCTCTTCCCCTTGGGAGCCGCCTCAGGACGTTCATCCCAAGTTTGAATGTCCACAATTTTCAACAGAAATAAAGCATCTTGCGCTGTGAGGCTACTCTCCAAGTAAGAGTACTGGGGCAGAGGACAAGTCGCATTTGTGTCTTCTCTTCCCAAGGACAGCGGTAGCTGAGTTTCCTTAGTTGGCGATGGGGGGGGGGGGGTCACTGACGACAGGTTTTCAGGATGGTGTGACTCTTCTTTTTTTTAATTTATTTATTTTTGGCTGCATTAGGTCTTCGGTGTTGTGCGCAGGGTTTCTCTAGTTGTGGCAAGCAGGGTCTACTCTTCGTTGCGGTGCGCGGGCTTCTCATCGCGGTGGCTTCTTGTTGAGCACGGGCTCTAGGTGTGCGGACTTCAGTAGTTGTGGCTCACGGGCTCTAGAGCGCAGGCTCAGTAGTTGTGGCGCACCGGCTTAGTTCCTCCCTGGCATGTGGGATCTTCCTGGACCAGGGCTCGAACCCGTGTCCCATGCATTGGCAGGCGGATTCTTAACCACTGCGCCACCAGGGAAGCCCAATGGTGTGACTCTTGATGGCGATGGTAAAGTCTCTCAAGGGCGAAATTGTGCCTGGGAATGTGGCAGCTCTCGTGGGCCCGTGCAGTCGGGAGGAACCTGCACGGTTCCTGCACTGGGATGTTTGAGAAACATCCTTGGGCAGCAGAGCAGCATCTCTGCCTCCTGGGGGCCCCGCACCCGCCCGCCGTGCCTGTTGCAGAATCATTGCTCCTTTGGACTTAGTCCACTTCCACTTTCTTGGTTGTCTTCTGAAGGCAGGGGAAACAGTGTTCTTCGCCGCCTGCTTCAACCCCACGTGCCCCTAAGGTCAGGCCATCCATTAATAACAGATCATTTAATATCAAGGGGTGACCTTCTCACTCCAGCGATTCTCAGTCCTGTCAAATGTGGGTTTCCTGGAAATGCTGCCAAAGAAGCCTGCAGACAGGCGAAGCAAGTGTATTCTCGACTGACTCTCTGCAGAGTCCCCATCGGGTGGCTGGAGTCTGGGTCAAGGTGGGCGTTCAGTGGGGAGGAGGCTTGGTTCAGATGGGGTAAGGGTCCCCAGGCCGGGGGACGCAGCAAGGCAAGGGATCTGAGGAGTCTGTTCGTGGGATCTATTGAGAACCTCGTGTTTACATTTGTTTTCCCATGAAGTTTCTGAAATGAACAATAAAATTATCTGCAACTTTTATCTCTCCTTGTAGGAGTTTCTTGAAGGCTCATGTAACCCGCTGTCCCCTCGACACCTCTGCTTGGAAGTCTCCTCCATCCTTCACACCCGTGGGCCCACAGGGAGCCCCCATCTCACTAAGCTGAGGAAGTTTCTTCTACTTCTGCTCGGTTTTTCTGTTTGTTTGGTTTTGGTTTTGGTTTTAACCGGGAATGGATGTTGGGTTTTGTTAAAAGCTTTTTAAAAAACCTATGAGAAGTCTGTTCATGTGGTGCATGACATCGATTCTCTGACGTTCAGCCGGCCCTGCGGGCCACCTGGTCGTGATGTGTTCCCCTTTCTATATATTGCTGTGTCAGCTTGCTAAGGTTCTCCAAGTTAAGAATTAATTTGCTAAGAGTTTTTGTATCTGTGTTGCGAGGGACATCGGCCTGTGGTTTTCCTGTAAGGCCTTTGTCTGTCATCAGGGTCGTGTCGGCCTCATAAAAGGGTCGGGGTTGGCCTCCTCTTCAATATTCCCGACCAAGTAGCAGAGAATTGGTCTTGACTCTTCCTTAAATGTGTGGTAGACTTTTTACCAGTGAAGCCATCTGGGCCTGGAATTCTCTTTGTGAGAAGGTTTTTAACCATAATTTCAATTTCTTTAGTGAAGTTATCTACTTAGGTCTGAGCAAGCTTTGGCGATCTTTGGTTGGTTGCCAGATGTGAATTGACCTTGGTGTTGGACAGTTTTGTATTCCATCAGTATTTGAGCTTTGTTCTAGGATGCACAAAAGTTACCTGGAAACAGTTTGACCCTTTTGGATCTTTCGAGCTTTGTGAGGGGGCTCTGGGCCGCACTCACTGCTCCTCACTCCTGAGGCCAGCCCATCTGAGTGCCCTCCCAGCCCCCGCGGCTCCGAGTGTGCACGTGTGCTCGCCTGTGCCTGCCCACCCTGCCCGCCCGCCTGCGGCTCTGTCCTGGGCGCTCCAGCCACACTGGGCCCTCTGGACCATCAGCTCCGTCTCCTGATTCGGGGGGCCCTGGGCCCCGCATCTTGGGGGTCACTGTCCTTGGTCACCTGATGTCCAGTGCCTTGAGGGCGGTCGTCTCCTGGATCTTGCCTGGGCTTTAGCTGGTTGGGGGAGGGGGCGACTGGCCCCTGTGACGCCATCTCGCTAGGAGCAGAAGTCTGTTTCTGTTTTTGTTTTTATCTCCAGCTCCACCCTTTCCTTCCAAACTCCCAGTTCCTGCTCCTCAGAGAAAACAGCCCTGTGCGTGTGTGTTGTGGTTCCCGCCTCCCCAACAATACGAGTGAAAGTTACGCTGGCTTTCCGGGTCAGCTTCCAGTGTCAGCTGCCAGGCGCTTGCTCTGGGCAGCGCCGTGCTGGACTCGCCCCCAGCGGCCCCCCGCACAGGCCTGTCTCCGGGCGGTGGCATCCAGGGCCATGTCGTCAGGGGTGTGGAGTGTCAGGGCTCAGCCAGCTCCCTGAGTGCCAGCCCCTGCTCTGTAAGGCGGGCAGGGTGTTACCTGGCCCCCTCCAAGGGCAGGGAGAGGCCTGGGGAGCAGTGGGGGGCGGGACACGTCATGGACGTGAGGAAGAGTCTGTGCCAGGTGAGTGGCTGCTGGGCGGTGGCCCCGTAGGGTCCAGACGAGGCTGAGAGAGATGTTCTGGGACCTTCTGAGGGTCCCCGTGAGCTGCACAGTCCCAGTTCCATCAGGTTGCTGGGGAATATGAGGACGTCTCTTAGGAGCCCGGCCGGCTGAAGAATAACTTCCAGGCTGAAATGGAAAATATTTTTACTGTCTTAAGGACCACAGAAATGCCAAATCCCTTAGAGCAGTCACGTGGGGGGAGGCGCCCTGAAGGCCACAGGGAGCAATGTGGGATGCGGGCCGGCTGCCAGCAAAACCCGCCAGGGTCAGCGACTGGATCTAGCCGGCACCCCGCAGAAATCCCTGCGGTCGAGGTTTCCGCCCAGGCCTGTGCGCAGACTGTCCGTGAGTGGGCGCCTCCCCACCGGGGGTTTCAGTTCACTGCGGGGAGGGCTAATAGGAGAAACAAAACGTCAGGCACTGATACTTGTTTGTGTTGAAGTGGAATCAGTACATGTTTTGTGTTTGTCGTGCATCTCCTGTTGAGATGGTGAGCTTTGCCACCAAATCATCGTTCAAGGGAGGACTTTATTTACAGTTGTTGCTTTAAGATGAAATCCTACTAAACTTATGTAAGTAAGTGTTGAAAATTTAAGAGAATTTTTGGAATAACCTACATATAAGTTTAATTAAAATAGGTATCTGTCAGTTATTTAATTGGGAGGATTTTGTTAATTCAGATAAAGTTTAAAAGGAAATAGAATGTTGGGAATTCCCCAGCGGTCCAGTGGTTAGGACTCAGCATTTTCACTGCCGGGGCCCAGGTTCAGTACCTGGTCGGGGAACTAAGATCCCACAAGCCGAGTGGCGAGGCCAAAAAAAAAGGAAAAAGAAAAAGAAATAGAATGTATTACATTTGTAAATAGTTTAAAATATTAGAAGGTGGGCAAGAGACATGAAGGGACATTTCATTGAACAAGGTCTACAGGTGGCAGATAAGCGAATGTAAAGATGCTCAGCATCATTTGCCATCAGGGAAACGCAAGTTAAAACCACGTGACGTACCACCACTCACCCATCAGAGTGGCTAAAATTAAAAATAGTGACAGCACCGAATGCTGTCGAGGCTGCAGAGGACCCGGATCGCTCCTGCGTTGCTGGTGGGTGTGAAAGGGCAACAGGCCCCGGAAGGCTGTCTGACAGTTTCTCATAAACCGAGCATCACCTACCGCATAAGCTGGCAGTGGCACTCCTGGGCATTTATTCCAGAGAGACGAAAACTGGTGTCCACACAAAAAACTGATGTTCACAGCGGCTTTGTTTGTAAAACCCAAACCTGGCAACCACCCAGGTGTCCCAGGTGGCAGAGCAGGTCAGCCAGCTGTGGGGCACCTGCACCAGGGGGACTGCGGGCATTGGCTGGGTGAAAAAAAGCCAGTCTCAAAAGCACCCTTATTCCTGAAATGGCAGAGTTATGGAGGTGGAGAACAGACGACAGTGGGTGGGGGCAGCTGGAAGGCTCCTTGCGGGGGCCACTCTGCACCTGACTGCGGGGTGTTCCCGGGATCACACGTGGAACCAGATGACAACTAAGCACACAGCGAGCAATGCCACGGTTTTGGGGAGATGTTCCCGTCGGGGAAACGGGGTAGCTTCTCTGCCCCCATCTGGACTTGACCGTCTCAGGGTCTTTGTTTCTGTCCCGTCTCCTGAAACCCAGTGGCCCTTCTCATGCTCAGCTTTTCCTGTAAGATGGCTGCTCAGACAAAGGGTTCCCAGCCCCTCCGCATCCTGCTGCTGCAGAAAGGGGGGACCCTCTGGCTGGGCCAGGGTCACCCAGAGGAGCCTGAGGCACAAACAGCCCGCACCCCTGACCCAGGGCTCCCAGAGCGCCTGTGGGCATTTCTGTTGCGTCAACCCAGGAAGGAGGTACCCTGGGCGCCCAGGGAGCAGGCGTGCCCAGGCTTGCCTCCCACTGCTTCCCGCTCCTGGAAGGGGGGGGCAGGCAGTTATCCGCTCTGCACTGGGTTCCCTGGGGGCTACCCTCCCCCGACCCCCACAGTAAGAGAGTGTTCTGTGCAGGTACTCAGAAGGTGATGTGACCTGGGCGGGCATGGGCAGGCTCAGGACCCCCAGCCCCACGGAGCCCCTCGGGCCTGTGCCCCACTCCCCGCCCCCACTGGGCATCTGCACGGCCCGGGGGGAGCAGGCGAAGGTCCTTGGCTCTCCCCAAGCAGCGCCTTACGCTGGGGGAGGCGGATCATCCGCTAATTCATTGCCCGCAATTAGAAGGCGGCCTTCATTGCTCTTTACGACCCTAACCCCCACCCGGCCCTTCCCAATCTGGCCTGTTTCCCTGGGCTGTGGGCTGCCTGCAAATGTCGTGCAGACCGATGGGTGGGGCTGTCATCTGAAGACCAGCAGGAAGCCGTGCCGGGTGCCCAGACACTCCACCCGGAGCTTACATTTCAGGGTCCTCACCGCGTGGGGACTGTGTAGTCACCGGTCACCTGGTGAAGGGCTGGGTGGGGACAGCACCTTGGGAGTGCCAACCTCCTGGACGCCGTGCCTGCCAGGCGGACCTCTGGGCCCCACGTGCACCCCGCTCACAGCTGAAAGACCAAGAGCACGTTTAACCTTTGCTGGAAACTTCTCAGAGCTCCAGGGACCCAGCCCAGCAGGGAGGCCAGTCCCCTGCTTGTCATTAGCAAACCTCTGGGCTGGGCTGGGCTGGGATGACCTGGGTCTGGCTGCCTCTGGGGCTCAACCATCCCTGGCTGGGGCCCTGGGGATGGCGCGTTCCCAAGCCAGCCTGCAGGTGGCGCCCTCGTGCAGCAGGTGGCGGCCAGCGCCTCAGCTGCCCCAGGCCCTCGGACTGCAGAGGGAGCAGGCCTGGGCCTGGACCCTTTCCTTTCCTGGAGGCGCAGAAATGTGTGTGTGGGTGCTCCTGGGCTGGCACTGAGGCCCCCTTCCCTGGGGGAGGAGAAGGGGACCCCGCCTCGACCAGCAACACCCAGTGCCTCCCTGTTCCAGGAACCCGAAAACCCGCCACCATGGCTGCCTGGGGTCCCCAAAACTGGGAGCAGCCCCAGCAAACTCGGGCTGTCAGGCCTGCCCAGCACACAGGGCCCCGCCCTCATTTTCTGTGTCATCCCTGGGACTCGGAGGGGCTGTTCCTTCCCCTGCAGTCGTGTTCCTGTACCTCATCTCAGACCTCAGACCCCCCTTCCATCCGATCACACAGCCCCTCGCCCTCGCCATGGGAGGGTCCTGGTCGGTTCCTGGGCCTGGTCGCTGGGACCCCTAGTGGCCCACCTCCCTGACCCACGCCCAGGCCGCCCCCACCCACCGAGGCCCGCGTGGCCACAGCCACCCATTCACCCAGACACGTGAGTCAGGGTCTCCAGAAAGAGACCAGCAGGACACACATGGACAGACAGAGATTCATTATGAGGACTTGGCGGTCATGGAGGCCGAGAGCCCCTGGGTGTGCAGTTGGCCAGCTGGAGGCCCCGAGAGTGCAGGGTCACTCTGGGCCAGAGGCTGGAGGCATCCCCTTAGTGGGGAGGACCGGCCTCCTTGTTCCATTCAGGCCCTTGACATATCGGACGAGGCCCACCCTCACAGGAGGGCCATCTGCTTTCCTCTGACCACCGATTTGTGTTAATCTCACGGAAAAATGCCTGGGACGAGGTCTGGCCGCATACCTGGGCTCCCCGTGGCCCAGCCAAGCTGACACAAAATCAGCCCAGACCCTGGCTTGCTGTGGGGACTTGGGACGGCGTCAGAGCTGCTGCAAAGAGTGACAAACGCATAGGATGAGTGCACACATGTGCCCGTGAAAAACAGATTGAATGCTTGGAAAGCCTGGTGGAGGACACATGTCCCCACGATTCCCCAGACAGCAGGAACCGCCACAGGGCCGGCTGCGCGTGGCCTGGCGTTCCTAGGAGTTAGGTTGACTCCAAATGTGTATCTTTTCAAAACTCCTCCCACTTTATAGTCTTAACCGACCAACCGCCAGTCCATCAGCAAAAACAAACAAACGCCCACCAAGGGACGAGTGGCTTCCAGGACACAAACCAAATGCACTGATCCTGACCAGTGTCCCGGGATCCCACCGCCCCAAGCAGCCCTCCCCTCCGACTCCCGACTCACTTCTCAGTGGACGCAGTGTGAGGAAGAGGGAGGCGGCACGTCCAGGGCTGGTCATCAGGCGGCTGCGGCCACCCTCGCAGGCAGCTGCGGGACCCTCCCCGCGGAGCCTTGTGCCACATCAGCCGCTCTGGCTTCCCAGCCACAGAAAGACAGAGACACTGCTGTTTCCAGGCACCGTGCTGGGGCCACCTGTTACGCAGCAGCACCTGACTGACACGGGGTTGGTCTGGAAGTGTCTTTTCCTGCCTCGTCCCCCGTTGCTCAGGACCAGCCACGTCCTGGCTGACCTCTGGGTGGACAGAGCCTTCCCTTGCACCTCGCATTCCCAGGATTTCCCCTGCCTCTGTCCTCCTCGGTCCCTGGGCTGGCCTTTGCCCCGGGCCGGGGTCAGCTCTGCCTTCCCATCTGGGCAGGGTGGCTGGGAACGCAGCCGGGCCAGCATCCCCACGCCCCCCGGGCCCTCCAGGGCGGCCATGGGGTCCTCCGACTTTCAGCCCATGTAATACTTAACCCTGAGCACCAAGCCCCACCCTGGGCAAATATTTATTTGGCAATTAAGGGCTCACCAGGACGAAGGCCACGGAAGGTTCTCACAGCCGCAGAGGCACAGGAGTAAACCGCAGTGGCCGACTGGCGGGGAGTGGGGAGGGGTCATCGGCGTGGGGGCCCTGGGCCGTGGGAGGGGAGCTGGCTGCACCTTGGGGATTTCGGGCTGCTCCACAACAACGTCCCACCCAGCAGGAGGCCACGCTTGAGGGGCTTTGGACATCCATCCCCAGTGCAGGGGGCGTGGGCAGCCCGCACAGGATGTGTCCCAGTGCCCGGCCGCAGCGTACTGATGCCCCGATAGCTGGACCGGAAGCGCCGGTACCCTGCGGGGGCCGAGGCCTGGAGACACGCCCGAGGGTGGCAGAGCTCCCAGCCTGGGGGCGGAACGGTGCCCTTGCCCCGGAGCTCGGGTACAGCAGCGGGACTGCTGCAGGCCGCTCCTGACGGCACCACCCCTAGCCCTTGCTCACCGTGGAGGGGCCGTGGTGTGTATGGCATGTCCTGCAGGGGCCTCAGCTGGGCAGGCTCAAAGGCCAGGAAGGGGGCTGTGGCCTGTCTCTCCTGACCACAGCGGCAGTGTGGGCAGGGCTGGGCAGGGATGGGCCCAGAGCTGGCTTCCGCCTGGATTCCTTCCAGGACACCTCCTGCCCAGGCCCTCATGGTGCCCTGGAGGGAGAAGCTGGGTGGGGGTTGTGTCCTCGGTCTAGCCTCGGTCCCCTCGCCGACCCCCAGGAATCTCCTGGGCAGGGGCAGGTGCCACCCAGGCAGACCCTGTTCCCCTCTGCTCTCTGGGCGCTGGGCCTGCGGTCAGGTGCATGGAGGGGCCACACGCCACAGAGCCCGACCCACTTAGAGCTGAGCCATCCAGGGAGTGATGGGCATCGTCCCAGTCAAGGGCTGGCCGCCAGCTGAAAGAGAGCCCCAGGGTCCCAGGCAGAAATGTGAAGCGTCGCCGTCGCAGATCCTGGCAGGACCCCTCAGCCCCCGGGGGCATGAGCACACACGTGCAGCTGGTGAGGATGGACAGCAAGGGGGGCGGTGGGAGGGGAGGAGGGGGCACAGGCCAGGGGGGCGGGGGAGGCCCCACAGTTCTGACTGGGGGCAGCCCCCCTCTCCGGCCACCCTGGAGTGTTGGCCTGCGGGGTGGTCCCAGTGTCCCCAGGGAGCGGCACCAAAGGGACCACGGTGCCCGGCCTTCCGTGTGGCCTAGGACGCGGCCAGCCTGCAGGGCCTGGGGCCCGGTTCTCCGCCTACTTCTGACTGGACCTGGGAGGAGCCAGGAGGCCTCCCTGTGGCTCATCTGTAGAGTGGACGTGAGCCGGGGACACCAGTGGGGCAGTCACCTACCAGGCCACTGGCTCTCTGAGCTCATCCCTGGAATTCTGATCAGAAACAGGCAGCAGGGCGCTCACCCAATGCCCCAGAAACCAACTTGTTATGCACAGATAATACAGGCCGACCTCTGCGGGTTCCGTTCCAGACCACCCAACACAGCGAATGTCACAATAAAGTGAATCATGCATTTGCTTTCCCAGAGCATATAAGTTATATTTACACTGTACTGTAGTTTATTAAGTGTGCAATAGCATTATGTCTAAGAGAACCAACGTGCACACCTTAATTTAAAAATACTTTATTGCTAAAAAATGCTGTCATCTGACAATGCAGGGTTGCCACACACCTTCAATTTGTGAAACACACAGTATCTGTGAAATGCAATGAACACCACAGTGGGCCTGCATTAGGTTGTGCGGCTACCACGCCCCATCAGGGAGGTGTCATAACAAAGTGAGAAGATACAACATGGCCTTGGATGGCACGAGCGTAATTGGGTTTTTAACCCAGTATTTATTTACTTAGATTTACTTATATCAGTACACAGGAAAACGTTTGCAAGGAAGCGCACGGAGATGCCAGCGCCTTCCGTGTGGGGTGGCGCTGCTGGTGGCTCCTTCCCACAGTCCAGCGCATCTTCCGCCATGAGTACTGGCTTCATGGCCAGGGAAAACCCTGCCGTGTGCCGGCGATCTCCTGCCCGCGGCGCGGCTCCCCGGCGCTTTCTGCGTGAGTGGTGCCCGTGGGTACCCCGCAGTTGCCTCCCACTGCCCGGCTCACTGCCAAGGGTCCCTTGGTTAAACACGGGAATTGCCGACCACTTTTTTTTTTTTTTTGAATAAATTTATTTTATTTATTTATTTATTTTTGGCTGAGTTGGGTCTTCGTTTGTGTGCGAGGGCTTTCTATTGTTGCGGCAAGTGGGGGCCACTCCTCATCTCGGTGCGCGGGCCTCTCACTATCGCGGCCTCTCTTGTTGCGGAGCACAGGCTCCAGACGCGCAGGCTCAGTAATTGTGGCTCACGGGCTCAGCTGCTCCGCGGCATGTGGGATCCTCCCAGACCAGGGCTCGAACCCGTGTCCCCTGCATTGGCAGGCAGATTCTCAACCACTGCGCCACCAGGGAAGCCCCCCGACCACTTTTAAGAGCTGGTGCCTCCCACCCAGGGGCCCACCGAGCCCCCCACCCTGGGGCGGGCCGTGCAGCGGGAGCCACGGAGAACAGCACTTGTCGAGCGTTTCTGGCGGCAGCGAAGTGCTGAGCACGGCTGGCTCTCTTCTCATCTCACACAGCCTCGACTCTGTCTTGCAGTCCCAAGGCCTGGCCTCCGGCTGCTGCACTGCCCAGCGCCTGCGCGGGCTGGAGGGCCCGGCGCCTCACCGTTCTTCAGAGAGAGCTGGGGGTGGTCGCAGGTTCCAGCCCATAGGCTTCTCGAGTCCGCATTTCACCCCAGAAGGAAACTCTGCGGAGCTGATGCTACATCACTGCATCCCTCTCACCCCGGGGAGAAAGCCTGGCGGTTGGCCTTGCGAAGTTGCAGAAACGCAGCTCACGGGGCCTCGTGGGAACGGCTTCTCCATCACCACAGCCCTCAGCTGCTGCTCTGGCCTTGCAGGCCCCTGCCTGGGCCCCGGGGCTCGAGGCGGGCTGGTGCCTGGGGGAAGGGGCGCCCCACTGGCTGGCATGGGCCTGGGAGCTCCCCAGACGTTGGATTCTAAGGGTTCTGACCCTGGGCCGACCCCAGCCCCCCTGAACTTCTGACAGCCTGGACCTGGACACGCCTCTGCAGGCACACCTTCCCAGCCGAGGGCCAGGCCGTGCCCTCAGCAGCCACACAGCGGGCTGGACCTGGTCCTCAGTCACTTCCCGGTGGTGAGTGGGGTGGCACGGGCACACGCACACACGTGCACACGCTCCGAGGAGGTCCTGCCAGCCGCCCGTCAGTGCCCTGCCACCACACACACTGGTGGACACGGGAAGCCGTCTCCCGGTGCCCCCAGGGGCTGAAAGAGCCTCACGGTCGGCGCTGCCCTTTTCTACTCCGGGCATCTGAGCTGTCCCTGCAAGCAGAGGTGATTGCCCCAGAGGCACAGGACAGAAAGCTGGACGTGGGGAGGCTGTCACCACGCGGAGTCTGATGGGGGGCCAGCTCTGACACCAGCCCTGGCGCAGGGCAGGCCCGGGCTCCCCTGTCTGGGGTCAGACCCTTGCCCTGACCCAGTGCTTTGCTCCAGGGACACCACTGACCCCCGCTGTTGGGGGTCGTGGTCATGGTTCCAGCACCGTGGCCTCCCTCCCACTCTCCCTGGCCTGGACCTGCTGGTCACCCCCCATCCTCAGACCTGCCCCCGGGCAGCGGGGCCCCTCCTGGTCTCTGTCTGCTGCCCCTACTTGTCACTCCTTCCCGGGCGAGGGCATCTCATCCTTCGCCAACTCCCGTACACGCGTGGTTTCTCCACAGATCTGATCCCGCACGCACCACCAACGGTCCCTCCAGTTCCTGCTCCCCCGGACGTAAACCTCCCCTAAACTGGGTGAGAAGAGCCAGCACACACCCCGAGATCCTGCAGCCGCACCCCTTGGGTTGGTGCTCTTCACCTGTTTCCCTGGTGGTGCCCTGGCTCCCCCAGCAATGTTACGAGTCTGAACAAAATTCACCTCTCGATGCTTTTTCTCATGTTTCTCTGATTCTTGGTGCTGGATACTTGCCTAAGCACAGCTTCCTGGAGGTGACTCCCTTGTGAAAAGATGTTACCTTGAGGCCAGAGGATTCTAATGTGTCAGTTCTTCAAATCTCTTTTTTTTTTTTTTTTGGCCGAGCCACGTGTCTTGTGGGATCTTAGTTCCCCGACCAGGGATTGAACCCATGCCCCCTGCAGTGGGAGCAAGGAGCCCTAAACGCTGGACCGCCAGGGAATTCCCTCAAATATCTTATATGTCGGGACAGTAAGCTCTTTTCCTGTCATGTTTTCCATTGGAAATGGTGAGACATGTTCCTTGTTCCCTGCTTATGATGATTTGTTTTCTGATATGCTGTCTCTACTCCCCTTGCCTGGATTCTCTGTCTGAGAACTGCATGAGCATCTTAAATGCCAGTAGAATTCACATCCTACAACGAGCTAACACCTGAGTCCCTGTGAGGACTCCACCAATGGTCCCTCTAGTTCCAAAGGGGCCTCATGATGCAGCCAGATGTGAGGGAAGGGACCTGCCCACTGCGTCCACTGCTGGACCCCAGCGCCCAGCACAGAGAATGTGGACAGCAGGCAGTCTTCCTCGTGTTTGGAAGCTTGGTCCTCAGTGTGCTGTGTCTTGGGCCACCCCTGACTCCTGTGCATTGCACACCTTCCCATAGATGAGCAAAGGCTAAGGGAGGTCAGGGCTGAGGAAGGTCAAGCAGCACTGTGGGAAGGTGTGTCCTGCTGTGCGGACTTGCAGTGAAAGGGCATGTAGGGTTTGCCTCTTAACATCAAGATCCTCTCTGTAACTAATGAAATGCAACAGTGTATTAAAAATAGTACATCATGATCAAATGGGCTTGTAACAGGAATTCAATAGATTAAAGGAGAAAATGTGGTTACCTTATTTGATTCAGAAAAAGCTTTAAATAAATTTCAAAACCTAATTGTGACTTTTAAAATACCTTTTAAAACACTTGCGTTAAAAGTGAAGTTCAGGGGCTTCCCTGGTGGCGCAGTTGTTGAGAATCTGCCTGCCAACGCAAGGGACACAGATTCGAGCCCTGGTCTGGGAGGATCCCACATGCCGCGGAGCAGCTAGGCCCGTGAGCCACAACTACTGAGCCTGCGCGTCTGGAGCCTGTGCTCCGCAACAAGAGAGGCCGCGATAGTGAAGAGGCCCGCGCACCGCAATGAAGAGTGGCCCCCGCTTGCCGCAACTAGAGAAAGCCCTCGCACAGAAACGAAGACCCAACACAGCCAAAAATAAATAAATAAATAAAAATTAAAAAAAAAAAAAAGTGAAGTTCCGGACTTCCCTGGTGGTCCAGCGGTTAAGACACCACGCTCCCAATGCAGGAGGCCCGGGTTTGATCCCTGGTCAGGGAAATAGATTGCATGCGCTGCAACTAAGACCCGGCGGAGCCAAATAAATTTAAAAATAAATAAATGAATAAATAAATAAAGTGAAGTTCACTAACACGATAAAGTTCACACATCAAAACCTCGTAGCAAACTTTACACTAACTGGAGAAACTTCCAATGCATTCTCTTTAAGATCTGGATGAGGTCAAGGGTACCCCCATATCATGGCTACTGTGTAACATAGGACTGGAGATCATGGCCAACATGATAAGGAAAGAAAAATAAATGAGGCATATGATTATAAGAGAAGACATAAAAAATCAATATTATTTGCAGAAGATACAATCATCTATCTAGAAAAACCAGTAGAATAGATGGGAAAACTTTAGAATAAGAGTCCAATAAGATTGCTGAATAAACGACCAATCTACAAGAATCAATAGTATTGATTAGAACATTAGGCTGAGTGAGATAAACCAGTCACAAAAGGACAAACAATTATGATTCCACTCATATGAGGTCCCTGGAGGAGTGAAACTCGAAGACTGGAAGTAGGAGGGTGGGTACCAAGGGCTGGGGGAGGGAGTGGGAAGTGAATTTTTAGTGGGGACAGAGTTTCAATTTGGGAAGATGAAAAGGTTCTGGACGTGGATGGTGGTGATGATTGCATAACAACGCAAATGTGCTTAATATCCCTGAGCTGTGCACTTAAAAATGGTTAAATAGTAAATTTTATGTTAGGTGTATTTTATCAAAATAAAAAAACAATAGTATAAGAATGAAGCCAGACAAGTCTCAAAAGTCGCATACTGTGTGAGTCCATTTCTATGAAATATCCAAAATAGGCAAATCCACAGAAACAGAAAGCAGATTGGTGGTTGCCAAGGAGAACAGGGAGTCACTGTGTAATGGGTACAGGGTTCCCGTGCGGTGGTGACAATGTTAAGCAACTGCATATAGAGGGGGTGTAGTTGCACAACATTGTGAATGTACTAACTGCCACTGGAACGTACACTTTAAAATGGTTAATTTTATGTTATGTAAATTGCACCTCAATTTTTTTAAATGAAAAAATCAATAATATTGCTCTATACCAGCAATAACCCATTAGGAAAAAAAAGAATTCACAATAGCAAGGAAGAAAATAAAGTATCTAGGAATCAACTCAGGCAAGAATATACACAACCTGAATGGAGAGAACTGTAAACTGAGATAAAGGCTGTGGGTGCTGATCTGGGTCAGTGGAGAGGTCTTCTGCCTTCTTGGGCACAAGAACAATGTTACACAGACATTGCCTCTTCCTAATTAATCTGTAAGGTCCATGCAATCCTAGTCAAAATTACAGTTGGAGTTTCACAGGGACTAGACAAATTTACTCTAAAATTTATGAGAGGAAAAAGTCATGAGTAATGAGGTAAACATTTAAAAAAAGAGGGAAGAGGGGAGCTAGCTCTTCCAGACGTTGGGGCGCATGGCAAGGTGACAGTTACACAAACCAGGCAGAAACGACATGTAGGCAGAGGGACGGGATGGGTTGCAGGCACAGACCTTACAGTCATGTGTGTTTAGTGTACGATGCCAGGGCCAGATGGAGTAACCGGGATGGGGATGGGAAGCAGGCTCATGGTATAGAGCACGTGCAAGACAGGTGGTCCAGGGAGAACCCATCGGTGACACCCGGTGGCCTGGGAGAGACGGGGAAGGAGGCCTTAGGCACAGCCTCAAACGCACGAACCCTCGGGCAAACAAGGGATGCATTTGATTATACAAATCAGGATTTCTGATCAATGGATAGGCAGAGCTGGAGAAGATCACTGAATGTGCCCATCCGTAGGGACTGTTATCTAGGACATACAAGGAACTCCGCAATTTAACAGGAAAGGAGAGGAATCCTACCAAAAAAGTGAGAAAATGATCATGTTTCAGAAGACCTGGTGTGGGGACACCTTCAAGCCCGTTAGCAGTTAGAGAAACACACGTGAGTCACAAGGAGGGGCCGTCCCACCATCAGACTGTCTGACATGGAGCATTGGAATGTGTGCGGGCATGGGACCCGTAGGTGAGTGTAGATAGGGTGGGCAGGTGTGGATGGCGCAGCCCAGCTGGGGACGTGGCCAGCTGGGTGAGGGCATCCCCAAGGAGCTGCATGGGGGTGGCAGGCATGTGTGGGTGGGCAGCCTGAGGAGGGCAACTCACAGGGCCTGGAAGCTCAGGGCTACACAGATGCCTCCTGAAATCCGGTGCTGAGTGAATGGGGGGATGAGAGGAATGTGGGGTCAGCAGTGCCGGCACCCAAAACAACCAGTGCAGCCTGTAGGGAGCAGGATGGGGCGGGGGGGCGGGACTGGCAACCCTCCTCGGAGGTCAGAAGGACCGAAGCCCTCTTGTCCGAGGAGCCCCAGCCATGCGCACCCGGCCGGCTGCACCGGAGGTCAGGGGTCCTGGCCGTGCAGCCTTGCCCAGGTGCCCTCTTTCCTCACTGCCCCTTGGGTGACCACCATGCCAGCGGGCAGGCCCTGAAGGGCCTCCCCGGCATGTGTGTCCCTGGGGTTTATTCCCAGCACAGGCCTGTGGCTGCCCAATCCACCCTCCTGATCACCCGCTGTGCCTGAGTAGAGCCTGGGGTGTGCAGGGGTCGCCGATCGCCCGCTGTGCCTGAGTAGAGCCTGGGGTGTGCGGGGGTCGCCGATCGCCCGCTGTGCCTGAGTAGAGCCTGGGGTGTGCGGGGGTCGCCGATCGCCCGCTGTGCCTGAGTACAGCCTGGGGTGTGCGGGGGTCGCCGATCGCCCGCTGTGCCTGAGTACAGCCTGGGGTGTGCAGGGGCCACACGCTACCGCAGGAACGTGGGGACCCCGGTCGGGCGGGGTGGCGGGGGCCGCTCTCCTGCCCCACCTGCCCAGGCCCCTCGTGTCTGGCCTCCCTGCTCAGCCTCACCTCTGGCTGCTGCACGGGAGCCCCACCCCCAGCCCCGCGCCAGCTCAGCCTCCAACGCGCAGGGCTCCCTCGGGCGGGTCCTGGGACTCTGAGCCCAGCGCCCCCGTGGCGGCACAGAGCTGGGCCGCCTGGACCCCCGTCCTCTGGTGGTGGTGATCCCGTGTCCTGGGGAGTCCAGTGCCCTCCCTCACGGGGTCAGTGGGCCTTGCCTGGGCCACCTTGAGCGTCAGTCACTCCTGTCCCAGAGCTGGAGAAAATCGAGGTCTTTTTAAAGGAAAGCCCTGGTTTCCCAGCTCACTGTGTGAAGGCCATTCTGGGGGGCAGGGGGGCGGCCAGACTGCCCCTCCCCCGTCGTGGCCACAGGGCCCACAGGAGCTCGAGCGGCCCCTGCCACGTGCTGCTGCAGGGTCACGGGTCCAATCTTGGACGCGCACAGAGCTAACCGCAGGCTGGAAGCGGGCGTGCAGGGTGCAGGGGTGGCACCGGCTCGGCTCCAGCAGTTTGAAATATGAGGCTGTTGGAAGAAATCGCAGAACGGGTGTGGGGTTAGAGGCCAGGGAGGTGGGTGCTGCGGGTGGGAGAGCAGTCGTCGAGGCGGTTTCACGTCCAGAGAGCGAGACGAGACCGGCTTGCTGCTCGCCTGATGGCCAGCCGGCTCCCCGAGCCCTGTAACCACTTCTTCTCTCCTCCTTTCTCTTTTTTAGCCAAGGCAGGTTTCCCTGTTACTATTGAGGGCTTTGCTCCTGAGCGAAAGCCCCCTGGCATTCTGTGTAGACAGACACTGCACACAACCTTGGTTTTCTCCCAGGCAGAAGTTAAAAATTATTCAAGGCAGAATTCCTGGGCTGTGCCGCAGAGGCCGGTTGTACCAGGCAAAGGCTTCCACCGCATCCCCCGGCCGGGCCGCGATAAGGCAGCCGGGGAGCCGCGCCTCGGCGACACCGCCCGCCGCCCTCATGGGGACCAGGTAGGACTGCGGCTCCCAGGCAAGCGCTGGGGAGAGCTTGTCTCGTGGGGTCTGCGGTTCCCCCGTGGCTTCTGAGCACAGCTGGCTGGAAACATCCCTTCCCCCAACTCTAAAGCTTTTCTTTCTGTGCGGCCGTCCAGCCCTCGGTCTCTGGGGCGCCCCGGTGGGGCCACTGGGACGTCCCAGCGGTGAGCGCAGGGGCCATGCCCTGGGCCGGGGGCGCCTGTGGGGAAAGTGGGGGTCTCTGGGAGAGCTTCTTTCGGCTGGAGGGGTTTTCCAGAGAGCCGTCTGTCTCTGCTGTTTGTTGGGCAATGGGGTGGGGATCGTGCCCTCGGCACACATTTGGGGGAGGTGGAAATAGCTGGGCAGGCTGGAGCTCCCCAGCGGGCGACGGGGGACGTTCCGCCCCACTTGAGGAGATCCCTGGGCTCCCCCAGGAGAAGTTGGGGACCTCGGTGACGTTTGTGGGTGCTTTTGAGCTTCCAGTGGGCAAAGGTGACTGTTAAGGCCTGAAACTGTTCATGGGGCCTGCCTTTGACCAGCCACCTCTGAACACAGCCAGAATCCAGGGCCCAGTAGGAAGGGGGCAGGTCTGAGACACCTGAATTTACATGACAGTGGCCAGGAGGCTCTTGCAAGGGAACCAAATTTATTCCACTTAACAAGATGCGTGTGTCTGTGAATTACCCCAGAGGTGTGGAATTCGGAATTGGCTAGAGCAGGACCAGCTTCCTTCATCAAAGCTGAAATTCAGTCCTACCCCGGGTGTCGCGGTAACAAGAGGGCACAAAAGAAATAAGACGTGGGCCTAAGACCCGGGACCGCGCCACCACAGCGCTCGCCCCGGGGGTCTCCTGGCAAGGTGGGCAGGATGCAGCGGAGGCAACAACACCTGACTGGGAAGGTGGACTCGGGGTGGAGGTGCTGGACCCCACGTGGCCTCATGATGGGAAAACCCAGAGAAACGGGCTCTGTCCCAGCAGAATATCAACTGTCAGAGAAGAGGCGGGGAATGTGGCGAGGTCGGGGATGCAGAAGAATTGGGCAAGGTGATTAGAGACACAACCCAGAAAACACAGTGAAAGCAGACAGGTCCACAGCCAAGTTTGATTACAGGTCCTTCCAGCATTATGGAAACAGTTCCCGGGCCGCAGAGCGGGGGTAGGGCACCCGATGAGTTTTAATTTCATTTTTGTCAAAGTTATACTTGGTTTAAGAGTCAAGCATTTCTGGGCTTCCCTGGTGGCGCAGTGGTTGAGAATCTGCCTGCCAATGCAGGGGACACGGGTTCGAGCCCTGGTCTGGGAAGATCCCACATGCCGCGGAGCAACTAGGCCCGTGAGCCACAACTACTGAGCCTGCGCGTCTGGAGCCTGTGCTCCGCAACAAGAGAGGCCGCGATAGTGAGAGGCCCGCGCACCGCGATGAAGAGTGGCCCCCGCTTGCCGCAACTAGAGAAAGCCCTCGCACAGAAACGAAGACCCAACACAGCCATAAATTAATTAATTAATTAATTAATAATAATTAAAAAAAAAAAAGTCAAGCATTTCTGCAAGATTCAGGCAAATGCAGTCCCCGCCACCCAGCCACGCCGGCCACAGGGGCCACCGTTTCTGTCTCCCAGATAATTCCTGCACTCTTTACCAGCATCTATGCAACAGCATGATTGAATGACAAATTCTTGGGGTTTCAGATTTAGGTATTGTCTATTGAATTCACCCCAGGGAAGCTGGGTTTATTTCTTCTGCCTCGCCCCTCTCCCCCACATACTCGGGTCCCCCTGTTTTTCCAAAGGAATGACGTTATAATTTTAGTTAGCTCTGAATTCAGCGGTTAGATTTGTGTTCCCGCCGGGCCTGTGACAGGCCATGGTTACCGTTCCAATCAGAACATGTGTTGTTTTCAACACATGTTGAAACATGTGTTGAACACATGATGTTAATCATCGCCTTCCTTTTTCATGCGTGCTGAGTTTTCTCTGCACTCATGACTAATTCATCCTCAGACTCTCGCCAGTGGCTTAGGTTCAAGCACACGGGTATTTCTGAAGTGGTCCGTCCAGGAGCCTCCACCCTTTGCCCGTGGTGGCCCGTCCTCCTGGGTCTACATCAGGGCTGCTCCCTTCACCCCTGAGATCTCCCCTGGCCTTCACCTGGAAGATTCCCTTTGCTTCTCCTGGTTGGATTTTCCTGGCCCCCACACCCTCCTTTTTCTCGGTTCCCTCCTGCCCTGGTGGAGCACGGCCTTGCTGAGAAAGGGCGCCTGGCAGACGTGTGGCTTTCAATGCCTTGTCCCTCCCCGGACGTGGAGGCGCATTGCTGGGTGTAGCGCTCCAGCCCTGAGCCACGTCCCTCCAAAGTGGGACCCCAGCTTCTGAATTTACCTGCTGCTGTGGGTAAATTCAACCCCACTTTAACTCCTGATCCGTGGTGTGAAACTGGCTTGTCTTTTCTTTTTATTTTATTTATTTATTTATTATTTTATGGCTGCGTTGGGTCTTCGTTGCTGCCCACGGGCTTTCTCTCTAGTTGCGGCGATTGGGGGCTACTCTTGGTTGTGATGCAGGGGCTTCTCATTGCAGTGGCTTCTCTTGTTGCAGAGCACAGGCTCTAGGTGCGCGGGCTCTAGTAGTTGTGGCACGTGGGCTCAGTAGTTGTGGCTCGCGGGCTCTAGAGCACAGGCTCAGTAGTTGTGACGCACGGACTTAGCTGCTCCACGGCATGTGGGATCTTCCCGGACCAGGGCTCGAACCCGTGTCCCCTGCATCGGCAGGTGGATTCCCAACCACTGCGCCACCAGGCAAGTCCTGACTTGACTTTTCTTCCTGGAAGTTTCGGGGCTTCTTTTTGTCTTTGGTGTCCTGACAATTCGTGCAAATGACCTTCTTGTGTGTTCCCTTTCACCCTCTGCCAGGTGCCCCATGGCTCCGCCAGTCTGGAAATTCTTGTTCTTTATTTCCAGGAAATTTTCTTTAATTATTAATTTTAAATTGTTTCCTGGCTTCTGTTTTCTCTGTTCCCTCTTTCGTGGTAAATATCGCTGAGATGTGGGGCCTCATAGGTGGGACCCAGGGACCCGATCTCCTTTTCTGGGTCTTTCAGCTTTACTTTACAACTCCTTTATTGAGGTTCATGTTTGAATATTTATTTCTAAAGCATTCTGATCTTTTTCCGTGATCACAATACTTTCTCTTGTCTCTTTGAGGAGATCGATAATAGTTGTGTGGGGTTTTTTTGAGTTTTCTTCTCCTTGTCCAGACTCTGCCTGGAGAACTGCAGTAAATAGATTTTTCCCCTATTTCCTCACAGTTACACTTACTATATCAAAGTTAAAACTTGAACGTAGCAAAATAATCCATAAGCAAAGTCAGCAGACAAATCATCAATTTGAGAAAATATTTTAATGCATATGACACATGGTTAAAATAAATATTATATTAAGAACTTATAAACTGTCAAGAAAAAGACAAGAAACTCTGCGGAAAGATGGATGAAGCCTGTGACCGGGCGATCCCCTGAGCAAATCCAGGAGCTGTTAGACTTGGGAACGTCCAGATTCGCTGGCGTCACGGAAGCGAGACTCGCGGACACCGGCTCAGTGTCCAGGGAGCAGAGCCTGGGACGGGGTCCTTGTGCGAGAGGCATGTGGAGAGGGCTCTCGGGAGACGGCCTCAGGGAGCAGGGAGCAGGGAGCAGGGAGCAGGGAGCAGGCCAATCTACCCCACCTCAGTATGGGTCACCGCCCCGAGGGTGACCTCCCAGGAGGCCTCAGAGAACCCTAGGCAGCAGGGGCAGTGCACCTGCCAGAAGGGGGCCTGGGGAGGGCACCTGGCTTCTTCAGAGGTGAGATATTGCCGGGGATGCGTCACACTGGCAAAAATGAAAGCGCAAAAGCACGTATCGCTGGAGGGGCCGGAGCATGGGGAGCTGGCTCTCACTTGTAGAAGAGCTCAGGGCTAGGCCGTCTGGTCACATCACACGATTAGAAGCATCTGCAAATCCCGACTCTGCGGGATGCCTTCAAGGACACCAAGCAGGGGTGATCCTGCGGCATCTCGTGGCCTCTCTTGGCGTGGTGGGTGCAGAGTGAGCGCCGGGTGTGCAGTTGGCCTGGGGCGGCCGTAACAGAGTGCCACAGACCCGGGGCTTATACAATAGAAGTTAGTTTCCTCCCAGTCCTGGAGGCTGGAAGTCTGAGATCAGGGTTCTTGTGAGGCCTCTCTCCTCCGAGTGCAGAGGGCTGTCTCCCCATGTCCTCCCGGGGTCTGTGTCCTGATCTCCTCTTCTTATAGGGACACCAGTCAGATTGGATCTGAGCTCACCCCATCGGCCTCGTTTTACCTTAATCCCCTCTGTAAAGGCCCCATCTCCAAACACAGTCACATTCCGAGGTTCTGGGGGTCAGAGTTTCAACATATGAATCTGGGGAAACACAGCTCAGCACAACAGGGGGTTAGTGTGCAGCCCCTCCAAGGAGGGAAGGCGTCCAGGTGGCCTGGAGGTGTCAAGACACAGGTGAGAAGTGGGACGTTTATACAACCCGTCATTCTTGCAAAGGCCCCAGTAAAAATCCATAGTTTCAGAAGCATACGCTGCAGATCACACGTGCTCATGTTCTACATGTAAGTATCGAGTTTTGTGCACAAGGAGAAAACACAGAGGAAAGCGAGTTGGAGTGACACCTGGGGACTCGGGACATTGGTAGAGGGAGGGGGCAGTATGGGCCACCCACACGGTCACGCGAAATGATTTGGGCACACGTGTCTCTGTGAAGAACAAATACATTAAAATGCCATTTACAAGAAGAGAGAGGGCAGATGCATGGGGTCCGAGAGGTGACCGAGGTGGAGGCCCTGGTCTCTCCGTGGGGTCCCGGTGGGCCCTGGTCTGTGGGTGGGGTCCCAGTGGGGGCTGGTCTGTACGTGGGGTCACGGTGGGGGCCCTGGTCTGGCTGTGGGGTCCCGGTGGGGACTGGTCTGTCTCTGGGGTCCCGGTGGGGGCCCTGGTCTTCCCGTGGAGTCCGATGGGGCCCTGGTCTGTTTGTGGGGTCCCGGTGGGGGCCCTGGTAGCACCGTGTTGTCTCAGTGCTGGCTTGTTTGCCTGGGTCTCCCGGTGGGGTCCCTGGTCTGTCTGTGAGGTCACGGTGGGGACTGGCCTGTCTGTAGGGTCCCAGGGGGGGCTGATCTGTCGTGGGGTCCAGGTGGGGACCCTGGTCTCTCCTTGGGTCCCTGTGGGGGCCCTGGTCTGTCAATGGGGTCCCGGTGGGGGCTTGTTGGTCTGTCTGTGGGGTTCCGGTGGGGGCCCTGGTCTGTCTGTTGGGTCCCGGTGGGGGTCCTGGTCTGTCTGTGGGATCCCCGTGGTGGCCCTGGTCTGTCTTTGGTGTCCTGGTGGGGGCCCTGGTCTGTCCGTGGCGTCCCGGTGGGGGCCCTGGACTGTCCGTGGGGTCCCAGTGGGGGCCCTGGTCTGTCTGTGGCGTTGCAGTGGGGGCACTGGTCTGTCTGTGGGTTCCCGGTTGGGACCCAGGTCTGTCCGTGGCGTCCCGGTGGGGGCCCTGGACTGTTGTGGGGTCCTGGTGGGGGCTCTGCTCTGTCTGTGTGGTCCCACTGGGGGCCCTGGTCAGTGTGTGGGGTCCCGGTGTGGGCCCTGGTCTGACTTTTGGGTCCCGGTGGGGGCCCTGGTCTGTCCGTGGGGTCCTGGTGGGGACTGGTCTGTCTCTGGGGTCCCAGTGAGGGCCCTGGTCTGTCTGTGGGGTCCCAGTGGGGGCTGGCCTGTCCTTGGGATCCCGGTGGGGGCCCTGTTCTGGCTGTGGGGTCCCGGTGGGGGCCCTGTTCTGTCTGTTGGCTCCCGGTGGGGACTGGCCTGTCTGTGGGGTCCCAGTCTCTCTGTGGGGTCCCGGTGGGGCCCTGGTCTGTCCATGGGGTCCCGGTGGGGTCCCTGGTCTCTCCGTGGGGTCCTGGTGGGCGCCGTGCTGTGTCTCTTGGGGCCAAGTGGGGGCCATGGTCTGTTCGTGGGGTCCCGGTGGAGGCCCTGGTCTGTCCATGGGGTCCCAGTGGGGGCCCTGGTCTCTTCGTCAGGTCCCGGTGGTGACTAGTCTGTCTGTGGGGTCCCCGTGGGGACTGGCCTGTCTCTTGGGTCCCGGTGGCGGCTGGTCTGTCCCTGGGTTCCCAGTTGGCTCTGGTCTGTCCTTGGGGTCCTGGTGGAGGCCCTGATCTGTCCATGGGGTCCTGGTGGAAGCCCTGGTCTGTCCATGTGTCCTGGTTGAGGCCCTGGTCTGTCCGTGGTGCCCGGTGGGGGCCCTCATCACTCTTTGAGGTCCCGGTGGGTGCCGTGGTCTGTCCCTGGGTTTCCATGGTGCCTGTCTCCTCGCTTTGGCCCCCAGTGTGTCCGTCCCTAGTGGGGTCACTGTGAGGATGACACACCCACCTGGGTGGGTGTCATTTGCTCCATTCCACAGGGAGGCCTGTGAAGGGCTGGGAGCCGGCCAGCATGCGGGCCTCCCCGCCAGCCTGGGTCTTCAGTGGACACCAGCACCAGGCCAGCTGCCCCAGGGGACTAGGTCATACTCTGGACGTGGTCTCCGTTCCCAGGCAGCGCGGGGGAGCAGCCAGCAGGACCACTCATGCTCCCTCCTCCCCAAGGAGTAACCCTGGACGGGCCCTTTAACGAGAAACCTGCCCCCAGGAGCAGCCCTTTCCGTCTGGCCCGTCGGGTCTGTGCCGGGGTCAGCAGCAGGAGCTCAGGGACGGCCAGGGTGTCTGTCTGTCCATGAAGGGGTTTGGCACAGGGTAGATCTGTCCCCAGTCTGTTTGGACGAGCGCAGCGGTTTCTGGAGTGCGAGCCAGTGGGTGGGTGGTCTGGGGAGGGGAGGTGTCCTAGAATGTGGAATTGGTGTTCTGTTTTCTCGCAAAGGAACAGTGTGATCAAGGTGCCCGTCTTGGCTGTGGGTTCCCTCACCTGTGAGAAACGAGGGGTCGGGAGGGCTGACGTCTTCTCTCCCTCCTGAGAGAGAGGCCTGGTGTGAACCGCACGGGGCCACCGCCTCACCGCCCGCAGCCCGCTCCCCTTCCAGGGCCACGGTGGGCACCCCCCACCCCTCCGGCCGGCTCCCCCTCCCTCCCCACCCATCCCCCTCCACCAAAACCAGGACACACCAGCAAACCATTCCTCACGTCCTGTTAACACCAGAGGGGCCACTGGGCCCCCCGGGACGTCACATGTGGTCCCCAGCAGGCAAGGTGACCTCGAGGGAGCAAGGGTCCCCAGCACTGCGCCCCACACAGGCAGGCAGGCTTCGGGCCACGGGGTCTCACCCTGTCCTGCGGAGGTGCCTACAGGACCCCAGGTCCTCCGTGGGCAGGTGCCAGCGTTTCCCAGTGTCCTGCTGAGCAGGTGTCCAGACCGTGGCCACACAGAGCCCCCGGAGGAAGCAGCTACAGCAGGGGCCTGCGGCAGGACCCACGTTCGTGTGGGCAGAGCTCTCCCCCTGGAAAGGGGCTGAGGTGAGGGGGCCACTGCAGCCCTCGGCCTATGGCGGGGGAGGGGCCAGCCGCGCTCTGAGAATCGGGGGTGGGGGGCTGGAGACGCGGGGGGTGGAGGAGGTGGCCCTGGAGGGCTCTGGGCTGAGTGTTTGGGGGTCGGTGAGTGGAGGACTGCGGGGCCGCTGGCTGGGCCGGTTGGCAGGTGTTGGGCAGTTGCGACCACCTGGCAGAGAAGGGCGATCTCAGCCGTGGTCTCACTGGGAAGGCGGTGTGGAGGGGCTGCTGCGTCCTGGGGGGCTGGGGCCTGGGGGGACGGTCAGCCTGAAGCCTCAGAAGCAACGTCTGAGCTCCAGGCCTCACTGAGCGGGGTTTCTCCCTAGAGGCGGCTCTGGTCACGCCCAAGGACAGAGCACGGGGTGGGGCCCTCAGCTTTCGGGATGCAGCTCGACCCCGGGGCTCCTGGCAGCATGGGGGGAGGCCTCTGGGCAAGCACCCCAACCTGCCCCAAGGTAGAATGGAAACACAGAACTTTGGACTGCTCTGACGTAAGCAGATAGACGCCCACCTTCCACGGCAGGTTGGAGGTGGTGCCGGGGCTCTGGTCCCTGGGGGTCCCCACCCGGGCAAGGCCTGTGGGAAGACAGGAGAGGGTCCTTTTTCTGGTGGGATGCATGCAGTCCCGCCTTCCTTTGCCCGGTGGATTGGAGCGCAGGGGCAGATCTGCAAACAAAGGTGCGGTTGGCCAGGCCGGCTTAACCCTTCCCTGGGGTGGGGCAGAGCAGTGGGGGCAGAGGCCAGCGGGGCCAGTGGTGCTTTGCCCTGGGCGCCCGGCCACGCGCCCTCAGTGGGGATAGTGGAGCTGCACGCGAGCCCTGGCCGAGCAGCCGTCTGCCACCCCCACCCGGGCCCGCCCCTCGGTGGTCCTGCCGGTGAACGATGCGGGCGGGCGGAAGCAAGCGCCCTGCGGTGGCCTCCCTGTGGAGAGCGCCCCTCCCAGGGTAGGGAGGGCGCGGCTGGGCGGGGAGCTTTGTGTAAGGAAACCCGAGCCCAGCCAGGTGCCCAGGTGCCCAGGTGCGGGGGAAGGGCTGGGTCTCCGCTCAGGCTCCGGACGGCGCACAGGAGGGGTGGGAGGGGAAGGGGACTTCCGAGTGGCCGAGGTTCCCCCCAACCCCTGCGAGGCCCCTCCCTCGAGCGCAGCCCCGCACCTGTGAACTGCAGGGGGCTTGGAGCAGGGCAAGCAAACATTGGCCCCTCGGGGACCATCCTTTTGGCCCCGTCACCAAGTCAGTCTCGGAGAGGGTTCCCAGAAAAGGTCAGACCTTTAGGTTGAAGGGGCTTTGCTGGTGGAGTGTCCTGGCTCCCCCTCCGCCCCCCTTCCCAACCCTCTGTGGATCCTGGGGCCCCCTCACAGGCCCTGGGCCCCCCAGCCCTCTCCAGTGTCCAGAGCCGTGGGTCCTGCTGGGACCTCGGGAGGGTCCCAGGCGCACGGGACACCCTGAGCCTGACTGTAGGAGCATCTCCCAGGGGGTCTGGGGACCACGGGGGCTTCTTGGAGACAGGACCCCTCCAGCCCCGCGTGGCCCACCCCAGGGGTGTAGCACAGCCACTGGGCCCAGGTTCAAACCACTGTGACCCGGGGAGGTCCAGACTCTGCTGTCACAGGAGTCAAGGGAAGCCTTTGGGACGAGTGGCCGCAGGCATTAGGGGGAAGGGGGTGGGGTCTCCTGAGGCTCTCGGTGCCCTCGGTGGGCGGTGGAGGCCTCCCTGCCCTCTGGGCACAGCCCACACCCCCAGGGGGTCAGGGGTCAGGGTCCCCTCCTCCTGTCCCTTCCCCGTGACTCTGCCTGCTTCCTCCTCTGGGTTCCTCACGCTCCCCATCCACACACACGCTTCGGTCACACACCCACAATCCCACATTCCCCATGCACAGCCTCGTGCACACACGCACACACGCACACAGAGGGGTGTGCGACTGTGGCTGGCGGCCGGGTGACAGCGCGCTGCAGACGCTCCCAGCCCCGTCCTGGGTTCCCGTCTCATTCAGCCCTCAGGACCAGGGGCTGGGCAGCCCCACTGAAGCCTCCCAGAGAGAAAGGTCTCACCAGGATGGGGCTCTTGCATGCTCTCGCCCGGCCGGTCGGCCGTTCTCACCCGAGGCTCCACCTGACTTAAGCCACCGGCTCCTTTCAGCCTCCACCTTCTCCAGAAACAGGGCACGACCCCTCCTCCCCCCACCCCAGGTCGACCCCTTCAGGAAACCCTCCCTGACTGTTTCCTACCTTCCATCACACACTGGACATCCGGCAACCTCGTCCACTCCTGACGGCAGTGAGAAGGACAGAGCAGAGGATTCAGAGGACGAGGGGGCGCGGGGGAGGGAGGTGCTGGCCGCAGGTCTGGAGACGGACAGCTGCTGCCCCTCGCTCACCGGGGCTCCTGGGCAGTGTAGCGCACCTGCTTTTCCAGGAAGCTGAGTTTAAACTTGTGCCCCTTAAAGGCAGCATCCGTTGTCCTAAGACCACATGCCCCCCACTGTGAACATGTTGTTTGCTCTGTAAGATGTGGGCTGGGAGATGGTGGCATTTGTCAATGTCAATGTCCTTTTCGTCAGATTAAATACGTGCTGGTCCCCAAAGTCCAGGACAGCGGGGCTAGGACTGCGCTTTTGAGGGGAGGGACGGAACAGCAGCCAAAAGCTGGGCTCCAGTGTGACTGGATGGACAGATGGAGGACAGGGTGCCTCCCGACGTCTGGAGGGTCCAGGGGCGGCCCTGCCTGGGGCCTGCCGGTCGGGAAGCCTACTCACTACCCAGCTGTTCTCACGGGTGTGTCCAGCTTTGGGTCAGCACCGTCCTGAGTGTGGGCGGCCATGGGGAGGGTGGTCCTGGGGAGGGTGCGTCCTAGAGCTCAGGGCGCCGGTGTGGTGGCCACCGGCCTGAGGTCAAGAGAGCCCGCGGGCAGCGTGATCTAAGACGGCAGGAGCCACCAATTCGAATTTAGATGCTTTGCTTTTCGATAGAGATGTGCTTTGTTTCTATTCACCAACCTGTGTAACGATAAAAAGCCTTGGGCAGAACCCAAAAGCTCTGGGCTTTCAGGACGTGAACCCCCTTCACTTAGGGCTGCTTTTTGCTTCCGGCTCTGGCCCTCAGCTGGGATCTGCTTTTGAAAAGACAAAAGGCAGAGGAAGGGGTGGGAGGAGGGGTGGGGACTGCGGGAAACGAGGCGTCTCAGCTCCTCTGGGTCTGTCCTTTCTTCTCTCTCCCCCCCTCCACCGCCGTTTACCACCCCCCTTCTTCCTGCATGAAACCCCACACCCTGTGGGTCTGTTTCCGGTCTCTGCTGGGGCCACTGGCCTGTCCTCCTGGACTCGGGCGAATGCCCCCACACTGCCTTTCCCTCCAGGCTTGTCTCGGCTGGTTCTGCCCCACCCCCCCACCCCGGCGCTGGCCCCGGGGTCCGTCCTGGTGCCGCAGGCTCCTCCAGGAAGCGTCTCATGCGGCCCCAGCTCAGCGCCCCGCCCTCCCCGCAGCACCCGTTCCCAGGCCAGGGCATTCCCTAAGCCCTCAGGCCGGCACCCCTCCCACCCTGGCAGACCCCTGCCCAAGGCGCCAGGGCCTGCGCTGGTCTCCTCTGGGGACCCCTGAGGAAAACTGTCACTTTGCAAACAGGATAGGAACGCAGAGGCTCGTGCCAGGTGGACCCCCCTCTGCCCGGCACCTCTGATGGGTCGTGGTCCAACCCTCGACCCCGAACACCACACATCCACTTCTCCTTGGCCGTTACGCTCGAACACCCAAGGGGGGTGCCCCGGGGACACCCCCACGTGCACCTGCCCTCATGAGCCTCCCTGAGTTGACACACTTGTGTCACACACCGGTGTGCAGCCTTGGCTCCACGGCCTGCACCCCAGGCCTGAGCGCCGTCAACACAGCATCGGATCAGGACCACGGAACCCCAGACGAGCCCCTCGGAGGTGCTCTCTGCGTCCGTCCACGGGACGCTGGGGCCCAAGTGCACTCCTGTGTATACCTACACCTGCCACCGAAGACCCCGGGGTGACCAGACGCAAGAAATAGGTCAATTCCCCAAGGGGTCTGGGGCAGCAGCCGGGGGAGAGAGCCCATCCCTCAGAGGGCAGGACAGGTGACTCAGACCCCAGTGGGGTGGAGGAGACCCCTTCCATGGATGTGTGATGATGGGGGTGGGGGCCATGTACTCCCTGGGGGGGCACAGGGGTGCAGCCTCTCCCCTCCTGCTGGGGCTCTCTCCTCACGGGGTGCTAGACCCCCCGAGAGGCAGGACCCCCGCATCTGACCGTGAGGACGGAGGGCAAGGAGCCCGGCTCTGAGCAGCAGAGTGAAGGAAGGCTGGGAGCGGCCCTCTCTCTGGCCCACCCCCCCGGCACTCTCAGGAAATGAGGTGCAGTGCCTGGCGCCCACAAAGGGGACCTGGGTGCCCCTGGCTGTGGTCACAGTGGCTTCTCCCCGACAAGGCAGAGCCCGGGGCCAGGCTCAGCCGGGCGGGGGCTGGGGGCACAGCCACCCCACTCGGGGGAGGCTCTGGGAGTCTGTAGGGTGAGACCTGAGGGGGGAAGCTCCCGGGGGGAGGCACAGCCATGTGGGGAAGGGTGGGACAGGTCAGTGTCCTGGGGTGACTCGTGTCATCTCGTGGACACAGGGACCCTCCTGGGCCGTGGGCGGGCCGGGAGGAGGGGTGGAGAATCCCCAGATGGACTTTTCCCCTGAAAGACCCGGAGCCCGGATGGAATCCGGCAGCTGAAAGTTGAACCGTGTCTCGAAGCCCCTTCCCAGTCGCCTTTGCAGCCAACGGCAGGCGCAGGAGTGTGGAGCCGGCTGCACGTTTAGATTTTGTGAGCGTTTTGCCCACAAGGCATAACATTGTCGTGAAGTCCACGCTACCTGCCAGCCTGCCCGCTGGCTCCAGTGCAGCTTTATCAGCAGCTCGCGGGTCCCCACGCCTCGCTGCGGCATTTCACGGTGGCAATGACAGTGAGACACCTCTGTGCTTTGCTCCCATGGTTCTGGAGCCGGTGGGGCCACACTGGGCCCCCAGCACAGGCCAGCAGGCATCGTGCCCCGCCCGGCTTTGTTCTCTGCAGTCCGGGATGTTACTTTGGCATCCAGCCCCGCCCCGCCCAGACAGGAGCCCTGTGGCACCAGGCTCCAGGGGCAGCCCCCTTGGGCCAGTAAACAACCAGACCGAGTGGGTGGAGGGTCTTCCAGAGGCTCCTGCATCCCTGGGCCCTGCCCCGGCCCTGCCCCAAGGCTGGGGGCGCCGTGGATGCTGGCAGAAACAGGTGGGGCCGCAGAGGACGTAAGGAGCCGCGCTGGCTTGGGGTGTGAAGGCCCATGCGCCTGGGTCCCCGAGGTGTGGTGCCAGGCAGGGCCCTGCGCTGCCCCTCAGACTGCGCCTGGACCTCGGGGAGGGGGCAGGGTCCACCGCCAGCGGGGACTTGGGGCACCACCCAGCCCACCTGCTCCTTCGGGCCGAGCAGGACACGGGCCCATCGCCATCATCAAAGCAGCCCCAGCGTCTCCCTCCAACTGTACCCTCCCCCCTGCCCCCCGAAGGCCTCCATGTCCAGAGCTGAGTGCTGGCACACCCCCTCCCCCGGCCTGCCTCTTCCTGGGGCCCCCACCCGTGCAGTTCTCCCAAAGAGCTCTCACCGTGTCCACCGCCCCCTCCCCCATCCCCACCTCCGTGGGCCAAGCGTCCAGCCCTGTCCGAAGGGGCCTTCCCACACCGTCTCATCACTCGCTGCACCCACGGGGGTCTCTCCACTGGGCCCTCGGACCCCAGCGCCCTGCTCGCCCCCCAGGCCTGGCCTCCCGGGCTGCAGCCCGCAAGGCACCCCACTACCCGCATCTCACTGCCCCTCATGGCCAGTCCATGCTGCTCCCCACAGCGCGGTCGCGGCCTCAGGAGCACAGGACCCTGGCTGCCCATCGGGGGGACCCCACCCTCCCACGGCTTCTGTCGGGTTTGCCCCTGGTCCCCAGGCCCCACCTGTGCCCGCCCCTCCCGGCACCATCTCAGCTCCGACGGCTGACCGACGGTGGCTGCAGGAAACGCCATCCGGCAGCCTCCTCCTCATGTGGTCAGGCCCAAGCTATCCCTCGGGGTGAACGCCATGCTCCTGCGAGGGAGCCCCACTGGGCCTGTTCGGGGGCCTCCTGGGGACCCCACTCTCCCACCCCGTCGTCTTTAACCCCCCCACCTCAGGGGCCCTTCCAACTCCTGCCCCCTCTCGGCCTCCCCCGCACCCCCCCCCCCCCCCGCCCCCGTCAGTCTCCTCCCTCCTGCTGCTCAGCCCGCACCCTCTCCAAGGTCACAGTGACCTTCCTCCCCCTCCTGGCCTGGCCCCGGCTTCCTCCCCCCACTCGGTGCTGTCCTCAGATGCTGCCAGGCCCCTCCCGCTCCCCCCACCTCCCTGCCAGGGCCATCTCTGCCTCCCCCCACCCCCCGTAACGTTGCTGGCCTGTCCTGGCCAGGGCTGTCCCTTCCCCAGCTCCTACATCCCAGACCCGGGCCCACCAGCAATGTTCGAATCCGGGGCTAGAGTTCCTGAGTGTCTCGGAACAGGCCAGACCCAGACCTAGTGCGGCCAGGCTCCTGTGCTCCATTGCCCTGGCCCCCCAGCCCCCACCTCCCTGTCCCCACCCCCGCCCTGCCACCACCCCATCCCCTCCGGGCCGCTGGCCGCAGATTTAAGCCGAGTCGCGTCCACCAGGGAAGGAGCCTCAGCAGCCTTGGTCCTTGTCATCAGACCTCTCAGCATCTTTCTTAAAATATCAACCAAGAGATTCTTTCCCAACTGCTGTCGCACATTTGGGGGTCCCAGCTTTCGGTGCCCCTCCCCGTGTCCAGCGAGGGGTCTGGGCTCTCGTGTCCAGGGGAGTGGACTCCTCACCGACTAGCTCTGATACCCATGAATCTCACGGGAGCTGACCCTCCAGCCACCAACACCTCGGGGTCAGCTGGCCGGCCTTGCAGGCCTCACCTGGCTTCCAGGCCCACAGACCCACTTCCTGCCCTGGCCCCAGCTGACCTGTCTCACCATCACCTCGCACTTACTTGCCCAAAGCTGGGACCTTGTTTCCCCCAACCCCGCCCGCTCCCCTCTCAGTCGCCCCACCGGCCCCATCCACGCGGGGACCCCTCGCTCTCGGGGCGCCCTGCAGACCCCACCACCGCCCTTGCAGGCTCCTCGCTGCCTCCTCTGCTGACCGTGGGCGTCGGGGCCCAGACCATGAACAAGCGGCGGGTGAGTGGATGCCGCGTCGCCAGCCGTCTGGCCCAAAGGGCAGGCGGGGGTCTCCTGCTGGAGCCTTCAACGGCATGGGGTGGAGGAGAGGGACCAAACTGAGCTGTGGGCACGTGGGGTCCATTGATGGGGACGGGACGTGTCCAGACCACGAGTCCAGGAAATGGAGGCACCGTGGTGGTCCCCAGGCTGGAGGGCTACCTGGTGGGTTTTCCTTCAGGGCTCAGGAACTGGATGCAGGTGGTGGCCGCACAACGCTGCGAATGCACGAAGTGCCCTGGAACCGCCCACTCCGAAGCTGTTCATCTTATGTGAACGTCACCTCCATTAAAAAAACAAGCTCCCTTGCGAAACACGCCCCCACCCAATCCCATCAGACTAGGATCCGGGGGCTGCATGGGTCCCTCCCCACGACTCACCCCGCGGCGGCTGCCCCCCACCATTTCTGTTTCAGGGACCCCCTGAATGAGCCCTGGGCTCAGAAGGCCGCCTTTGCCCTGGAAACAGGGAAGCCAGTCTTCCCTCCCGTGCATCTTCCAAACAAACCCGCTCGGTGCCAGGTGGGCGGCCCCAGAGCACAATTAGACTCCAGCGAGTGGAAAAATAGGGGTGTAATTTTTCTTGAGCCCCATCCCCCGAGGCGGCCCCGGGCATCTCGGTGACACTTCCCTGCCTTTGGAGACCAATTACCCAGGCGGAGGGGATGAGCGGGCCCAGTGGCCTTGTTAACTCACTGCCCCCGTGGGAGGGGGCCCAGCGAGGGCGGCTGGTCCAGGGCCCGGGGCAGCTCAGCGGGGCCCCAAGGGCCTGCAGGTGCAGAAGGAGCCTGGCTGCGCCCCGGCCCCCCGGCGGGCTCAGGCCCTGCCAGCAGGAGCTGAGGGCGGGCCCTCCCTCCCCAGAGGCTGAAGGCAACCAGCAGAGCCCTCCCCGCCGTGGCAACAGCCCAGCTGGTGCCTGTCTCTCCTGGTGACTGGGGTGCGTCAGACAGGCCGCCCCACAAGGGCCCTGGCAGCCCCTGAGGCCGGGGACGCGCCCTGCCCAGCACACCCGGGCCCCCGGGCCCAGGCCAGAGCTGCCCGGGCTTCCAGGGCTGTGAGGGACCCCGCCTCGCGGGCTGGGTTCGGCCTCCCTCGGGATCGCCATAGCGGCCCCTCCTCCCCTGCTGCCACCCAAGCTGCTAAATGCAAGGCTTCTGGATGGTTCCCCCTCTGTCCTCTGTGAGGCAGCCGCTCAAACTCAGTCAGGGGCAGGGCCAAGCTACAGGCTGGCTCTAGAACAACTTCCCCCGCGGCCACTAACCCCTTAGAGACCTCTCAAACTTCCCGTAGCCGGACCCAGCGTCCAGGGCCCAGAAGCAGAAGAGGCCCAGGGTCTCACTCCCTGTCACCACCCCCTGCCCGGTGGCACCGCCCTCCTGGTGGCGCGGCCCAGGGTCTGGCTCTGACGGCCCCGCTCTGTCCCCCTCCAGGCAGAAGGGGCCACAGACGGGCATTTGTGGGCAGAGGTGGCGTGGCTCCTGGACCCTCCCCTGGCTCGGGGCAGCTGCTCCCCAAAGGGCGCCCAGAAAGTTGAAGGGGGCCTCACCCCACTGCACACGTGGCTCCCTGCCCTCCCTCCTCCCTGGAGGTCACCCCACCGACCCCATGCCCCTTCTACGCCAGCCGCCAGCACCCCCGCCCCCAGGGCCACACCTGACTCTGACTCAGGGCACAGGATGAGGCTCTGTGCATCCAGTCTCTCCCCCTGCACTGTCCATTCTGCCCCTAAGAGGAGACCCCGTAGAACAGGCCCCTGCAGGGAGAACAGGGCAGAAACAGCCAAGGGGCCACCCGGGAACGGGAAAGAGGGGTTCCCAGGTGGGACCCCAGAGAAGGGATGGAGGACGGGGGGCTGCACAACCCAGAATGATCCCCTTGCTGACCCTGCCTGACCCCTCCTTGACCTTCTTGCTGACCTCACTGACCTTCACCCCGACCCCCTCCTGACCCTCTTGCTGACCTCACCTGACCTCCTCCTGACCCCCTCCTGACCTTCTTGCTGACCTCACCTGACCTCTCCCTCCTTCCTCTGACCAGGATTTCCGAGCCCTCACTTCCCGCCGGCGCTGGGGACAGTGGGCTCGTGGGGCCTGCAGCCTGCTGGGGGTAGGGAGCTAACAGGGAGAGAGAAGGGGACCCTCCCAGAGGAAGGGCAGCGTGTCCACCGTCCAGGAAATCCCCCAGAAGGCCATGGCTGGGGCGGGACAAGGGTCGGGTAGAGCCAGACGGAGCGGGCAGTGGGGCCTGGGCTGCCAACGGCGGGCGCTCGGGGCTCTGACTGCCGCTCGAGAGGGTGGGTCAGGGTGAGAGGGGAGAGTCTGCACTGCTGGCAGCCACGTGGGCTGAGCCAGGCAAGGACCAGAGGCTGGACGCCAAGGAGGCTGCAGACCCCTGCGGGCACAGCTGGGGAGCTCCTGGGCCAGCACCAGTCCAGGCGGGGGTCCTGCTGGCCCGGGACCCCATTCAGAGCAGTGAGGGGACGAGGGAGGCAGACGTCCCCTAGGAGCCCACCGCCCTCCCCACTGTCTGGGGGCTGGTGGGCAAGCTCCCCCATCATCAGTCCACCCTGGCTCTGGAGCCCCCACCCTCTCCCCTGAATCTGAGAATTTTCATGCAAATTAGATGCTAATGGTGGCTGCAGCTGATGATTTGGGACGCAAATCAGAACCACCTGCACAAATGCTGCTGCCCAACCTGCTGGCCTGGGTGTGGCCGCCCGGCCCGGCGAGGGGTGGGGAGCAGAGCGGAGTGGGGCGGTGGGAGAAGGGGCGGGTGTGCCCCTCTCAGGCTCCCCAGGAGGCAAAGTCGCCCCCGTGGGTGGTGGGGCCACTGGAGTGTGGGCGCCAGGAGGGGCAAGCGTCCCTCACGATCCAGGGCCCTTCCCGGGTGCCCACCCCATCCCTGCCCGCCTCAGAGGGGGGACTCTGTCTCCTGACCCCGCCTGCCCTGTGGGGCCAGAGCCGGGAAGCCCAGCCTGTGGGAGAGGCCGGAAGTCCAAGGCCGCTTTTAAGTAAAGCCAGCCCTAGTGGAAAGTCGGCCTTGGACGCTTCGCTGTCACTTCACCTTGTGGGGAAATACCAAGACCGTCCCTGGCACCTGGCGCCAGCGGGGGAGGGGCGCAAAGACCCACCCTCCCATCCCGTGTGCTCCGGCCCGAAGCTGGGCCTGCGCAGCTTTGCGTGTCCCCTCGAAGCGGTGGGAACTCCGGCGTCACTCACTCACTCAGCCGTCACCTGCCCACCCATGGGGGCAGCCGCGCCTGGTTAGCCGTGAATGAGGCCAGACCCACATCCCACGGGGCACATAACTGACGAACGCCGTCTGGGTACGGCTGCCGGGTGGGGTGCGGGCCGGGCTCCAGGCAGCAGGTGCCGAGGCCGCACTGAGAGGTCACGTGGGGCCGAGACGCCCAGGGTGGGCGTGAGGGGCCACGGGGGGGTGGGCGCTGGCGGGGGGCAGGGGCCGGTGTGTCTCGACTCCGCTGGGCCGGCGGCCTGCAAGGGCAGATGCAGGGGCAGCCAGGGCCGTGGTGCTGACCCAGGAGAGACTGCAGCAGCCAGAGCGGACGGTGCTGGGGCCGGGGCGCTGTAAAGGCACAGCCAGCCCTCCCAGGGCTGGGGCGGCAGAGTCCAGGGGACCGGGGGGCTCCTGATGGATACAGGGTGGGGCCGTGGGGGGCAGGTCCAGGAAGGTCAGTGTCTATTAGACACGGCAGAGGCAGAGGACACGGGGCGGGGCGATGGGACCTCCTGGGCTCAGCGGCTGTGTTTTGGGGGGGGTCCTTGTTCATCAGACAAAGACACAAGTGTCAGGGGTGAGGGGTGTCCAGCTAGCAACTCTCTCTCAAATGTCCTAGAAGAAAGAAACGGTATTTGCTGTGGGCTGTGCCCCCCGAATCCTTGTGTCGAAGCCCTGACCCCCAGCGTGATGTTGTCTGCAGGTGGGGCCTCGGGGAGGTGATCAGGGTGAGGGGGCCCATGAGGGGATCGGTGCCCTGATAACAAGAGGAAGACAGAGACCCCCCTCCCTGCTCACACACCAAGGCAAGGCCAGCAGGACCACGAGAAGGCGGCCGTCTGCAGGCCGGGAAGGGCCCTCACCAGAGGCCGGATCTGCCGGCACCTGGACCTTGGGCCTCCCAGCCCCGGTTCTGTGAGGAACAGTGTCTGTCTACGCTGCCCCGGCTGTGGCCATTGGCTACAGTCACCCAAGCTGACTGATTTGTATTGTACTTGCCACTTTTCTGTAAGTTTGGAGTTATTTCTAAATAAAAAGGGTAAAAATGCCAGGAAGGAAAGACTGAACCAAACAAGACCCCAGACAGTGCTGGGCCCTCCCCGGGGCTCAGCTGGCCTGTGCCCGGTGGGGTGGCGAGGTGCGGCAGCGGGGAGCTGCGGGGAGCTCTGAGGGCACCGTCGCGCAGGTAAGGCGTCGGGACCCTTGGCGGGAAGCAGGGAGCGAGAGGCCGCCACTGACACCATCCAGGAACTGAGACCGCGTGGCCTCGGAGGCGCCACGTTCAGTCTGGGCTAAAGGCAACCAGAGACGGGGGTGGGCATGACCCGAGGGCCCCGGAAGCTGAATGGAAGCGGGGAGGGAGGCCCAGGCAGGAGCGGGCCTTGGCGGCTGGGGGGCCAGGCTGCCATGTTGGGGTCAGGCTGCGGGTGGCCAGGGAGCCTGGGGCTCCGTGTGAAAGAGTAAAGACGTTGGTTTGGGGGCTGCAGTGGCCCCCAGGCTGTGAGGAGGGCATCTGGCACTCCCCCACCTGGAACGAGGATGAGGCCTGGGGCCTGGTCTGAGATCCCGAAGGAGGCCAAGCGTGTGCTGGACGGCTGGCGATGGAGCTGGGGCTGCAGGGGCACCCCCCACCCCCCGCTGCTCCAGGCCCTGCTGAACGGTGGAGAAACGGGGGCCTCGGTGGATCTGCCGAGAGGGAGGGCTGTGGCCCTTTTCCAGAGGGTTCCTGCAGGGCCGGCAGAGGGACATGGGCGGAGGCCTGGGGCTCCCCAGCCAGGCCACCCCTGGGTCCGAGGCCCCCTGTTGCACCCGGCAGATGGGGGCCACTGTCAGTGCTAGCCTCTGGGGAGGGGCCGAGAGGAAAGGGCCACCCCTCCTTTCGTGAGTGCTGGGCTTGGGGCTGACGCCCATGGAAGTGGGCTCTCTGGGAGACAGTGACGTTCAGAATCTCTGGCTTTGGCCGAGGGTGGGGCAGCTGGGGCTGAGCTTCCGGTCTCCTGAGGTAAGGGCGTGACCTCAGGCCGGCCACACCCCATGGGCAGCGAATGCAGGTGCCCAGGTCATTCCAGCCCCAGCGCCAAGGGCCCCACTGCCCCCAGGCTCTCTGTTTCTTCCTGGGGTCTGCTGAGTCACTGGGCCCGCCCCCGCTATGAGGGCTGGACCCCAGGCCAGGGCGGGCCAAGCATGGGCCCCGCAGGCCAGGAGAGGGCAGGGGGCTGCCTGCCAGGTTCCTGGCATCAGCCTGAAGCCGCTCAGTGCTGGCAGGGCAGACTCAAGCCGTGGCCTGTCCCCCCAGGGCCCTGTGCGGCCATCACCACCAACCAACAGCACAGCGAGAGCCGGCTCTCGGGCCCTGACCCCTCCCCAGGGCCCCTGTGAGCCCACAAAGCGTCCCCACCTGCCCAAGGGCACTGGCCTCACCTGCGCGGTCAGGGCCAGAGGAGCCGGAAGGAGGCGTCACTGAGGGCCCAGCAGCCCCTCAGCCTGGCTCCGCTTGGGGCCCTCAGTGCCCGGGGCCTGCTGGACACAGCCTTGCCAGACAATGAGAGGCCTCTGGTAGAGGCGGATCCCCCACCTGGCCGGCCAAGCCAACAGGCAGTTAGAAACAAGGGCCAAGCAGAGAGGAGGCTGGGAAGGGTTGGACGTCACGAGGCTGGGGTCAGCTGGTCTTCCTAGCCGTGGGGTCGGGCCCCACCCCGCCAGGGCCCCGCCCCAGCCTCTCTGACCTGGGGGCTCCTAGGGGTCCTGAGCTGTGGGGCTATGGGGGAGGTGGGTAGGACGCCCCTTGCTGCCCCTCCAGGGGGTCCAGACAAGGCCCCAGCTCTGTGGTCAGCTCTCCCAGGACAAAAGGGCCACCCGCAGGCCCTCAGACCCTGGGCCGGGCTTTGCTCAGAGCCTCTGGGCGAGGGGTGCATGGGAGCCCGTAGGCAGCTGCCCGCATCAGGCCTCGTCTCCAGAGTTCCCTCTGGACCTCCCAGAGGTCAGAGGTGAGAGGAGGCATGCAGGGCCCAGGCGGCTGCAGGGGCAGCACCGCCCGTGGAGTTTGCCTGAGTCATTTCCCTCTGTGCCGAGATTGCCCTGCCAGAGCCCACCCTGCAGCTCTGCTTCTGGCCAGAGCCCCTCAAATGGATGCCTGTGAACCCCTGAGGCCCAGGAGCATTGGCACGCAGCTCTTACTAAGTGCCCACGGCCCTGAGGTCCCTGCACATCCTTGGAAGGGCCCTTGGTTTGGTGTGCCAGGTGCCCTGGTCCAGATCCTCATAGCTCACGGTGTGTTGGAGGACGGGGCCTGTGGCACCTGGGGTGGGTCCTGGCCTGTCTGCTCCACCGGAATCTGCAGGCAACACCTGTGCACTCAGCCTGACACCTGGGGCCCCCGGCTGAAGGGCCTCCCGGCTCCCCAAATCTGTCCCCTCCAGGGCCTGCTCCCAGGGCTTGCCCTCCTGCCTGGCCAGCTTTATTTCCAATGGTATCAGATGTGCAGAGCCATTGCAAATTCCCGTAGGCCTACAGCCAGCTTTCCCCGCTGTCAGTGTCACAGTGATCCCACGTAGGCACGTTTCCATGAGCTCGAGCCCCACCTCACTCGGGTTTCCTCAGTTTCCCCTCGTGTCCTCTTCACACCCGGGACCCCACATGACATTCAGTCGTCATGTGTCCTCGGGCTCCTCTGGCTGCGACAGCCCTCAGATGCCCTTTGTTTTTGTGACCTTGGCCGTGTGCAGGAGTGCTGGCCAGGTGTTGGTCGACGGCCCCTCTGTTAGGGTTTGTCTGATGTTTTTCTCACGCTTAGACTGGGGTCAGGGGCTTGGGGAGGACCCGCGGAGGTGCCGCCCTTCTCATCACGTCACGTCGGGGCACCTGCTCTCACATCACCAGGCGACAGGGCCTCGCTCACCCGGCTGGGGTTTTTCCACCAGCGGGACTTTTTTATTGCCTTATATTTTAATTTCAAATACTTTTGAACTCCACAGTTCTGGGTCCTCCCTAGCTGTAGACCCCAACAGGGTATACCTGCTCCCTCCATCCCCACAGCACCAGAACCCCACCCACTGGCTCCCAGGGTGCCTTGGTCTCAGGTGGTCGAGTTGGGCAGAGGCTCTACGAGCAGAGTGACCAGCTGCTGACAAGCTGGCCAAGGAGGTCCAAAGGGCTGACCACTGAATTTGGCCCCTAGAGGCCTCTGGGGGCCTCAACATGTCTAAGAATAATGGACGCAGGGTTTCAGACTTCTGGCCCAGTGTTTTCTGGACACTGTGACCAGGTGTGTCCCTCAGGGAGACAGGCCTTGAGACAACACAGATGCTTCCAGGTCTCAGGCGCAGGGGGTCAAGGTCAAGGCCGAATCCGGGCGCAGGAGCATGCCACAGCACTGGCACGGCCTGCGGGTGTTGCCGCCAGGCCCTGCCTGAGCGCTGGGGTCTGAGAGCGTGGCCCAGGGCGGGGAGGCGGGGACGAGGCGGCCAGGACACGTCCAGGAGGGCCAGAGAGAAGTCCCAGCTAACCTGGGACTAACTGGGCTACCCCTAACCCCGCCCGTGGGCACCACCAGGCCCCCAGGGCAGCTCGGTGCAGCCGAGGAGGGACCTGCAGTGAGAGCGGGCCGAGCTTCCTGGCTTGAACCCTTTCGCCCTGAGCTGGGGGCGGCCAACAGGTCCTGTGCCCTTGGGCCAGGTGGGAGGAGCTGAGGCCAGAAGGGGTGGAAAGAGAGATCAAAAGGCCGGTGAAAGAGTGTCCGCTCTCTGTGCAGCAGTTAATTATGGCAGGGCCCAGCCTCCTGCACCAGGCCCAGGCTGTGCTCACCTGTCAGCACAGTGGGAGGGAACGGCCTGGGCAAGGAGACACCTGGCCCCACAGATCAGGGGCAGGAAGCGACCGGAGAGCAGGTCCAGGGGTGCAGGCGCTGCAGCCCCAGCCCCACCCTGGAACACAGCGGCCCCTGCACGGCCTTCCTGCCGACGTGGGAGGGGGTCTCTGCTGCATCAGACACCTCAGTGTGGGCAGGGGTGTCCCCGAGGAGACAGAGCGGGTGCCCCATGGGGAGAGCCCTCTTCCTGGGCAGAACCTCCAAGTCCGAACCCCAAACACCAGGGTCCTGCCCTGCTGGACCTGTGACTAGACCTTTCTCCCAGTTTCCTGACACGAAGCTGCCTGTCATCTAGGGCAGTGCCAACTGCAGTGGCCAAAGGCAAAATTAGCCACGGCCCCTCCCCAGTCCAGGGCAACACCCTTGACTCGGTGGAGGGCCAGGGACGGGTGAGCGACAGAGCTTGTCCCCCGCCATGGGGGGTGCTGATCCCAGGGACAGCCGCCCAAGCAGGCCCACGTGGGGCTAACTGGCAGCCCCAGTGTCTAGCCACACCTGCCCCAGGTGTTTGCTCTGCTTGCAAGGAGGTGGGCCTGAGGAGCCTGCAGAAAATCCACGGCCTGTGCAGAGGAGACATGGCCTGTCCCAACTGGAAGTGCAGGGACCGGTGAGGCGACTCGGAGCTTGTGTCCCCTAGGAGCCCGGAGCTGGCTGAGAGCTAAGTCCAAGGCTGGGGCGGGATGGGGGGGGGCAGGGGGCGCTCCAGGGCCCTCCCCCTGCCCCAGCACTGTCCCAGCAGGAAGGCCATCCCTTGGCACCGAGGCCTGGCTTTCAGGCCGAGGCTGAGCCCTGGGGGTGTGGAGAGCCTGCGCCCAGATGGCCGCCATGCCGGAAGTAGCCGGGAGCCACAGCACAATGGCCCTTTGTCTCGCCTGCCCCGCCCAGGGAGGACTCAGCCCCAGGCAGGGCTGAGGGGCTGGGGGCTAGCTCACCACGAGCTCTACCACCAGCCTGACTGCGTCCCCAAGTGTGCGTGGGGGGCTTTTGTCACCCCTCCCAGTTCGGGCCTCCCTGTCCCTGGAGAGCCTGTCTCGCTGGCCCCGCCCCCTCCTGCTGCCATGACAACATCTGCACCCAGCAGGTGGGCCAGGCTGGAACATTTGTCTGGTGGCCACTGGTTTCTCCAGTGATCCTGGCACCCAGTGCAGCTGCTGCCCGCTGGGCTGGGATGACATGGGTCTGGTGTGCTGTGGGGACAGCCCCACGCTGACCCTTCAGGGCTTGGGTGCCTGCCTCTCCCTGGCCAGTAGGACCAGCACACCTCTCCCCTTGGAGGAGGCCAGAGGCCCCGCCCCGCTGACCCCCTTGACCACATCTATCCTTGCAGGGTCAGGGTGCTGCCTCAGAGGGACCAGGGCCTCTGCACAGAGCAGGAGCCAGGTCCTGCTGCAGCCACAGCTGCTCCGCTAGGAGTGACGGCCCCAGCTCAGGGCCTCGAGGTGGCCATCATCAGAGCTCAGAGGCGCCAGAGCGTCCTTGAACCCAGCCTGGGCTGGCGGGGGCTGCCTGCAACGACTATAAGGGCAAAGGGAAGATCTCAACTGATCATTTGTTGGAAACCGGGGGATGGGACGCATGCAAACCCTGCCAAGACCCCCTCTGTCATCCCGCCAGCACAGGGCCCAGTCTTGCCCTGGGTCATTTTTCTTCTACTCGAGACTTAGGCAGAACAGGCAAGGAGAGCGCTGAGTGGTCACTGCAAGGTCAGGGGTGGGCGGTCAGCCAGACCAGAATCGTCCTCTTCAAAGTGATGCACCAGAGGAGACGGTCAAAATGGCTTTCGCTTGCTGGGGGCACTCGCTCCCGGGGCACTCGCTCCTGGGGCACTCGCTCCCGGGCCACGCTGCACATGGGCAAAGCTCAGCTGCTTCCTGACCTTTCTGACCCTGGGCTAAGAGCAGGCCTCAGCGGCACAGCTCTGGTCAGCTGGGGTGGCCTCCCGCCGGGACCTCAAGTTTCCCGAAATAATTGTCTATGGCAGGGGGGTCTCCCTCGCCCCAGGGCGGCTGCCTGGTAGAGCAGCCTCGAGAAACCTCCCACAGAAAACCGTGTGGCCTTTTAGCTTTGAGTGAGACAGACACAGACTGTGCCCAGGTGTCTCTGAGTCAGCGTGAGTGTCTGAACTGGTGGGAAAGTGTCCCCACCTGGTGACAAGAGGATCAGAGCCACAGGCAGCCCACGCCGGCCAGAAACTCAGAGGTTTACTTCTGCCTCAGGCCAGGCGTTCGGTCAGTCGGCCCCTCGGTCGCCCCCCTTCCAGGGGCGGGGGCTCCTCCCACGTCCGTCCCCCTTTCTTGACACCAGCTCATGCTCCTTCCTGGCAGAGCTGAGCAGGGCCCCTTTGGTCCCCACTGCGTCCCGGCCCTCGGGGCTCAGCAGCCACTGGCCACGGCTCCCTCTGGTCGCCCCTCGTCCTCCTGGGAGCTTCTGAAGTCTGGCGACACCGCGCGCATCACCCCCAGCCTGACATCTCTGGGCTAAGCCCCGTGGTTCGGACGCGTCCCCCCGCCCCCGCCGGCCCAGGCAGCGCGAGGAGGGCAGGGTGTGAGCCTGAGGAGGGGGTCAGCGCCAGCAGCCCCTCCTCCCACTCCCAGCCAATGGCAGTGCCTCAGTCTCCCCAGAATGTGGTCCCCACCGGAGACCTGTGTCCTGCCCCACCGCCACACAAATGCGGACACCTGAGTGGGCATCGGGGTGGGCGGGCGTCCTAACAATCCCGAGGAGGGGCTGGGGGCTGGAGGGTTGGCGGGTTAGAGGTCACCGATGCTCCCAGGACTGGCTTCCAGATGCCCTGCCCCTCTCCAGGGGCCCGTGGCGGATTTCTGGTTCCCCCACCGTGACCACAGTGATCCAGGCCCACGGAGGCTCCTGGGGGCCGTACCTCCTCTGGGTCCCCCGTGTGGTGGGCACGGCGCCCCCTGGAGTTGTGTGGCTGCACCCCCTGGAGATTTCTGCAGCGGTGACTCAGCCATCTGGCCTCGTCCATCCTTGGAGGACAGCCTCTGGGCCACAGAGCCCAGCTCCCAGGGTGGAGTGAGGCCAAGTGCCGGTAGCCCAGGGACAGCCCTTGTCGCTGTGAGTTTCCAGCACAGCTGCCGGGTTCGTTACGGAAAGTAGTTGGGCCTTTGGGATCTCTCCGCTGGTCGGGCTAATTACTGGGATCACAGTCGCTTCATTACAGGCGCTTTTGTCAGGAGCAGGGAACAAGCATGAAATCCTCAGGATGTGTCCTGCTGGACTGGGGCCCTGTCCCTCCCACCCTGTGGCCACGGGCCCCCAGGCCCTTCCAAACCCCATCACAAAACCTTGCATCCCTAGTCCAGGGGTTCCAAAATGGGGGTCCCAGGGGCTGCCGAGGCCTCGGTCGCCAGGCAGGCCCCCAACCCTGCAGTGGGGCCCCCTTCCCGGCAGCCTGGCTCCCCCAGCGTGTGGGTCAGTGTGACACATGACCTGATTCTGGGGCCACCTGCCCACAGGGGTGGGGCTGGGGGCACGCAGGAGCAGGATTCTGAGAGATCCATGCAAAGCAGACCCTCCACTGCCATCACGACTGGGGCTGGGGGCCTGGAGCTGAGGGGTCAGGTCCAGCCTCTACCCTTTGTCCATGGGAGGCCGCAGCCCCAAGGGGCAGGGGCGTCGCTGGGGCCACCGGGCGGAAAGCAGGGGTGCAGGGCGTGACCCCCTTCCACTCCCTCCCTGGTCCAGCGAGGCCACGCCCAGCGCCTGGACAGGAGCTGCTGCCGCCGTCCCGCCACCAGCTCACACGCTCCACTGCAGCCCCTGCAGACGCTCCCTGCCCTGGTGTTTGTTCAACCTGGCCCGGCGGGCGGGCGAGTCGGGCGAGGCGGGGGCAGGAATGTGTGCAGGCCCGGCGCCCGCCCTGCCGCTGCGTCACTAGCTGCCTCCCTGCCGGCCTATGGGAGCCCGGGGGACACACCTGTCGGCCGCCAGGAGTGGAGATTGGTCGGCCCGGAGCAGGCACCTGCGTGGGGAGGGGGGAGGCCCTACATGTAAGGCGAGCCGGGGCCTCGCTGCCTCTTCCCTGCCCTGCCCCGCGCCACCTCCATTGTTCCCAGTCGCTCTCAGCACTTTCCCCAAAGGCCCGGCGAGCCGTCCACTGCACACGCGTGGACCTCGGGTTCCTTTGTGCGGAGTCTCCGAAGAGGGCGGCGGGCCGCGGGTCTCCCCAGGCAGCAGGCGTCCCATCTTGGTTGTGGGCAGGTCGGGCCGAAGCCAGACCTGGGTGCCCAGGCCACGGACCAGGGGCTGACAGGTACTCGGGGCGACCAGCACCAAGGCTTCCCTGGCGTCCGCGCACAGGCCCGGTGGGTCCCAGGTGCAGGGACGGGGCTGGGCTCGGGCCGCAGGCAGGGGTGGGAGCGGCCTCCCACCCTCCTCCTCCAGGCCCAGAACCTGTCGGGGCAGGTCAGTGCGGGAGGTGGAGGTGGAGGAGCCTGAGGGGGCCGCCCTGGGCCCCTGCGCCGCCCACCCCGGGAGGACGAGGGCGAGCGACGGTGGCAATGGCCCATTGGGCCGCAGCGTCCGGTGGGGCCAGGGCTCGGGGAAGGGGGGCCCTTCCTCTGCGAGAAGGTGGGCCCCGGGGCCGGGTGCGCCGGGGGTGTGGGGCGTGGAGCCACCCCACGGCCCAGGGCGGTCAGGGTGCGCAGGCCACGTCCGCAGGGCCAGCCCCGGCCGGTGGGGGTCTTCCCGCCCAGCCAGAGGGCAGCCTGGGCTTGCCAGCTGAGGGTTCCCGCCTTCCGCCCGCCACAGGACCTTCTGGAAAGCCCTTTCCTGAGTCAGCCACTGAAGTGCCGGTCCTGAGGTGTCTTTCCGCCCGGAGCCGGGCGCCGGGAAGGCCCGAGACGCGGGCGCTCTGGCCGTGGGTGTCTGTGCGTTTGCTCCCGGGCAGGGCTCGGTTCCGCCAGTGGCCACGCTGGTGACGGCCGGAGCGCGGGCCGCAGCCGGTCTGGCCCGGATTCGTGCTCTTCCTCACCTGCCCCCGTCTGAGGCGCCAGCTAGGCCGGAACCGCCTCGGAGGAGGTGCAGGCCGGCCCCCGCCAACGACTCGGTTACTGGGGTCAGGTCCAAAGTCTGTTCTGAAGATCCTCCACCTGAACTCGAAATAGCAGCCTCTGCAGCAGCCACGCGAACACCCTGTCCTGGGAGGGCGGCCGCGCTGCCTCGGCCGAGCACACCCAGCACTGAGCCAGGCGGCGCAACAGCGGCTTTCACAGCCCAGCCGCCGGCTTTCTTGAGCAGCTTTGAAGTTCAGGAGACGATAACCTCGATGTGACAGAAGGCCAGCTCTCTCTGAGGCATAATATAGGGTTCATTGTTCCTGATGAACGAAACTTCTAGGGCAGAAGGATAGGCTGTTTTAATTAATCCACTGGCAGCATTTTAGGCCTTTTTAGGCTGAGCATCTAGAAAAATAGGTCGGTTTGGTTTTCTTTTACTTTTGTCTAGTAACTCAGATGAAATGCTTCAGAGTTAGAGCCATTGGCAGCACGCTGAATCAGGCAAAATAAGTTTTCCATTTATGAAAATGCAAAACACCATAAAATATGGACGCAGTCTACTGTGCATTTTCAGACATGTTGATCACTTGCAAATACCTTATTTGCAAAATCTGTTTGGTGAATTTAGGAGACGGCAAAACAGCCCGTGGAAGCCACCAGCCTCCTGAGAGGCCTGCTCTGGCCTCTGGTGTGGGGAGGGCGCCCCAAAGGGCTGAGGCGGGGAATGGCGGCCTGGCCTCAGACGCGCAGCTCCGGCTGTGCCCTGCGTGCAGACAGGCCAGCTCCGGGCCACCCCCGCCCCAGCGTCTCCTTGCCCGCTCCGCGCACAGGAGTTGGGTTTCTGTGCTTTGTTCTCTGTGCGGCCTCACCATTGATTAAGGCCCGTCGGGCAGGTTAACCAGCCTGTTGGTTTTTCACGCTGGGATCGTGTTCCCCACCCGACCCTGTCCTATGCAGGTGGGTCCTGCCGGGCCGGGCAGGCTGGGCGCCCTCCCGGTGGGCTGTTTGCTCTCCAAACAGGAGATGCTCTGATTCCTCGATGTCCCCGCCTGAGCCTGGTCGGAATGGTGACGGTTAACCACACCCCGCACCCAGGGGCCACACGCTGGCTTCACTCCTGCCAACTACTGGCTAAGAAAGCACCGTTGGGGGCACTCACAAACAGGCTACGTTTATTTTCACTTTTCATTTCAGCCAGTAAGACTCGCCTGACTGCCCCAAGCCAGGCACACGGCAGTCCAGGCCCTTGACCCACACGTGAGCTGTGCTGGGGCCCAGGCTGGGCCGTGGTCTTTCCTTGTGTATTTACGGGTTCTGGGTTCAGGAGGAGAGTGGGATTCTGTCCTGGGGCTTAAGAAGGAGCACTCTGCTGCCCACCAGCCCCCGGTCTCTGCCTCCTAGGGGAGAACATAGCAGCCGATACGCTGGTGGGCAGCGGAGAGCGGGACTGGCCTATCCATCTGGCTTGCAGCCAGGCTGGCCAGGGCCTGTGGGGTCTCCCGGGCCCTCGGTGCTCCCCAAGTAGGGCTGGCCGTGAGCAGCCGAGGGCGCTGGAGGCCAGGCAGGGGAGGCCACCTGGCACGGTGGGCTGTCTGCAAGGAGGGATGCTGGGCCCCTGTCCCAACCCTGTAGCCTGGCAGCCAGGAGTGGAGCTGAAATTGAACTCAGCTCTGAAAGTGAAGTCTAAATGGTTTCACTTAGCTCAGAAAAAAGTGAATTGACTTTACGGGTCTGAAGGATGGACACTGAAAGGCAAGGTTGAGCCAGGAGGGGCCGGAGGGGCAAAGGCCTGGATCCCGGCCATGGGCACCACTCTCTGAGCCTGGACGTGGCCGCCTGGAGGGTCCGGGCACCTATGAAGCCCAATCCCCGTGTGTGTCCCCCAAGGCCAGGCCTAAGTCAGGTCAGGCCCTGTGAGAAATGTCGCCTGTTCCCGAGCATGAAGCCAGAGAACCGGGTGGACCTGGCTGAGGCCCGGGGCTGGGTGGACGCAGTCTTTGTTGTGGTCAGTCTGGCAGCCTCGGGTGGGGGGGATCAGCACAGGGCCCAGGCCCTCCCCCTGCAGCCTCTGTGGGTGGAAGTTGCCGGAAAACTTGAGAAGCTGCTCTGGCCAGCTCTCCAGGCCTGCGTGCCACCTGCATGGGGACAGGAGAGAGAACGGGACCCCTCAGTCCCCCAGGGCTGGGTGCCGGGGGTCTGTCAGCTCCCTGCAGGGGCCCCAGGTGTGGACCCTGAGCAGGGCAGGTCCCCACCTGTCCTGGGGGTGCCTGCGAGATTGGCTTGGCCGCCGCAGGCACCTGGGGGTTGTTGCCCTGTATTCTGCCTTTGGGGGCTGCTGTCCCACCTGCTCTGGGGCTGGACCTCAGACCAGTGGGCACACAAGCCACAGTGACCGCCAGGCGCAGTCTGGACCGGGCTACCTCTCTTGCACCCCTCCTGCAGGCCCAGCACCACCTCGCCCGCCCCTGGACCTCACAGCCAGCAGCAGCCAGAACCCCAGGGCCACGCAACAGTGGGGCGCTGGTGACAGGCTGCTCGGTGAGAGGTGGGGGCCCTGGGCCCCGGGAACACCATCCTGCTTGCTGGGTGGGGGGCTGAGGAGGGCGGGGCCTTGGGAGCCATCCTCCTTCCTGGTCCCGACGCTCGTCCACGCTCCTGCCAAGGGCGGGGCGGTGGGCACTGGAGACTGTGCTGGGGCTGCACCCGAGAGACAGAGCCTCATACACGCTCGTGCTCACCCAGGACCCCGGGGCTGGGCCTGTCCCTGGGTCGGCTCAGAGGGAGGGTCCCGCTCTGCTCCCGCCCTTGGGCCCTGGCCTCCTGTGGGCAGGACACCCTGCCCCCCACAGGCACCCACCCCATGCCCGGAGCTGGTGACCCCACTGGGCCGGCCAGGGCTGGCTGGGCAGGGGTCACCCTGTGGTCCTGGCCTCCGGGGGCTTCTAGGCGCTGCAGCCCCGCCTCCCCCCGGGGCTGACCCCCCACAGATGGGGCCTGCCTGGCACTGTGGCCTCAGGGCACACACTTGCTCCAGCCCCGGCCATTCCGGGTCCCTCCCCACCTCAGTGCCCTAAGACGCCGTGGCTCCACCTCAGGCTGCTGGGCGCCCCTCCATCGAGTCCCCTCTTCAACCCAGACGGGCGGCCCCCAGACCCAATTCGGGGCGGCCATCGCCATCTTACTGGGCAGCATTGGATGGTGCCTGGTCTCTAATACTGCCTGGTAATGATGACGGTGGGGCCCTGCTCGCAGCGACGGGGCCGCCCTCCCCCAGCCTGGCCCCGGGCCCCGACCTCTCCCCACGCAGGCCCCATGCCAGCCACAGCCCCTGACACCCTCAGTCAGCTCCCCACCCTGTCCTGTCCCAGTGGCTTCCGGGTGGGGCTCTAAGGCAGAAAGCTGACTTCGGGCAGGCCCCTTCCCCAGGCCCGGACGTGTCTGCGCCCCTTCTCAGCCTCCAGAATCAAAGGCTTCCTGCAGCTGCACCGGGTGCCCCGCCCCCAGTGATCCGGGATTAGGATGCTCGGGTTCCGGGCCCTGCATGGCGCCCAAGCAGGTGCTGCCACCACACCTGGCAGGTGTGGGCCAAGCGGAGCGGCAACAAAGGCCTGGGCCCGGGTGGGTGGGCCACTTCACAGGCCAGCAACACCTCCGGCCTTGGTCCCGGGTCCGCGGCCCCAGGTGCCCTTGGCTCTGGGAAAACAGGGAGCAGCGCGCGGGCCTCCCTGCCTGCACCTGGGCCCTGCCTGCGGGCTGTGGGGCGCTCACGTCTGTCCCGCGTCCTCGGGCCGAGGCGTACCCGGGCCTCTGTGGGCATCTTACTGGACAGTGCTGGATTTCTCGGCTCGACTCTAACACTGTCTGGTAACGATGTTCAAAGGTGACCCACCACCTGCCGGGAAGTGGCCCGAAGACACGCGGTCCTGAGCTCCTGGACTCCAGAGCTGGGCCGAGCCCCGGGCCAGCTGGGGGACGGGCAGACGGCCTGTCTCAGCTCTGCAGCCCGGCCCAACCAGGGAGGCCTCTGCCGACCGCTGCGGGGCCGGTTCTGCCACATCAGGGCCCTCGGTGCCCCCCAAGGGACTCGGGATGCTAGGGCCTGAGACAGGCCGCCAGCCTGCAGGCTCCTGCGCGTCTGCTGTGGCTGGGCCTGGGCTCTGCCCACAGAGTGGCCGGCGGCCTGTCAGCAGCCGCACAGAGAAGTGCTCACCGCTGGGAGGTGGCCCTGCCCTGAGAGGTCCCAGTCAGCTGGGGCCGTGGGCGGTCACCTCTCTTACTCCCTCGGTCCACTGGGGACGCGGGGGACAAGGGTGTGTCCGGGTGCCTGGAGCAGTGGACGTTCCGTGCTGCTCTCCCCGCCCCCAGCCCCCGCAGTGTCGTAGGCGAGACTGGGAACATTGTCCCAAACCATCAAGGCCGGGATGATCTTTTGTTTTGTCTTTTTGATCTGAAGCCAGGACACCAGCCCCCAGACCTGCCGGCGTAGGCACAGGGGTGACCCTTCTGCCCTGGGCCCCAGTGGCTCTCCCACAGGAGGAGGGTCTGCCCCTGGCCCGGCTGTTACTCATTAACCGGCCGAGGGCCGTTCAGAAAGCTGCGAGGGTGCCGCAGCCACCTTGACCCGGGATCAAGAGCAGGGAAGCCAGACTGCTCCCCAGCTGCGCCCACAAACACGTGTTTGGGCTGCTGCCCAGACGGGGTCTGCAGGAAAGCCCTCCTCGGAGCAGCCCTGGGCCAGGCCACCAGGGCTCTGGGGCCGCTCCACAGACTAGGAGGCTCTGGGGGTCTTGCCGCTGAACCCTCCCACTTCCTCGCGGTGCGGCGGGACAGGGGGTAGGGGAAGCCGCAGGCCCTCCCAGAAGGGCCGCCGATGAGACTGCCTGCACCAAAGCCTGCCGATGGGTGTCTTACCAGACACGGTTAGATCTGGTCCTTCTGTCTAATACTGTCTGGTAATGCCGTCCATCCATGGCCTGATCGCCACCGGAGGAGGGGCTGCTCACCGGATGCCTGGTGGAGGGGAGGCCGGGGTCCGTGGGTCCCAGCAGTGGGCCTGAGCCAGCTGTACACTCCTGCCCAGGCGCAAGCCCTCGTGTGCCCCCAGGGCACAGGCCACGCCTGACCACCCAGCCCCCGTGTCCCTGACTGGGGGAGCCCTGTGACGCCCCACGGGGGATTTCTGTTGCAGACACAACAGACTGTTGGTGTAATAGTGGGGGGAAGGGCTCCACGGGCGGTGGGCCCCACGCTGAAGGCTGGCGAGCAGTTGGTGCAGCCCCCGTGCTGCTGGCACTGCCACTGGGACGCAGATAGCCACACCCCTGGAGCCCCCCAGGAGCCTCTCCAGGAAGGTGCCCTCATCCCTTGCCACCCCCCACCCATACCAGGCAGGGGGGGGTGGGTAAGGAGGACAGGACAGAAGCAGCCCCGGCCCCCTAAACCCCCAGCCCAGGCCGTGGAAGGGTGCCCGTGGCTGGCAGTGCCCCAAGAGATACCCCAGGATGCCCTCTCCCCAACCCCAGGTGGCACCAGGACGCTGGAGGGTGCTAGGTTTGGAGAGCCCACAGGTGAGACCTCTCTTCTTCCTTCCCCTGGGTCCCCACAGGCCCGACTCGGGGCTTGGGCGGTCGGGGGACTCTCCAGGTGCCGGGCCAGGCTGTCACCCACGCACGCTGGGCAGAAGGCCTGGCAGCCCCTGCCCGCTCCCTTCTACCCACAGAGGCTCAGCAAGACGTCCTCTGTCTACAGCTGCCCCCAAAACCAAACTTCCGGATGCTGGTCCCACTCCCAGCCTCGTGGGACCAGCCCCTTCTTTCCCCTGAGAATTCCAAGAAGGTCCTAGGGTCCCAACCCACGGCTTCACAAGGGACTGGCAGATGCCTCCGACCCAGGGCTCTGCAGCCAGAGTCAGGGCAGAGGGGTCCGTCCCTCCTCCCTCCTCCCTGCCTTCCCTCCCTCCTGAGCGCCCTCTGGGAGCCAGTGCAGTTCCAGACACTGGGGGTGGGGGGGGGGGAGGAGGGATGTCCCTGAGAGGGAGTCACAGGCAGCAAGGGGGCTCCGCAGGACAAGTCAGCTGCAGGGGCTGCCGGTGCTGCAGAAGCCAGGGCAGTAGAGGTGGCAGCAGGGTGGCGTGGGGTGAGGGCAGCCCAGGAACGTCTCTGAGCAGGTGGCCAAGCGGGAACCATGCAGGAGCCCAGCAGAGGGGCCCGGAGGCCGCACAGGGGCCGGTGAGGAGGGCTTCCTGGTCCAGCCCTGGCAAAGGCACCAACTCCCCGTGGGGAGCCAGGGCCTGAGCCTGCCTGAGCCAGGGCCTGAGCTGACCCGCACCACAGCTGCAGGAGGGGTGCTGGGCCTTTACCCAGCGGGGCTGGACCGCCCCTTCTGCCTCCAGGCGCTCGGGTCAAGCCCAGCCAAGCCCTGTGGCACCCGGGGAGAGGCATCCGCCCTGCGGGGCTGGCCGGTTAATGATTGGCTGCCTTGCTTGGGGCTGTAGATGCGACTGATGGCCCAGTCCCAGGCCGTCGTGGGAAAGGCTGCCCCCGGCCTGGCACCCACACCAGTTTTTTGGGTTATCAGGCAGTTTTTGAGTTTGAGCTCTCGCTGTCACCACGTGGGCAGGGGGCCGCCTCCCCAGAACCCATGGGGAGTCATAGGGCAGCAGGGTGGTGGGCTGGCCCAGCTCCTAGGGGTCTGGGCCTCTAGAAGGGATGGGGAGTGGGGCACGGGCTCCGGGGGAGGACGACCTGGGGGTTCTGAAAGTCTGTGCTCCAGCCGAGGGGAAGACAAGTGGCCTGCAGGTGACCAGGCTCCCCACTGCCCGCCCCCGGGTGCTGCCCCCAGCAGGCCCAGGCAGGGGGCCACCAGCTCCTGAGGTCAGGCTGCCCCTCAGTCCAGGACTTGGCTGGAGGAGCTCTCCGCCCCTCCAGACTAACCGACAGCTACCCTCGGGCAAAGGGGTGTCAGACCACAGGCCAGCAGAACAGAGCCCTGCAGGCCCCCAACACCTGGCGCAGGCAGGCACACAGCTGGGAGTGCGTCAGCCTCTGAGCGGGGTCAGGGAGGCCTCCCCACAGTGGGGAATGCCACCCGGGACCCTCAAAGTGAGGGGGCGCTTAAGGGGTGCATTAATTTTCTGGGGTGGCCACAGCAAATTACACAAACTCAGTGGCTTGAAACAACGGAAATGTATTCTCTCACGGTTCTGGAGGCCACCTGCTCCCTCCGGAGGCTCTGGGGCGGGTCCTTCCTGCCTCTCCAAGCCTCTGGGGCTCCAGGCGTCCGGGAGCTTGTGGCCGCATCCCTCCGGCCGCTGCCGCATCTTCAGCTGGCTTCTCGCCTCTGTGTCTCCTCCGCTCTCCCTCCCTCTCCCGAGGCCACTGGTCGCTGGATTTAGGGCCCATCAGATAATCACATCTGCTAGACGATTTTTCCAAGTAAGGTCACACTGCACTTTCTGGGCCTTAGGACGTGGACACACATGGCACGGGGGCCACTATCCACCCTACAAGAAGCAAGTGAAGGCTCCCTAAGGAGAGACACCCTGGTGACCCATGCAAGGCTCTGGAGGACAGAGGCAGGGGGCTGTGCAGGGCAGCCAGCGGCCCTCCCACAGGCCCTGGCCTCCCAGACCTGGGTATGAGCCCCTCTCAACCCCTTGGGGAGGCATGGGTTTGCTGAGCGCCCACTTTCTGTTCTGTAAAGAGGCCGTGGTAAGGGGAGATGAAATAACGCAGGTAAAGCACACTGAGCACAAAAACATAATGGGTCAGGTCTGGGGTCCTGGCACAGATTTGGGGATCCTGAGAAGGCTCAGGAATGTCCCGGGAGGACAGAGGGCCCAGGTGGGGGCTGTGCCCATGACACCCCTCCTCCAGCCTTGGTCGCTCCCCCTCCCCGCTCCCCCTGGTGCCTGGCCTCCTGCCCCTCCCCATCCACCTGCTCACCTCTGGGCCACTGGGTCATGGTTGCTAGGAGACAGTTGCCTGGTCACCACTGTTGTTTCCCTGGCACAGGGCTCACACCACCTTGTCAGGCAGGTAAGAGGGGCAGGCGGGCCACCAGCGGGGGTCCTGGCTGGCCATGAGGGCCGGGGCCTGCCGTCCCTTGCCCCGCCCAGCCCCTCGGCCCCAGGAGCCCTGTGGGTCCTCTCGGGACTCTGCCCAGGAGCGTGAGGGAGGTGAAGGAGGGGAGCGGAGGGGTGCCTGGCTGGGCAGAGACCCCCAGGCCGGGCTGAGCAGGGCAGGCCTCCGGGGGTGGCGGCCCCTCAGGACCAGCACCTTTGCTCAGGACCAGGTCTGTCTCCCAGGACCGACCCCCAGAAGGGACGGCCTCCTAAAGTCTGCGGGGACCCACGTCCCCCCAGACAGCTCAGCCCGACAAGCAAAGTCAGCACCTCCTTAGCACCCCACGTCACCAAACGTGTATTTGGAGGAAGGACCTGGCAGGACACGGGCGTCATCTCGTTTTCTTGGATGTTTCCTTCAGGTTCTCGAGGGTCTTCCGTTCATCACACCGGAGCGCCATTTCCCGCCAGTCTTTTTACCTGACCAGGTAAAAAGTTTATTTAAAAATTCGTTACAAAGTTGTTTCCACCGACCCCTCCCTGCAGTCCTCACGGAGGTCCTGGTGCCGTCACCCCCCTACCCCCGGGCAGGGCCACTGCAACCCGAGCTTCACCACCATAGATAACAGCTCGGGAACACCTTTCAGCACAAAGCTTTCTATTTAGAATTAGTCCTTCAGAGAGACTCTGAGAAAGGCGATTGCTCGGCCAAGGCTCTGACCCCTGACCCCGCCCGCAGCCCCGCAGGCCACCACATCCCGGCACCACGTTCACCACACGCGTGCACGCCCAGGGTACGGATTCTTTTTCTTAATTTTTGTTAACTTGAATGACAAGAAATGGTAATTCATGGCCTGTTTAATTCTTCGTGGAAGTAATAAGATATACAGAGTTAAGACGAGGCAAACAGAGGCACAGGCTTACAAGGCTTGTTCTGAAACCTGGCAACTCCACGCCCACCTCCCGGCTCCTGTTTCCAGGAGCGCCCGCTGCCGGGTCCGGGTTACCCCGCAGAAGTTACACTTCGCTGGGCAGTGGGTGCCAGGGGCTCCCTCCCACCCCCCACATTCACACTGTAACCCCCAGTAACGCCCCTTGCAGGCGGGTCACCGCCCTGCTCGGCACCAGCCTGGCCCTCTCCGGCCTCACCGTCGTCACACAGGCCCTCCTCCAACATGGGTGACCCGGCAGCTGTGGTACTCCCAGCCCACTCTGCAGGTGGGGAAACCGAGGCACAGAGCTGATCCACACCGCAGCCCCAGCTTCCTTTCCCAGGTCCGGCTCATCTCGGGAATTCCCGGGGGGGGGGTCTAGAGACCTCCCACCATGCTGGGCGGGTCACAGGAGCCTTGCCTGCGGCTCTGAGATGTCTCCAGGCTCCCGCTGGGTGCCTTTCCTTCTTTATATTTTCCTTTCCAGCACACTTCCACGCCTTGAACTTCTCACAAGGCTGTACTGCGTATTTCCATGAGCTCGTCCACCTTGTCTGTCCCTTTGTTCTAACCGTCCAGCCCTCTTCTCGGGTGAGGACTCTTGGTCCTGCCCCAGGGTATTCCCAGGGCTGCGTCCTCTGCCTCGGGCTACGCCACCACCCCCACCCCCCGCCCCCTCCTCGCAGGGCCCTGTCTCTCTGTCTCTGGGTGTCGACCTGTCGCTCACACCTGGGGGCCTCCGTCAGATGTCTGTTGACTCAGTAGCCACTCACGTGGGAGTGCTGGGGGAGAGTACTGACCGTCATCCTCCTCGGGGGGCCCCCATCCCCAGCAAGGTGCGGGCCTCCCAGGCAACGTGGCGACCCACGCGCACGCGCACGCGCGCACCCTCCTGTGCTCAGCAGGCCCCCATCCCCGCGGTCATGCTGGGCGGGGTCCAGCCGCCACAGAGGAGCCCTCCCGTTCTGGGTGGGGCAGGGCTGGGGAGGAGGCTCCAGGTCTTCCTCGGGGCTCGGCCCACCCTTGGCAGGGGGGTGAGACCCTCCCCGCACCCGGCCCCGCACCCAGGCCCTGTAACCGTGTTGACTGCTGTTCTCAGTTTACCCTCTTCTGTTCTAAGTGGGGACAAAGGTCTTGGTCAGCATCTCTTGGGTGACCAGCTGGTTTGTTTGCAAAGCGACTGTCCTCTTTGGAGAGCACTCTGCCAGCTCCTGGTATGCAGATGCAGGAGTCCCTCTCTGCCTGCCAGCTCCCAGGGTACTGGCCTTTCCACTGCTTGCGTTCCTTCAATCTTTCGGAAAATCCTAGCCTCCCAAGCAGCCCCCAAACTGGGAAGGACCTGTCAAGGAACGGCTAAAATTCCCTAAAACGTTCCCGAGTTAGCCACACAGGAAAGGAGCCCTATGGAGGCATCATCCTTGAGGCAGGGCCTCCTCACGGCCCCGCCCCGACTCTGGGAGGGGCCTGCTCAGGGCCACCGCCCCCCCCAACCCCGCAGGCCTGACAGCAGCCCTCCCTACAGCCGGCAGGGAGGCCAAGCGCAGAGATGCCGACGCCAGATGGACAGTCCCTGCAGGCCCGACAGTCACCACAGAGACGGGAGCCACCCACAAGAGGAAGCCCAAATCCAGGACGCTGGGCGGCACCCCTCCCCGGGCAGGGCGGGCCTGACTGTGTGCCCAGTTCAAGGGCTAGGACCACGGGCTGCCCGAAGGGCCCGCAGAGGGGTGGGGGCCGCGTCTTCCCAGAGATGCCCCCGCCCCAGTGCCCCAGCATCTGCGGCCCGCAGCCGCACCCACTTCCTCCACCGCTGGGGACCGCCTCCTCGGACCCAGGTTGGCACAAAGAGAGGCAAGCGGTCAAGGATGGCAGGGGTCTGGCGGAGCCGCCCCCGGGCAGCAGGTGAATGCAGCCAGGGCCTCCCCAGGGACTGGCACCCCATCCCCAGGAAGGCCTTCTCACGGGGGGACCACACAGCCATGCCCTGGGAGAGGGGCCAGCAGGAGGCCATGTGCCAGGTGTGGGATCTGGGCCAGCCGAGTAGGGCAGGGGACAGCAGAGTCGGGGTCTGAACAGGCGGAGAGGGGTCTCCCCTGACTGCTGTGGGTCACCCATGATGTCATGATGGACATTGTGACCCCCACCCTCTGGGCATGTCCCCGTGTCATGTCTGCCCCCAGCTCCAGCCTCACACCTCAGCCTCTGCCCCACACAAAGCCCCTGCCGTTGGTAAGGAGGGACCCTGCCCCCTTTCTCCTAGGAGGCCCTCTGATTGGGCCTGAGACTGGGCTGAGATGGGCCGAGACGGCTGGGGGGACTGCCCAGGGGCTCCGGTCAGATTCTGAGTGGACGCCCCCTGTCTGACCCCACCTCGTTCACAGGCTGGGCCCATGAGAGATCAATGGGGAGCCACCGAGAGGAGGGGCTCCTACAGGAGCTAAGCCAGCTGGACCAAGATGCAGGTGGGCTCGGGCAGGGCCCAGGAAGGGGCAGAAAAGCCACCAGCTGGGCCAGAGCCTCTGACCACCCACTCTGCCCGCAGAGCTCGACGATGCTGACACCGCCAGGCCCCGGGCTGCCCTCCTGGAGAAGCACCCGCTGGAGGGGGAGAAGCAGCCGCCCGGCACCGGTCAGGGCCCCTTCTTCTACATCGGAGGCACCAACGGGGCCTCAATGTGAGCGGGGCCTCAGGCTGGGTCCAGCCCCACCGCCCCCAGGCCCCGGCCCAGCCTCGCTCCGCGGCCCACAGCCCCGCGGCCCCCAGGTCACCGCCGCCCCTCGCCCCTGCAGAATCAGCTCCTATTGCAAAAGCAAGGGCTGGCAGCGCATCCAGGACAGCCGGCGGGAAGACTACAAGCTCAAGTGGTGCGAGGTCAAGTGCAGGGACACCTACCGCAGCTTCCGGGAAGGTAGGGGCGGGGCCGGGCTCAGCGGGCGGCCCTCCACGCGCGCATGCGCGGTCGCACGCTGCCCGGGCTCTGTCGCGCCAGGCGAGCAGCTGCTGTACCAGCTCCCCAACAACCAGCTCCTCACCACCAAGATCGGGCTTCTCAGCGCCCTGAGGGAGCACGCGCGGGTCCTCAGCAAGACCAGCAAGCCGGCCCCCTGCGCGCAGGCCAAGTGAGGATGCCCTGGCCCCCCGCCCCCCACCCTGGCGGCGCAGCCCGCACCGGACGCGTCAGTCGCTGCTCCTGACCGCCCTCCACCAAGTCCGTCCGCCTACCCAACTTCCCACTGACCCAGCCGCGTGTCACCCATCTGTCTCCACCCCCAATACCGGCCACCATTCCAGCCACCCAGCCCACGGCCCCCAGCGGTCCTCACACGCTCGCCACAGAGCCGCCCACTGGTGTCCTGCATTCAGTCACCACTGCCTACCACACCCACTGCCGTCCACTGCACACCCATTCCTGCCCTTTGGCCCGCCCCCGCCCCCCCGAGCCGTGCCTGACCCACTCGATGTGCCCACTCCTCATCCACTCACGGCCCGGCCATTCACACGTCCGCCCACCCATGCAAACAACCACCTACCATCTGCCTCCCCCGTCCACCCCCCACCAGGCAGGCAACCACCCGCTACCTGGTCATCCACGACACCACCCAATTCTGTCAGCAGTTCTGGGCCAATCCCCTCCAGGCATCCGTCTGCCCACCAGACCACTTGCCCAGCCACCTACTTCCATCCAAAATCCACTTATCCGCTCCCCACCCATCCACACACCACCAGTCTACCGCCAAGCCCCCACCCACTCCCCACCTCTCGACGCCCCCCATCCATTCCCCACACACTGAGTAGCCACTCAGGCCAGGTCCTGTGTCCTCCTGGGGCACAGATCTGGAAAGGACACGACACCCGCCCCAGAAGAGCTCATGTGGAGCAGCCCAGGACGCCTTGGGCCACAGAGGTAGATGCACCCAGCCATTCTGCCCCAAACTGAAGGATGGCCTGGTGGTCGGTGAAAGGGGTTAAAGGGCATCCCAGGCCAGGGGATCCATGCCGACCGCTCATTGCATGCTGGGCACGGTCCTGGCCTGGAGACCCAGCTCTGAACTGACCACTCCCGAAGGCCCTAGAGCAGCAGGGGAAGAGCAGGGAGGCGGGAGGGGTTGGGCGGTGGGTGAGGCAGCCTGCAGAGAAGCCAGGTGTGCAGAGCCGGAAAAGTGTGCCTCTGGCCAGGGAACAGAAGGTGCAAAGGTTCTGCAGAGGAAAGAGCTGGGGACCGGGGGTGGGGGGGTGGCGTGGGGGTGTTTCAGAGGAAACCAAAGGGGGCAGGAGTGCCTGGAGCCCAGCCCAGCTTCCTAGCAGACACTCTCCCTCCAGCCTACCCCAGGTCAGACCCCTAGAATGGCTGGCCAAGCTGGGGGAGGGGGACAACCCTCCCAGTGTCTTCCCCACCTCCCTGCTTCCCCAGGGTCCTGAAAATGGAAGACTTTTTCCCAGAGACCTACCGTCTGGACATCAGGGATGAGAGAGAGGCTTTCTTCACCCTCTTTGATGGTGAGAGGCCCCTGGACGCCAGGCCCTCTCTGGGGACACCGGTGCAGGGCTGGACCAAGGTGGGAGCGTGATTAGGGCGGGGCCAAGGCCCTGGCGAGGCCGCGGTGGGGCGTGGTCAGGGAGTGGAAGGGTGGAGCCAGGGTGGGTGAGGTCAGGGCTGGTGCTGAGGCGATGCTGGGGAGGGTCATGGCCGGACCTTAGTGGAGGCCGAAGCCTGCAGGGGCGGGGCCGTGGCTGGGAGTGGTCAGGGCGGGGTGGGGCTGGGAGGGGCGTGGTTGGGGCCAAGGCGGGGCTTTGGCAGGGATGGGCGGGGCGAGGCAGGTTCCCTGGCTCAGGTAGTTCTCTCCGCAGAAACCCAGATGTGGATCTGCAAGCCCACCGCCTCCAACCAGGGCAAAGGCATCTTTCTGCTCCGGAACCAGGAGGAAGTCGCCGCCCTCCAAGCCAAGACCCAGAGCATCGAGGACGACCCCACCTACCGCAAGATGCCCTTCCGGGCGCCTCAGGCGCGGGTCGTGCAGAGGTTTTGCGCATGGGCACCCCGAGGGGCGTTGGCCGGGTGGGGCTGACCCAGGCCCGCTGGTGCCTGTGAGGCTCGTGGGCGTCGCGGGGCCCACAGAGGAGTCCTTGGCGGTGGAAGGCTGCGGTGCCCCCAGCTGGGCCCCTGTGTAGCCAGAAGAGGTGGGGTTTTCACATCCAGTCAGGATCTCAGAGGATGTACCCTTCCCCCACCCACACACACACACACAGGAGGCTCCTGGACGGTGTGGGGCAGGGAGGGCTTGGTCAGCTTGTGCCCCAGCCTGGGTCCTGCGCCCTCTGACCTGCAGGAAGCCCGGCTTCTCCCCCATCCCCCACCCATCCAGCTGCAGCCTTCAGGCCCACAGGCAGAGCTGACCACCCTGCCTTGCTCCCTCTGCCTCTGGGAGGGGTCCAGACCCTCAGCCTCACACCAGGGGGCACAGTCTAGCCTGAGAAAATGTCCCTTCGGACTTCCCTACCTGCCAATGTGGACCTCAGTCCTGCCGCAACTGCTGTCTGCCACCCCAAGCAGCTGCTCCCAGCGGCTGGGTCTCTAGACCTACAGCTCTCTCCACTGGGATGTCCCCTCCCTGCCTCTCCAAAGCCACCTGCCCTTCAAGGCCCAAGGTCACCCCTCCCTCCTCCTCCAGGCAGTCTTCCCAGCCCATAGGGCCCAGTCTGCTACTGCCTCCCAGGCTTCTAGCGAGGGCTGCGCCCTGGGGCGCCCCAGACACACACCAGTGGGCTGTGCTCTAGGGGCCAGGCCCTCCTTCCCAATTCCCTGACGTGTTCAGGCTCGGAAATGTCCCCTGACCAGCGGACACTGCACCCAGCCAGGGTAGGGGACCCACAGCTCACACCTGAGACAGGTGGCAGGGGTGCTGAGGAACTGGCGGGCCCAGGTGGGGGCACGGGCCAGGCTAACCACGCCTACCCAGGTACATCCAGAACCCGCTGCTGCTGGACGGAAAGAAGTTCGACGTGCGCTCCTACCTGCTCATCGCCTGCGCCATGCCCTACATGGTCTTCTTCGGCCACGGCTACGCTCGCCTCACCCTCGGCCTTTACGATCCCCATTCCAGCGACCTCGGTGGCCATTTAACCAACCAGGTACATGCCCCCCACAGGTGAGGGCCCTCCCTGCAGCCTTGGACAAAAATCACTGCTCAAGAATGGGAAAAGAATCCCGCTGTAGACATGGCCCAGACCCCGAGGTGGCCTGGGCTGCCCCCGCCTGCAGCCAGCACTGCCTCTCATCTTCAGCCTCAGCTGGGCATCCTGGTGGAAAGACTGAGAGCCGTGGCCGCGACCCCCAGCTCAGCTCCCTCTGGGTGTGGATCAGGCCCAGCAGGGGTGGGAGCCAAGGGCAAGGGCCTCCGTGAGGACCTCAGTGCAGGGATGCTGTGGGCAGAGGTCTCCAGGGAAGGGTCTCAATGGGAGGTGTCTGGGCGGCGGCCCTCCGGGAGGATCTGGGGGTACTTCGCAGGGGCAGGAGGTGCTGGGGGAGGGGCTCGACGTCCCGGAGGAGCGGGACCCCTGTGGGGTCTCTGGTGGCCGCGTCAGGGTGAGGCTCTTGTCGGGGCCCCCGTAGGGGCAGGGCCTCCAGGCGCTGCCCTGCCTCCCAGTTCATGCAGAAGAAGAGCCCCTTGTACCTGCTGCTCAAGGACGACACGGTGTGGAGCATGGAGCACCTTAACTGCTACATCAACGACAAGTTCCGCGAGGCCAAGCGCCTCCCCCGGGACTGGGTCTTCACCACCTTCACGGTGCGTGCGCGCCCCGCCCACCCGGCGTTGGGAGGGGCCGGGGGTCAGGACCGGAGGGCCCGAGGGCTGGGGGCTCTGGGCCCCAGGCACGTCCGTCCCTGGGCGGGGCTGCCGTTGGGCGTGCGCGCAGCGGTGGGTTCCAGGGACCGTCTCCTCTCCCTCTTTCTGAAACAGATCGTTCACACGACACAAAAGTCACTCTGTGAAAGTACAGTTCAGTGGTTTTTAGTGGATTCTCAGAGTTGCAGGGTGATCACCACTCTCTAATTCCAGAACGTTGTCACCTCCACAGAAAGGAACTCGGTACCCACTGCCCTTGCCAGCCCCTGGCAACCACTAATCCACTTCCCGTCCCCATGCATTTCCCTGTTCTGGACATTTCATGTCAATGGGATCACACAATTTGTGGGTTTTCCTGGCTTCTTTCACTGAAAGCATAACATTTTCAAGATTCCCTTCGTTTCTTTTTATGACTGAAGACTATTTCATTGTGTAAATGGACCACGATTTACTTGGATAAACATTCGTCAGTTGATAGACGTTTGGGTTGTTTTTACTTTTTGTCTATTATGAGTAATGCTGCTATGAATATTCACGTACATGAACAGATATTTTCAGTTCTCTTGGGTATAGGTCTAGGAAGGGAATTGCATGGTCGTCGGGTAACTCATGTTGAACTTTCTGAGGAACTGCCAAACCATGTTCCACAGTGGCTGCAGGGTTTCCCATTCCCACCAGCAATGTATGATGGTTCCAATTTCTCTATATCCTTGCCAACACTTGGTATTTTTCTTTTTTTAATAGTCATCCAGTGGGTGTAAAGTGGTATCTCATTGTGGAGTTGATTTGCATTTTCCTAATGATAATGATATTGAGCATCTTTTTACGTATTTGTCGGCCATTTTTGTATCTTCTTTAGAAAAACTTCTGTTTAGATCCTTTGTTCACTCTTCCTTCTTAGGCTGTAGAGCTCTTTATATATTCTGAATGCTAGACCCTTATCAGATGTGTGATTTGCAAATATTTTCCCCCATTCTGTGAGTTCTCTTTTCACTTTCTTGATAATGTCCTTTGTTTATTTGTTTTGTTTTGTTTTGGCCGTGCCCCTCGGCTTGAGGGGTCTTAGTTCCCCGACCAGGGATTGAACCCCCTGCAGTGGAAGTGCAGAGTCCTAACCACTGGACCGCCAGGGAATTCCCCATAATGTCCTTTTTTGCATAGATTTTTATGAAGTCCAATTTATCAATTTTTTTCTTTGGTTATTCATGCTTTGATGTCATATCTAAGAATCCATTGCCAAATCCAAGGTTGTAAAGATTTACATCTATGTTTTCTTCTACAACTTTTATAGTTTTAGCTCGTTTTGAGTTAATTATTGTGTATGGTGTGAGGTAAGGGACCAACTTCAGCCTTTTGCATGTGGCTATCCTGTTGTCCCAGGACCATTTGTCAGAGAGACTGTTCTTGGCGCATTTTTGAAAATCAATTGACCAGATATGTATGTGTTTATTTCTGGACTCTCAATTCTATTTCATTGGTGTGTATATCTATCCTTAAGCCAGCACCACACTGTTTTGGTTGCTGTAGCTTCATTCTCTTAATGTGCTGTATCACATAAATTGATTATCATGTGTTGAATCACTCTTGCATTTCCGGGATAAATCTCATTCAGCTATAGCATATTGTCCTTTAAATATGCTGCTGGATTGGGTTTGCTAGTACTTCATTGAAGATTTACGTGTCTACCCTCATAAGTAATATTGGTCCACAGCATTATTTGCTTGTATGTCTGTCTGGTTTTGGACATATTCCCTTCTCTTCCATTTTTGGAGAGTGTGTGAAGGGTTAGTGTTAATTCTTTAAATATTTGGAAGAATTCACCAGTGAGGCTACCTTATTGTGAACGTTTCCTTTGTGGGAAGAATTGTTATTTTTATTATTATTACTAACTCAACCTTTGTTAGAGGTTATTCAGATTATCTATTCCTTCTTGGGTCAGGCTTATTAGTTTGTCTTTCTAGGAATTTCTCCATTTCTCCTAAGTTGTCTAATTTGTTTGGAATACAGGTACTCATGGTATTTTATGAACAATTATAATTGCTTTCATAATCATTTTCATCTCTATGTAAGGTCTTTCTTTTTTTTTTTTTAAATAAAGGTGGGATGGTTTTTTTTTTAATTAATTAATTTATTTATTTATGGCTGTGTTGTGTCTTCGTTTCTGTGCGAGGGCTTTCTCTAGCTGTGGCAAGTGGGGGCCACTCTTCATCGCGGTGCGCGGGCCTCTCACTATCGCGGCCTCTCTTGTTGCGGAGCACAGGCTCCAGACGCGCAGGCTCAGTAATTGTGGCTCACGGGCCCAGTTGCTCCACGGCATGTGGGATCTTCCCAGACCAGGGCTCGAACCCGTGTCCCCTGCATTGGCAGGCGGATTCTTAAGCACTGCGCCACCAGGGAAGCCCCAAGGTCTTTCTTTCTTGATGTTAGTAATTTGAGTCTTTCCTCCCCTTTATCTTGGTCAATTTAGCTAAAGGTTTGTCAGTTTTGTTGATCTTTTCAAAGAGCCAGTGTTTGGTTTCATTGATTTTCTCTGTTGCTTTCTATTCTCTATTCCATTAATATCCACTCTAATCTTTATTATTTCCCTCCTTCTTCTTGCCTTGGGTTTAGTTTTGTTTTGTTTTGGTTTGGGTTTTTTGTTTGGTTTTGTTTTTCGGTTTTTTTTCTTCTAGTTTCTAAAGGTTGAAATTTGGGTTATTGATTTGATTTGAGATTTTTCTTCCTGTTTAATGTAGGTGTTTACAGCCATAAATTTCCCTGGGAGCACTGCTTTCACTGCATCCCATAAGATTTTGTGTGTTCTGTTTTCATTTGTTGCTTAAGAGTGTGTTAATTTCCACATATTTGTGAATGTTCTAATTTTCTTTCTCTTATTGATTTCTAATTTCATTCCATTGTGGTCAGAAAACATACTTTGTATGATTTCAACCCTTTAAAAAGTATTGAAACTTGTTTTATGTTCTAACATATTGTCTATCCTGAAAAATGTTCCACGCACACTTGAAAAGAATGTATATTCTACTGTTGGGTGGAGTGTTATATAGATGTCTTTTAGGTCTAGTTGGTTTATAGTGTTGTTCAAGTCTTCTATTTACTTGTTGATCTTCTGTCTAGTTGTTCTATCATTGAAAATGGGATACTGAAGTCTCCAACTATTATTACTGAATTGTCTATTTCTCCTTTCAATTCTGTCAGTTTTTGCTTCATGTATTTTTAGGCTCTGTTGTTAAGTATATGTATGTTTATAATTATTACATATTCTTGACTTATTAGAAAATGTTCTCTTTTTTCTTAATGGCCTCAATTTTTGTCTTAAACTCTATTTTATCTGCTATCAATATAGACATTCTAGCTCTCTTTTGGTTACTGTTTGCCTGACATATATATATTTTTTAATTAATTAATTTATTTATTTTTGGCTGTGTTCAGTCTTCATTGCTGTGCATGGGCTTTCTCTAGCTGCAGCGAGCGGGGGCTACTCTTCGTTGCTGTGCGCAGGCTTCTCATTGCGGTGGCTTCTCTTGTTGCAGAGCATGGGCTCTAGGCACGTGGGCTTCAGTAGTCATGGCATGCGGGCTCAGTAGTTGTGGCTCAGGGGCTCTAGAGCTCAGGCTCAGTAGTTGTGGCACACGGGCTTAGTTGCCCCATGGCTTATGGGATCTTCCCGGACCAGGGCTCGAGCCTGTGTCCCCTGCGTTAGCAGGCGGATTCTTAACCACCGCGCCACCAGGGAAGCCCTGATATATCTTTTTTTTATCCTTTTACTTTCAACCTATCTGTGTCTTTGAATCTAAAGTGAGTCTCATAGATAGCATATGGGGGGGAGGGGAATGCATCTCGACAGGGGGAGGGGAATGCATCCTGACAATCTCCGTCTTTTAATTGGAAAGCTTAATTCATTTATACTTAATATAATTACTGATAAGTTAGGATTTACATCTGCTATTTTGCTATTTGTTTTCTCTTTTTTTTGGAATTTTTGAATTTTACTTTATGTATTTTTTTATACAGCAGGTTCTTATTAGTTATCCATTTTATACATATTAGTGTATACATGTCAATCCCAATCTCCCAGTTCATCACACCACCACCACCCCCCGCCACTTTCCCCCCTTGGTGTCCATACACTTGTTCTCTATATCTGTGTCTCTATTTCTGCCCTGCAAACTGGTTCATCTGTACCATTTTTCTAGGTTCCACATATATGCGTTAATATACAATGTTTGTTTTTCTCTTTCTGACTTACTTCACTCTGTATGACAGTCTCTAGGTCCATCCACATCTCTACAAATGACCCAATTTCGTTCCTTTTTATGGCTGAGTAATATTCCATTGTATATATGTACCACATCTTCTTTATCCATTCGTTTGTTGATGGGCATTTAGGTTGCTTCCATGACCTGGCTATTGTAAATAGTGCTGCAGTGAACATTGGGGTGCATGTGTCTTTTTGAATTATGGTTTTCTCTGGGTATATGCCCAGTAGTGGGATTGCTGGGTCATATGGTAATTCTATTTTTAGTTTTTTAAGGAACCTCCATACTGTTCTCCATAGTGGCTGTATCAATTTACATTCCCACCAACAGTGCAAGAGGGTTCCCTTTTCTTCACACCCTCTCCAGCATTTGTTGTTTGTAGATTTTCTGATGATGCCCATTCTAACTGGTGTGAGGCGATACCTCGTAGTTTTGATTTGCGTTTCTCTAATAATTAGTGATGTTGAGCGGCTTTTCATATGCTTCTTGGCCATCTGCATGTCTTCTTTGGAGAAATGTCTATTTAGGTCTTCTGCCCATTTTTTGATTGGGTTGTTTTTTTTTTAATATTGAGCTGCATGAGCTGTTTATATATTTTGGAGATTAATCCTTTGTCCATTAATTCGTTTGCAAATATTTTCTCCCATTCTGAGGGTTGTCTTTTCGTCTTATTTGTAGTTTCCTTTGCTTTGCAAAAGCTTTTAAATTTCATTAGGTCCCATTTATTTTTGTTTTTGTTTCCATTACTCTAGGAGGTGGATCAAAAAAGATCTTGCTGTGATTTATGTCAAAGAGTGTTCTTCCTATGTTTTCCTCTAAGACTTTCCAGTCTTACATTTAGGTTTCTAATCCATTTTGAGTTTATTTTTGTGTATGGTGTTCAGGAGTGTTCTAATTTCATTCTTTTGCATGTAGCTGTCCAGTTTTCCCAGCACCACTAATTGAAGAGGCTGTCTTTTCTCCATTGTATTCTCTTGCCTCCTTTATCAAAGATAAGGTGACCATATGTGCATGGGTTTATCTCTGGGCTTTCTATCATGTTCCATTGATCTATATTTCTGTTTTTGTGCCAGTGCCATACTGTCTTGATTACTGTAGCTTTGTAGTATAGTCTGAAGTCCAGGAGCCTGATTCCTCCAGCTCCGTTTTTCTTTCTCAGGATTGCTTTGGCTATATGTCTTATATCATTTTGTTTCTCAATTCCTCCATTACTGCCTCCTTTTGTGTTAAATATTTTCTAGTGTACCATTTCTAGTGTCATTTCTTTTACTACATATTTTTGAGTTATTCTCTTAGTAGCTGCCCTTGGGATTACCATTAACATCTTAATTTATAACGATCTAGTTTGGATTAATACTAAGTTAATTTCAATAGTATTTTTTTAATTGTTCCTATATAGCTCTGTCTCTCCCTTTAGGCTGTTACTGTCACAAATTACAACTCTATAAATTGTGTGTCCATCAACATAGATTTATAATTATTGCTTTACACAATTGTCTTTTAAATAAGATAGAAGGGAAAAAAAACAATTACCAAAAAATGAATGTATACTGTCTTTTATATTTAACTGTGTAGTTACTTCATGGGTGCTCTTGATTTCTTCATGTGAATTTGAATTATTGTCTAGCGTCCTTTCATTTCAGCCTGAAGGACTGTAGGGAAGTTCTACTAATGATAATGGGTTTTTTTAATATAAATTTATTTATTTTATTTATTTATCTTGGCTGCGTTGGGTCTTCGTTGCTGCATGCGGGAAGCAAGCGGGGGCTACTCTTCGTTGCAGTGAGTGGGCTTCTCACTGTGGTGGCTTCTCTTGTTGCAGAGCACAGGCTCCAGGTGCACGGGCTTCAGTAGTTGTGGCACGCGGGCTTAGTAGTTGTGGCTCACGGGCTCTAGAGCACAGGCTCAGTTGTTGTGGCGCATGGGCTTAGTTGCTCCGTGGCATATGGGATCTCCCCGAACCAGGGCTCAAACCCATGTCCCCTGCTTTGGCAGGCTGATTCTTAACCACTGTGCCACCAGGGAGGCCCTAATCTATGTTTTTTAAATTTGGGACTGTCTTAATTTCTTTTTCATTTTTGAAGGATGATTTTGCTGTATATACAATTCTTGGTTGACAGATTTTTTTTTTCCTTTCAGCATTTTGAATTTGTCATCCCACTGCCTTCTGGGCTCCATGGGGTTTTTTTTTGTTTGTTTTGTTTTTTAATAATCTTTATTGGAGTATAATTGTTTCACAATGCTGTGTTAGTTTCTGTTGTACAACAAAGTGAATCAGCCATATGCATACATATATCCCCATATGCCCTCCCTCTTGAGCCTCCCTCCCACTCATCTAGGTCATCACAAAGCACTGAGCTGATCTGCCTGTGCTATGCTGCTGCTTCCCACTAGCTATCTGTTTTACATTTGGTAGTGTATATATGTCCACGCCACTCTCTCACTTCGCCCCAGCTTCCCCTTCCCCCGACCCCATGTCCTCAAGTCCATTCTCTATGTCTGCATCTTTATTCCTGCCCTGCCACTAGGTTCATCAGTACCATTTTTTTTAGATTCCATATATATGCGTTAGCATACAGTATTTGTTTTTCTCTTTCCGACTTACTTCACTCTGTATGACAGACTGTAGGTCCATCCACCTCACTACAAATAACTCAATTTCATGTCTTTTTACGGCTGAGTAATATTCCATCATACATATGTGCCACGTCTTCTTTATCCATTCATCTGTTGATGGACATTTCCATGGTTTTTAATGAGAAATTGGTTGTTGGTCTTATCGAGGAGCCTTTATGATGAGTCACTTCTCTTTGCTGATTTCAACATCCTCTGTTTGTCTTTGTCTTTTGAAAGTTTGCTTATGATGTGATGGATCTTATTGAGTTTATCCTACTTGGAGCTCACTGGCCTTCCTGAACGTGTAGATTACTTTTCATCAAATTTGAGAAGTCCCACTGCCATTATTTCTTTAGATATTCTTCCTGACTCTTCCTCTGCTCTCTTTCTGGATCTCCTTATGCATTTTGGTCTGCTTGACGGTGTCCCACAGGTCTCTGTAGCTTTATTTTTCTTCATTCCTTTGACTTTCTGTTCCTTAGACTGGATAATCTCAATTGACCTATCTTTGAACAACTCCAATGGACTGTTGAACCCCTGTAGTGATTTTTGCTTTCAGTTCCTATAATTTTCAACTCCAGAATTTCTATTCAGCTCCCTTTTATAATTTCTATCTCTTCACTGGCATTCTCTATATGGTAAGACATTGTTCTTGTATTTTCCTTTAGTTCAAGTGAGGTCTACCATGGAACCATCAGACACATCACAACAAATGACTCCAATTCTTTTTTTTTTTTTTTTTTTTAATTTATATTTATTTTTGGCTGTGTTGGGTCTTCGTTTCTGTGTGAGGGCTTTCTCTAATTGCGGCAAGCAGAGGCCACTCTTCATCGCGGTGCGCGGGCCTCTCACTGTCGCAGCCTCTCTTGTTGCGGAGCACAAGCTCCAGACGCGCAGGCTCAGTAGTTGTGGCTCACGGGCCTAGTTGCTCTGCAGCATGTGGGATCTTCCCAGACCAGGGCTTGAACCCGTGTCCCCTGCATTGGCAGGCAGATTCTCAACCGCTGCGCCACCAGGGAAGCCCCCTCCAATTCTTTGCCAGACAGGTCTATTAAGCTATCTCCAGTACCGAGAACACAGGATTTTTTCAAGGCACTGAGCTGGGATGCCAGGGATAAAACCAGGGCAAGTTAAAATGCTACAAAGCTTGCTGTTCTCACCAAGATTCAAGATTTTACTTGAGTAAACACTCTTCAGGTTGCTGGATGCCTTTGGTTAATTTCCAGCATTTTGAGAAGGTTAATTCTGACAAATTTGGCCAGTTTGGGCTGTTTTTATGTTGTCTCTCTTGAACCTGCTCAGCAAAGCTTCTCCCTGTTGTTTCGCTGAAATGCTCGCTGGAGTGACCTCTATGCTGTCAAACCCAGGGGTCAGTCCAGCCCTCTTCTCCCTGACCTGTCAGCCAACTTTGGACACAGCTCTTCACTCCCCACGGCTTCCAGGACCTTGTCCACCCCCTCTCCGCCCCCTGTGCTGGCCCCTCGGCTCCGCACAGCTGCTCAGGAGGCCCAGAGCTCAGCCTGGCTCTACTCTTTATCTGCTGTACCCACTGTTATCTACTCTTTGTCTTTATCAGACAACGCCTGAGTTTAAATTCCATCTATGTGCTCAAGACTCCACATGAAACATCCGGCCCTGACCTCTCCCCTGAACTTGAACCATGGCCTATCAACACCCCATCTGTAAGCTCACAGATGTCTCAGACTCCATGGGCCTCCTCTCCTTCTCCGTTGATGGGGGCTCCATCCTTCCAGAGTCTCAGACCAAACACCTAGGGATAACCCTTCATTCCTGTTTTCACAGCTCACCATCCTTTCATCAATCAACCAGGTTGGCTCTACCCCAACACAGACCCAGCATCCAACCCACCACCTCGGCTTACACAAGCCACCCACATTTCTCACCTGGATCTTTGCAATGGGGCCCTTCAGTCTCTCTCAGCATAGCAGCCAGAGGACCCTATTAGGGCACGGGTCAGATATGCCCTCCTATGCTCCACCCTCCAACAGCTCTGACCTCAGGGTGAAAGGCAAGGGCTTCCCATGCCCCCGAGATGTGACTGGCGCCACTCTGGTCTCATCTCCCGCTGCCCTCCTAGCTCGCTCGAGCCACAGCAGCCGCACTCTGTTCCTCCAACACCTTGGGCGTGCTCCCACTTACAGCCGTTGCTCTACCCAGGTGTCCCATCCCCACCCCACCCCACAGCTCTCCCCTTCACTCTTCACCCATTGCTCACTCTCTGGCCCGCCCAGATCAGACCCCTTTCCACACCACCCAGAACCCCCCACCGCTCACCCTGCTTCATCTTCTCCATCAGCGTGTATGGCTTCATGTGCTGTGCAGAGTGCGTAACGACTTACACATCACAGCTGTTGTCTCTCCTGTGAGCGAGCTGCTCAGTGCGTAACGACTTACACATCACAGCTGTTGTCTCTCCTGTGAGCGAGCTGCTCAGTGCGTAACGACTTACACATCACAGCTGTTGTCTCTCCTGTGAGCGAGCTGCTCAGTGCGTAACGACTTACACATCACAGCTGTTGTCTCTCCTGTGAGCGAGCTGCTCAGTGCGTAACGACTTACACATCACAGCTGTTGTCTCTCCTGTGAGCGAGCTGCTCAGTGCGTAACGACTTACACGTCACAGCTCTTCTCTCTCCTGTGAGCGAGCTGCTCAGTGCGTAACGACTTACACATCACAACTGTTGTCTCTCCTGTGAGTGAGCTGCTCAGTGCATAACGATTTACACATCACAGCTGTTGTCTCTCCTGTGAGCGAGCTGCCCGAGGGCAGAGACTCCTCGTCAGCTCTCTCTACTCTCGACCCCAGTACCTGCCGTGCAATAGGAGGTCCACACGTTTGTGAAATGAGTAAAATGAGCGTGAAGGAGTTTCTGCCTGGGAGCCTGTGACCCTGAGAATGTGGAAGTGCGGGCACTGGTGGGATGGGGCTGTGGCTGTCCAGGCCTGGAGGGCGTAATCAGGGCCCACAGGTGACGTCCTGTCTCCACCCCCCCTCCCCCGCCCCCACCCACAGAAGCGGATGCAGCAGATCCTGGCCCACTGCTTCCTGTCTGTCAAATCCAAGCTCAAGTGCAAGCTGGGCTACTTTGACCTCATTGGCTGTGACTTCTTGATCGATGAAAACTTCAAGGTGCTGCTGAGGCGTCCCGGGGGGGGGCGGGGCCCAGCAGGCAGGTGCAGGAGGCAGGGGCCCTCTGTGCACACCCTGACCACTCAGGCGGGCCCCTGGAGCAGGCAGTTATGCACCCTCCCTAGCCCTGGGGGTGGTGTGTCCACAAGGCTTCGCTCTTCCTGCAGCTGGGGCAGCCCCCAAGGCCAGACTCTCAGACCCTCAGAGTCTTAGCCCCTTGGGCAAATGGGGGAGTGAGGCCATGGAAAAGAAGTGACCTGCCCGGTCACCTGGCTTAGTGGGGACCAGGGCCTCAGCCTCCTGCTGGCCAAGTGGTAGGTGGGGAGGCATGCTGAGCAGTGTTGGCCCAGGTGTGGCTGCTGGAGATGAACTCCAACCCTGCCCTGCACACCAGCTGTGAAGTCCTGAGAGAGGTGATTCCAGGCGTGGTCATGGAGACCCTGGGTGAGGCCGCTACCCAGCCCCCAGGCCCCTCAAACCGACCCCTCTGCCTGCCCACCCTCTCCCCAAGTTCAGACATCCACAAACCTAGCTCTCCAGCACCCGAAAGGCTGCATGGCAACCCCACCCTCTGCTCATGCCCCCACCTCCCAGCCAAGGCGATGCCCGCCCACACCTCACCCCAACCCCGGTCCCACCCCTCACCCCCCCACGCCCCGTAAACTCCAGCCCCGGGAACGCGATGCCGGGGAGGCTGGGTGCCCGCCCCTCCCTTCCCCCCACGCCTCCCCCGCCCAAGCCGGGCTCACCCCCAACTCCTCCCCAGACCTGGCACTCGAGACCTTCCAGAAGAGCCTGCGCAGCCAGAAGATGCTGCCGCTGCTGTCCCGGCGCCGCTTCGTGCTCCTGCACAACGGCGAGGCAGACCTGTGGCCGCGCCTGGGGGGCTCCCGCAGCGTCCCCCGCCCGCCGTCGCCGCCGCCCCGGCCCGCCTGCGACGCCGCGCCCGCCGCGTCCCCCGCTCTCCGCGCCGCCGGCAGGCCGGGCGCGCGCAGGTCCGCGCCGCGCCGGGGCCCCAGCGGCGCGCCCGGGCGGCCCTCCTCCGCACAGCGGCGCCCCCGGCCTCCGACCCCCGGCCCCGACGGCGCCCAGCGCGGGGACCCCGAGGCCCCGGGCGGCGGGCGCCCGCGAGTGGGCGGCGGGGAGCCGGCGCGGGAGCCTTCCCCGGGGTCGGCGGAGGAGGAGCGCAAGAACGCGGGCCACCGCGGCTCCTAGCGGGCGGCCACCGGCGCCCTCGCCGGGGACCTATAAAAGCTGCTTTGTTACAAACGCGACGTCTGCAGCTGGTCCGCGGGTTCCCCGCACACCGGGCCCCGAGACCCCCTCCGGCAGCCTCCCTGCACCCCGTGAGCTGCTACTCCACTGCTGGGGCTCGTCCTTGGGAGGACACGAGGGTAGAGGGATGGGGGTGTCTGCCCGGCAGGAAAGGGAGATGAGGCCCCCCGCGCCCCTGACTCTGCCCACCGTGAGCTGCTTCCAGTCCCTGGGCCCCATCACCTACGGCCCTCGTCCACCCGCCCTGCAATCTCACAACCCACCTGACCTCTACTGCCTGGGTCGGTGGTCCCCAGGAAAGGCGCCCAGTGTCCCCCAGTCAAGGGTCTAGAGCCTCACGGACCCCTCTCGATTCCCATAGGAAGGCTTCCTCACACCCAACGTGTTCCTCCAAGCTGCGGTCCCCGCCCTGCCCAGGCTCAGCTCCTTTCTGGGCCTTCCGAGCACCAGCGCCCTGAGCTCTCCTCCACCTGCGACGCCCGGACCCTACGGCAGGCAGAGCCCTGCAGAGGCCGGGAGGACCCAGGCTGTGGGTGACGGGCGCATGGTCCTGGCAGGACAGCGCCCTGAGGGAAGTGCCGAGCCAGCAGGCCCCTGTGTGCCCTGTGTGCCCAGCCTCGAGGCTGCTAGGAGATTCAGGGCATCTCATGTGTCCACGCCCCCGCCACCAAGCGTCCTGGGGCAGCCATAATCCCCTCTTCACCCCGGCCTTCCCCACCCACCCCAGCTGTCACACCGTCCTCCCGCACTCCCTTTCACGTGCCCTCCCCTCACCTCTCCAAACGGTCACCACCAAGTCACATGCCCTCCTCCTGCCCTGCCCACCCTCGCTCAGTACCTCAGTGGGCTCTACCAAGGTGGGAGGGGCTGCCGGGACCCCTGCTGTGCCTTGCATTGGCGTGCTGGTGGGACCTGAGGGGCAACGACCTGTCCTCCCCCGCTGCCCCCCCTACTCCTTTCCCAGGGAGGCAACGGCCACAGCACTGCTAGAGGGCGGGGGGCACTGACCACCGAGCCCCAGGCCAGCCCACTGGAGGTATGCAGCCAGGGAGCCAGGGAGCCAGGGAGAGAAGAGCCAGATGGAAAGCGGGGCTCAGAGAGGTAGAGTCACAGAGCCAGTGAGGGGCCCAGGCCAGGACTCACCTGCCCTGTCACTCACAGCCCGCCCACCCTCCCACCGCCACTGCACCCCCTCGTCGTCCTGCTGCTGTGGCCCAGAGTGTGGGGTCCCCAGGCCAGGAGCACACTTGTCACTGGGTGACTGGGGTCCAGGAACCCTGAGTCCCCTCCCAGTGCGTCTGGTGGTCTCTCCATGAGGGGTCAAGCTCAGCACTGCGTCCTCTGCAGCCTGCTGGCCAGCTCTGTGCCCAAAGACCCGTCTCCATCAGGGAGAGGTGGCCTCCTGGGTGGGCAGAGCACACCCAGGTCTTTGTAAAACCCACGCCTGTGTCTTCGGGGTCAGGACCACTTTCCTTGCTGGCATCCAGGACACTACACAGCCACGTCACCTCGGGGTCACCTTGGGGTCACCCCCTTAACTCGCCCGAGGGGCCTCTATACCCCATGTCTCATCTCTGAGGCCTCTCCCACCCCCTCCTCACATCCTGCCCACGGGGCCTCTGCCCACGCTGTCCTGTGGCTCATGATGTGGCCCGTGGTGGCAGCAGTGCTGCGCCAGGACCTCCCAGCTCTCCTCCAGCCTCGGCGGGACTCTTCCCCTGCTGGTCAAGGCGGTGTCTACGGAGGCGACCCGACCCTCAGGGAGCAGCTGCCCCTGCCGCCTCCATCACCCCTGGGCCCTGCGTGGGTGCAATGGCCCGCGGGGACCGTGATGGGCCAAGAAGTGCACATCCTGACTGGGCCTCCGTCCCCGGGCTCCCCCAAAGCCCTGGACTGTCTGCTGCTCTTGGGCGCCTGGTACCCCGAGAGCCTGGAGTTCAATAAATGAGGTTTCCTTGCTACTCATTCATCCCCAGGGGTGATGGTCACACCCTCACACCCCCACCTGGATCCTCTCCTAGCCCCACCCAGCCCGCAGTTGTGCTCCAAAGTGTCCTTGCCAGAACTGTGAGGGCTGCCAGGGAGAGGCGGGCAGGGAACTGAGTCTGGAGTGCTGTCGGCTATGGGGCAGCTGGGCATCTGGAGGTACAAGGTGCGCCCCAATATTCAAATGATGTGCTGGGCGCCCTGTGGCAGCTGAGGAGGAGCCTCAGCAGCGGGGAGGTGGGGGGGGCGAAGCGGGGGTGGGAGGGGGCGCTCCTGGTGCCTGGGACGGGGCTGCCCAGCACTGTGGCCGGAGCTGTAATCCACGGTGAAAGCTGAGGGCCTCTGCTCCCCCTCCCCCTTGTCTACCTGCTTTGACCCAGCACCACCCAGGGACCCCCACCATCCCTGCAGCCTCCACTGGAGGCCCTCACCCTGGCGCCCACGGGGCCTCCCTCAGCTCCTGGCAGTCAGGGTTCTGCCCTGGCCAAAGAGCCCACGAAGCCCTGAGGACTCAGAGGACCCCCCTCAAACCACTCTTCCCTGGAATGTGTCTCCAAAAAGAGGGGTCCGGAACAGCCATGGCCCGAATCACCGTCTCTGGAAAGCACCTCAGCCCCAAAGCGTCCTGCGAAGATGTCTGCCTCTCCACCGAGGCATGGCTACTTCTTGGTGGGAAGGGGGGATCCAGGGCCCTGCAAACCACAGGGGGCTGGGAGCTCAGCCCAGCTGCTGGAGGAGTAGCCCTGCTGCTGAAACCGTGGCGGGGGAGCAGGGGGAGGAGTGGTGACCCCAGGTCCTGGTCAGGGCCCTTGAATGGCCAGGCTTGGCACCCAGGTCCTGGTCAGGGCCCTTGAATGGCCAGGCTTGGCACCATGGACCTATCTGATAGATGGGTTCACATCCCAGCACCTGGGGGCAGCCAGGGACCACCTGCCCTTGGAAGGCCCCCTGAAGCTGCCCTAGGACTGGGGCTGGGAGGGGCTGGCACCCAGTTCTGCTAGGGTGGGTTCCCTCCCTATGCCCCCCAGGGGGTCTCTCGGTCCGCTTGGGGAGGGGCCGTGTCTCACACCGGCTGAGTCCAGATCTCAGTAGAGGGAGGGTCAGGGGCCTTTTCCAGCCAGGTGAGGCGGTGTGGCTGCGGCGGAAGCACTTCTGGGAACAGAGGATGGCCTCTCGGCCCTTATCTGAGGCTGAACAGACACTGGATTCCGACCCCAGGGGGAGGAGTTGTGGTTTTCCGGAGCAGCTGGAGAGCCCCTCTGGTTGAGGGGGGGGGCGTTTCCTGGGGGGAAGAGCGAGGGGTCTGGAGCTGGCGTGGGCAGAGTCTCATCTTGGGGTCTCTCTTGGGCTTGGTGACCCAGGTGGGTACATACCAGGAAGCTGGGCTGAGTGGGGGTGGGAAGGAGGCCCTTGCAGCACCAGCACCCGCCGTTCCCCACACACCAGCACCCTTGAGTCTCCTGCGCTTCCTGCTGCCCTGGGGGGGTCTCCCTCCTCAGCCTGGACTTGCTCAGGCCTCCCCTACCCAAGTGCCTGGTGGTAGCCTGTGCACACCGGGCCTGGGTACCCCACCTGAGCCTCCAGCCTTGGCCTTTAACCGAGCCCCTCCCTGCTCTGTGGGATCCCAGCTGGGGAGGGAGGTGAGTCTGGGAGGGAGGGAGAGCGGGAGTGAGATGCAGCTGGGGTGCCCAGGGTCGGGGCAGGCCCGGTGGGGGAGGCGAGCGCGGCGGGAGGTGGCGGCTCGGGTGGCAGCGGCTCCCCGAGCCCTTCCGACGCGCTGAGCTCCCTGGGCAGAACCCCCTCCCGGCCCCCCACAAGCCTGGCCTCACCCTCCCAGTCCCTCCGCTGGGCTGGGCTGGGCGAGTCCCACCGTCCCCGCCCCCCCGCGGGGCAGGAATTCCCCCCGCCCGCTCCGCGTCACCCCGCTGCCCCCGCACTGACATCCCGGGAGCTTGTTCCACGCAGGCCGCCCGCGAGGACTTTCCGCGCTGCGTCAGCAGAACGCACTCTGCCGCCAGGCCCTCGACACCTGACTCACAGCCTCAGCGGGGGCTGGGCCAGGGCTGGGGACCCCTTTCCCATACGAGGGAGTGGGGCCGTCAAGGGACCCAGAGGTGGGTGGGGGAGGGGTTGGCAAGACAGGAGATCTGGCCTGGGGACAGAGGGGCCAAGGGGTGTGGCCGGCAGGTCCTGGAACACCTGGCTGTCTCCCCTGAGGTTGCTCACTTGGCCCCAGGGGCTGCCCAGAGCCAGGAGCCAAGGGGCTGGGAGAAGGGTTTGAGGGAGGAGTCCTTCCCCTGTGGGTGGTCCCAGAGCCTCCCCGCCTCCTTCCAGGGGTGGAAGTGGGCTGTGCCCCACGCGGTGGGGGATGGAGGGCGAGCCAGAGCCCTCTCTCCTCCACCTGCCTGCTGTGAGCTGGGCCCACCTGCCCACTGGGACTGGGTCGGGGTCAAGGGGCTCTCCTGGGCAGCGTGCAGGTGGGAGGGGAGGGCATGGTGGGTGGGGGAGGTGCGGTGCTGGAGCACTGGAGCCACAGACAGACAGGTGGCCGGGTGGCCAGGTGTGCTGGCACCTGGAGAGTGCCGCTGCTGAGACCGGCCTCCGCTGGCCTGCCTGCCACGCCCCGGATGCCATGGACTCCTTATCAGACTCCCCAGGCGTCAGCCCTGTCAGGAGGCTGAAAAAATACTGCTCGCCTCTGCTGGGCAGGACCCCAGGACCGTGCCCCGAGGGAGAGGGTCCTGTGAGGTGATGGAGGCCAGTAGGAGGGCTTGGAGAGAGGGCGGGAGCCATGCCAAATGAACCAGGCCATTCTGAGGCTGTCCACATCCGCCAGGAAGTGTTGGGTATAGAAACTGACCTTGCCCCGGATTGGGGACCCCAGTGACGCAAGGGCCGGTGCCTCACAGGGGCCAGCAGGATGTGCAGCCAGCCCGGAACCAGAGGCCGGAGCAGCGGTGGCCCAGAGACCAGACACACACCAAGGACCCCAGTGTCCCAACAAGTGCCAGGCAGGCCACTGGAGGACAAGGGTTGGACAGGGCAGCCAAGCGGCACAGACGGCAGGTGTGCAGCGCAGCAGGCCTGCCCGTGGTCTCGGCTGAGGGCTTGTGTCTAGGACTGGAATGGCCCTAGCTTCTACCCCAGCCGCTCTCTCACCCAGGCTGGGAGGGGGCTGTGAGCACCGGCGGGGGAGACCCCGGAGCCTGTCCCCTCCCCGCCCCAGCACACGACCACTCAGGCCCCTGGACGAGCGTTTATTGAGTGGCGCCTGCAGCCAGGCCCTGCGGTCTCACAGCCTCCCGTCCTGGGAGCCAAGGACTCACAGGCCCCACCCCGGCGGGCCCAGCAAGAGGGGCAGGCAGCCACGGTGCGCCTCTGTCCCCCTGGGGTCCAGCCACAGCTGCCGCCTCTTCTGCGTGATCCGGGGCACTGGTCACCGTCACCATCCCCCACCTGCTTCTGCCATTGAGGGGAGCAGGGCCGGGCCCAGAGCTGGGGCCCCACGGCAGGGCCCAGAGCCCTTGCTCCTGCGGGCCAGCCTGGGCCAGCTCCGGGAGGGTCTGGCACGGGCCCTCTGGGCCTCACACCCACAGGTCCTCCAGGCGGCCCTTGTTCTCCGACAGCGGTTCGCCCCGCTCCTCCTCAGGGAACGGGCAGCTGCAGGCGTCCTCGGGCGGGGGTGGCGGGGCCTCTAGGAGCAGCTGCGTCTCTGCAGAGGGGCTGCGGTTAGCAGGCAGGCAGGGCCCCCCTCCCCGTCCCCAGGGCACAACTGACCTGGGGGCCGTGCTCTCTGCCTCCTCAGCTGCCAGATGTGCAGGCTGAGCTGGGTCACGGTCACGGCCAGGATGCAGGCGGCCAGGGCGAGGAGGATGGCGGTCAGCAGGCTGTGCGGCTCCGTGGGCGGCAGCCCTGGGCTGCACACGGCATCGTGCGTCTTGTTCCCGGGGAACGCGGTGGGAAACCCAAGCTTGGAGCAGCTGGGACGCACGGACACAGAGCCCTCGGTCAGCCCTCGGCCACCTGAGCAGCCCCTCAGCAAGGCTGCTGCCCTCCGAGCCGTCTGGGGGTCACTGCACCAGAAGGGACAGCAGAGGCCCCACCCTAGAGCCCGCCTGGACCACCCGGCCACCGGAAGTCCCCACCAGGACTCACTCTGCCCAAGGTTTGCAGCGGCCCTCGCGGCCCCCAGAGAAGGTCCCCGCAGCACAGTCGATGCACTCGAAGCCGAAGTTGAACTCCCCTGGAGACAGACGGACAGACAGACACAGGCTGCAAGGGCGGCTGGGATGGCTGAGGTGAGACCCACCTGGTGTCTGGGTCCACAGCACAGGGACCCCCACCTCATCCGTTTGACAGGGGCCCCTGGTGGCCACAGGACCGGGACCTGGGATAAATCAGGTCCCCCGTGTGCCCCTTTCCAGGGCAGGCCATGACTCTGGGCTGAGTGGAGGGTCCCTGAGGGGATATGGGGGAGGGGAGGGACCTGCCTGCAGAGGCTGGAGGGTGTGTGGCGGGAGGAAGGGGTGGAAGCCGAGGCCAGGCAAGAGCCAGGCTGGGCCTTCGCTTGGTCCGGAGGCCGGAGGGCGGGAGACTGGGGAGGGTCCCGGAGAGAGGGGTGAGGCTCTGCCCCAGTCGCCTCTAGGCCCGGCCCCGTCCAACCTCACACAGCCCCCCCTCCGCCCTCACTCCCCCGGCCCACACGTGCTCAGCCAGGCCTCCCCCATCGGGTCAGGGTGGGTGCAGGACCTGGGCGTAGTCAGAGCCAGGGCCTAAGGGCCAGACAGCCTCTGGATACCCCCACTGTTCCTCACAACCAGCACTTAGGGGGATCGTCTCTGGATGGAGAAGCTCAGGCCAAGAGAGAGAAGGAAGGGCTCCCAGAGCCACACCAACAGGAGGCACTGTGACCCCAATGTGGGCTGAGATGCTAAAGCCAGAGAGCGCCCCCCTGCCCCGCCAGGGCGCTGCGAGACCCCCAGCGCTGGCGCCCACCTGCCCGGAGGACATGCCCGTACCCCCCACTTGCGAGCTTCCTTGCACACCTGCTGCTGTGAGCTCCGGCCTGCCCGGGCCACCCCCACCTGCCACTTACCTACAGGCCGCGCCCACTGGCCAGGCGGACAGGAGTAGTACTTGCAGCTCTTACACTGGGGGTCTCCACAGTGGAACTCAGGCTGGACACACTGGCAGCCCAGCTCAGGACAGACCCCCTCAGCTGGGCAGGGGACAAACAGCCCTCTCAGCAGCTGGGCCGAGACGCCCTCCCTGGGGCGCCCCGCTCCTGGCCCTCCAGGGAGATGGGGGTGGCAGGGCAGCCCCAGCGGGCAGCACGCCTGTCTGGAAGCCAGGACCCTGGCTCGGTCCAGCTGTGTCCCTCCCTCCTGGGCACCCAGCTCCTCCACCCACCAGGCCTGGCTGCACCCCCCAACTGTCCCAAGCTGCTCCCACCTAGGGTGGCCATGACTCGGCATGTGACCCTGAGCCGCTCCTGCCGGATAAGGGAGTCGCCTGGGAGACCTACTCCCCCTCCCCTGTCCGGGTCCTGCACTGCCCTCAGCTGCCAGGACCCTTGAGGCAGCCTGCCCGTCCCTCCCTGACCGCCGTCCATGGCTCTGCCGAACTGAGACCCGGACTCTCAGAGCCCCCTTCCCACTCCCCAGGTCCTGGCAGGGGGACACTCTGGGTGTTTTCCCTGCAATACTGTCCCCAAACTGACCCATTCCACCTGCCCCTCACCCATAGATGCAGGTCTGAGGCAGGGAGCTGGGAGAAAGAGGGGTGCAACCCCAAACTGGGCAGGAAGTGGCCTGAGTGATGGCCAAGGGCTCGCTCCCCACTCGGAAGGAACGGGGACAGCCCTCCTCCACCTCGGGACGCCAGACCTGCCTTGCGGAAGGCTCCTACACCCCTTGCCCCCCACCACCCTCCACCCCCAGGCCACTGGCCCGGTCTGGGCCGCTTCCGCCTCCCCAGATTGCGCTGGGATCAGGGCTCTGGACCCGGAAAACTCGCCCTGAGCACGGGGGGACGGGGCGCCGCGCTCTGCCCTCCGCGCAGGGGCTCCCGGCCCGCCTTACCTGGGGTGCACGAGCGGCAGCAGCGCGCGCTGGTCCCCGTCCCATGCAGATGGCGGCCGGGGCCGCAGCTCAGACCCCCGGGGGGGCGCTGGGCCAGACCCAGCGCGCAGAGCAGCGCGACGCCGCACAGGGCCACGCGCGCGACCCTCGCCCCCATGGCACCCGCGACACCCATGGCCGCGCGCGGCTCCGCGGTTTTAGGAGGCCGGCCCCTCCCGGACACGCCCAGACCCCGCCCCGCAGGCCTATCCCGCCTCTGCCACTCCCCAAGGGGGCCCGAGGAATTGTTCCCGTGGGGGACCCCCAAGACTCTGCGACTCAAAATCCAGGGCATGGGCAGAGGTTTGCGGCAGTGACACTGCTCTGGAGATTTCCACGGCGGGCACGTGTCATCACACGTCTGTCCAAATCAAGGGACGCACGGCACGGAGGGCCCCTGGTGTCAACTAGGGACTCTGGGTGACATGACCTGCCAGTGCAGGTTCGTCGTGTGTAGCAAATGCACACTCTTTGGGGATATTTATGGGGGGTAGGCTTCCCCTCACTGTTGCCGTGAACCTAAAACTGCTATAAAAGATAAATTCTTTTTTTAAAAAATTCAAGGGATGGGAATTCCCTGGTGGTCCAGTGGTTGGGACTCAGTGCTTTCACTGCCATGGGCCCGGGTTCGATCCCTGGTCAGGGAACTAAGATCTGGCATGCCCAGAGGGACCCCCAAGGGAGAAGAGAAGGTCCCATCACAGGCTGCAGAGCACCTGAACACGGAGGAGGGGGCGTGCGGGAGACCCACGTGGGGGGGTGACCTTGGGGGATTCCTAAGTGATCATGCCCTTTGGCCCAGGCATTCTTTTTTTTTTTTTTTTTAAAGCTGGCTAAGATTGGACAGATTTATTTCTGAGGTTTATTTATTTATTTATTTATTTATTTATTTATTTATTTTGGCTGTGTTGGGTCTTCGTTTCTGTGCGAGGGCTTCCTCCAGCTGTGGCAAGCGGGGGCCACTCTTCATCGCGGTGCGCAGGCCTCTCACTATCGCGGCCTCTCCCGCCGCGGAGCACAGGCTCCAGACGCGCAGGCTCAGCAGTTGTGGCTCACGGGCCCAGTTGCTCCGCGGCATGTGGGATCTTCCCAGATCAGGTCTCGAACCCGTGTCCTCTGCATTAGCAGGCAGATTCTCAACCACTGCGCCACCAGGGAAGCCCGGCCCAGGCATTCTTGTCCGGAAACTAAATATGACCCAAATGTGTGTGCCTGTCGGGGGAAACACCGCACGTACCCCCAGCCACATCGTGGGGGTGGGCGGGGGGGAGGGAGTCAGAAATGTTTTCTATGTAAAACTTGTGGCCGCAGGGCCTGAAGGAACTGGAGTGTGGGTGGGCACCGGATGCGGGGTGGCAGACGGTGCCCTGAGTCATTGGGGGTGGGGTGCACCCCCAACAAGGGTGGACTAAGCAGGGGCCATTCCTGGCTGAGCCCCCTCTCCACCTTCCTCAGGGGGACCCCATGGGCTTTTAAAGATCTTCTCTGACGCCCAGAGCAGGTGGGATGAGGCACTTTATCCTCTGTGAAGCCTCCAGACCCCAGACCCCACACCTACCAGAAGTCCTCGAATCCCAGCACTGAGCAGCCTCAGAACCCATCCAGGCATCAGGACAAGCCCCCTGCCCCTGCTTTCTGGAGATCAGAACAAGCTCCCCGCCCCCCGCCCCAAACTGGCCAACTGGGCCTGGCCGGGCTCTTGACATGCAAGCCCCCGCACAGCCACACACACGCCTGTGGGCTGCAGCCTCGCTGCCTGCTGGGAAGAGCTGGCGAGGAGAGACCAGGGCATTGACCGAACCCTGACGCTCGGGGAAGAGGGCGCTGCCCAGGCTGCAGCTCTGCTGGGCAGATGTCAACCCAGATCTCCCTACACAAATCCAGTCATCCTGGAGGATGTGGACGGCCGGCCCCGACGGAGCTCTTGAGCCACAGAGAACTCAGCCTCCAACTCACCGTGAGACTGTCTCTTGTCTGTCTGAGCCTCAGTTTCCCCACCTGGCACCAAAGGGCTTGGGGGCCCGGCCTCCCACAGGAAGCCTCCCCAGATTGCTTGGCCCTCCAGTTGAGGCTTGGTACAGGAGCAGGTGGAGACCTCTGGGAACGCTGCAGGGGTGGGCAGTGGGGTGCCAGGAATGTGACTCTGGTGGCGCCCACGGGCTGGAGGTGTGTTGCCGGCTGTGACCTGGTGACCTGGGCAGACACAGAAGACTTGGTTTGAGACCCTTTGAGACCTGCAGCTGCCGCCTCACCTGATGGGGCAGCTGTCCTTTTCAGAGGGAAATGACAGGGAGTAGCAGTTTTGTGACTCAACTACTGTTCTCAAGTCCCAGGAAGCGCAGGGCCCTCCTCAGAGAAGCAGCTGGGCCCTGCAGGAGAGGGAGCGGTCTCCAGCACAGCTCCGGCTGCTAGGGGGTAAGGTGAGGCCACGCTCTCGGAGGAACCCCCAGACCTCGGCTCAGCTCCTAGATGGGGAGGAGGGTCTGAGCCATCCCTGGACCCCAGGGAAAGGTGAGGAGTGGAGAACCCGGCAGTCCTGGACCTTCTGCGTGTGTTAAAGGCCTGAGCAGTCCGGTCTGTGCCAGGATGGCGTCACCCCAATTCTGGTAAGCGCCTGAGAAAAATATGATAAATCCCCTACAAATGACGCTTGTCCGACGAGGTCATATCTGGTGGCCCTTCTGGAAGCTGGGCCAGCCCAGCAGGCACCAGGGGGCAGCTGTCTGCCCAAGGGGGGCTGCCAGCCGCGGCAGCAGGAAACCAGAGGCAGGGTTGTGTGTAACCAGAGGCAAAAGCGCCGTCGGGGACGGGGGCCGGCATCTGCCCCCCTGTCCCTGAGGCTCCGGAAGGCCCCTCCCACACAGACACAGGGTTACTGCGGAGCTTCTGTAACCAGGCACTGCGGGGAGATGACTTCTATCTGCTCGCGGTATTTTCCTGTACTCTTTGAGCAGCTCACCACATTTTTCATCATTTGTCTCAGCTCACACAAGTGACGCGCGTTCACGGGGCAGAGGGTCCCAAGCAGAGTCCGGGGGTTAACCTGGAGGTCTGTGGGGGGAGGATGGGGAGCCAGGCGGGGCCCTGGAGCAGGGAGGGGCCAGGGTGGGTGCCTGTGGGCCCCCCGGGGGGTGGGGGGAGCTCTGGCAGGGTTTCACGCGGGAGGGGCGGTTGTCAGCGGAGACAGGGAGTAGAGAGCGTGCTTAGCGGCAGCAACCAAGGAAAGTGAAGGTGACCAGCCTCCTTCCACCCACCCGTCAGCTGTTCAGAGGTGGAGCCACCAGGCCGGGGGCAAGGTGGGGGGCTCGTGGCCTGGGGAGCAGCTGGGAAGTTTGGGGAGGAAGCCCACGACCTTGACCTTCCATTCCCCAAGGACCTGGCCCCTCCCCCAGGCCCCTCCATCAGGTCCCTTAGCCTCTCTGCACAGCCTGTACACTGCCCAGGGACCACAGGCCCCAGGCCAGTGGTGCCTATCTGCTGCGCATTTCCAGGGACGTATTGTGTTCACCGCTGCAACCCGAGATCTTTCCAAGAACACGTGGATGGTTCGGTCTTCCCTTTGCCCCCCGGGAGGTCCGAGGGACCAGCCAGGGGTCAGAGGTTTGAGGAGAGGTGGGAGGGCCTCCAGGGCAGCTCGGCGGAGAAAGCCAGCCTGAGAAACTGGGGGGCGGGGGGGGGCAGTACACGTGTCAGGGGCGGACCTTTGGGTGCTGTGAGGGCGCTGGCCTGTGGCATGGTGCCCAGTCCTGGCCTGCAGGTGGGTGAAGGGAGGGAGCACGCTGGGAGCTCAGAGGTGTGCGTCTTTGCCAGGTCCACCAGCGGGGGGCCTCGGGCTGTCGCATTTCTCTGCTCCCCCCTCCCACCCCCACCCCACACCCAACCCCCCCCCCCCCCAGCACCACGGTGGTCTTTTATTTCCGTTCGTAGTAGCTCTTAAATCTATCACAAACCCCGAGGGCGCCAACTATGGGCTGTCTATGGGCTGTGGAGCGTTTCCACGCTGGCCCGGGGCTCCCTGCGCTCAGCTGAGCCGTTTAACCCGCCCGCCTCGCCTGCACAGAGGGGCGCTGGGGGGCGGGGGGCGGGCCACAGCCCACAGCTCAGTCCTGTGCCCCCGGGGCGGGTTCGGCCCCAAGTCTGCGCAGCTGCCAGAGCAGGGGCTGCCCCCAGTGCCAGCCAGCGGTCCTGTCCGACCACTCGGCCTTGTACAGCCCACGCTGGTGCCCACGGACGCTTGGGTTTCCCACCCGGGAACCTTTTCACATAAAGCTGCACACTTTGTTCGCGCCCAGGGTGGACGAAGGGTCAGCCCAGTCAGGGCCTCCCGTTTCCCTGAGACACGGAGCTGGCCTCAGGGGACTCAGGGGCCCTGCAGGCATCAGTGGGGGTCCCAGGGTCACCACACACCCAGGTCTAACAGGGCGTGGGGTTTGAGAAGAAACAGACACTCGTGCCCCCTCCCGGGAGGGGCCCCAGAGACCCTGAGGGGTTGTCCTAAAACCCCCTTTGGGACCAGGGCCTCAGGGTTCCCTCCCACTCCCGCTAGCACCCAGCCCAGCAGCCCCTGCCGGCCCCTCCCAAGTAGCCCCGGAGCGGGTGCCTGGGGTCCACTAGGCCGGGTTAGCATAGCATAGCGCTTCACAGGCAGGGCTCACGACTCCCCAGTGCACTTATTTTGGCTGCCACGCGCCCCAGAGGCCCTGGGATGTGCCCGGGGAGCAGGACAGCAGCCCCGGAGTCTCTGAGGGAGCCGGGGGAGCCCCTACCCCACACCCGGCCCCCGTGGTGTGCAGCCCTCAGACCACTGGTGCCAGTCAGAGGCCCACATTCGCCAACGTCGTTTATTGGGGGCCCACCCTGGGCGGGGAGTATGCACAGCATACGTAGCAGGGCCCAGGGCGTCAGCCCAGGAGCGCCTAAAACGGCACAGGGCGGGGGGACGGGGCGCCAGCTCCTACGCCAGCGGACGTCGCTCAGATCTTGGCCAGGCTGGAGTTGGCATCGGCGTGCTCCTCTTGGATGGGGGTCCGGAAGCTGTTTGCCCCTGGGGAGGAGGAAGGGGTGCGAGGTGGGAGGTGGGAGGTGGGAGGTGGCGGGGGTCCCACGCCTCCCGCAGGCAGCGTGCTCTGGGGCCCGCTATGAGCACTCACCGGGGGGCTTGGGGGCGTTGGGCGTCAGCCTCCAGGCCCTGTGGTGCAGGAGCAGGGCCAGCGCGGCAGCCACGGGGGCGAGCAGGCCCAGGCCCAGGCCCAGGCCCAGGACAGCGGCCAGCTCGGGGCCTGCGGGGAGGCAGGGCCCGCTGGGGTGGGGTCCACCAGGGAAGGAGCCCACCGCAGGAGGGCCACACCGAGGCCAGAGGGCAGCTCCACCCGCCCTCCCTCCCCACCCCACCCCCCTTGGGCTGGGGGAGGGCCCTGCTGGGGCGAGGCCAGGCCCCCTTACCCTTGGGGGGCTCTGCGTGGGGCGTGGAGGGCCCCTGTGAGGCCCTCGGCCAGGTGGTGGTGGGCTGAGCGGGGGTGGACCGGGCTGCGGGGCCCTGGGTCTCCCAGGCTGGTGTGAGTCGGGGGCTCCTGTCCTCACAGACAGCGTCCGAGCTGTTGCTGGCCGCCCGCAGTGTTCGCTTTCCTAACGAGGTGCAGCTGAGCGGGGCAAGGGTGTTGATCAGGCCAGAGTGTCCCCCACCCAACTCGTGCCCCACCAGTGGGACGGGCCGAGAACGGGGGCAGGACCAGGGAGATGTGAGGAGCGACGGGGGTCCACCGCGGGTCACTCAGGCAGCATCAGAATCCAGCCCAAAGGCGGCGAGGAGAGAGGCCAAGGGCCCTGCCAGCCCCCAGGAGCCTGGGCCCCCCGGCCTCCCCCGCCTGCTCAGCCTGCTCCCCACACCCGCTCCCCTGACCTGTCCCCACCTGCGCCTCTCTCTCCCAAATCCCTGCCTGCTCTTTTCCTGCTCCCACCGGGTCAGCTCAACAAGGACGGGGGCCCCTCAGCTGTGAATGAGTGAGGGTCTCACACCCTCCCAGGCCTGGGCTGGGGTCTCACGGGCTCCCCACTCCAGCCCAGCAGGAAGGCCAGTGGGAGGAGGCTGGGCCAGGGCCGAGCAGGGGTCATGGGGGCGGGGCAGGGACCATCGTCGGGGGGCCTATCATGGGGGGTAAGGGGCCACGGGGTGCCGGGCCCCGGAGCTCCCAGCCAGCAGCCTCCTACTCCCAGACCTGACCCCTGGCTCCCAGACCCCAGGCCGCCCAAACCCTCCAGCCCCGGGGACACTCACTTGGTCCAGGGCTGGCAGGCCTGGTCGTTGCCCAGGGAGAAGTGTCCTGGTGGGCACGGGGCACAGTCTGCAACAGAGTCAGCAGGCTCTGCCCATCTGCCGCCCCTGGGGGGCCCAGACGCTCACCCCCCAGGGCCTCCTGCAGCCCCTCTCTGCCTACATGCCATCCACTGGCCACGACCCGGGAGGCCCCCAGCCCCTGTCTTGGCCTGACCTGCTGGGGGGAGAGGGCACTCGGCCAAGGCTGGGGTCGGGGTGCTGAGGGGAGGTGACAGCGTGTGAGGGACATGCTCCTTCCACGTGCTTCCAGAGGCCCCCCTCACCAACTCCACGCTTGTAGCCATAGCCGTCCTGGGGCTGGGTGCCCGGCCTGCAGCCGCAGACCGTGTCTCTCGTGGGTGTGCACCTCTGCTTGGGCTCGCTCCCACTTCCTGGGGGTCGGGTAGGGTGGGCGCAGTCAGTGGGGAGGCCAGAGGCACAGAGCAGGCTGGAGGACCGAGGCTGAGGGTCTGCAGCTGGCTCCCCCAGACCAGCAGCCCCCTCGCAGCCGGGTGGCCTCTGGTCCTCTCCCATCCCCGGATGCCATGTCCCTCTTGGCCACACGGCCCCAGGGGTCACCCCGTGGCAGCTCTGCCCGCCCTTGCCACCCCTCCTCCAGCCTGCACAGGACCCTCTGTGGTCCTTGACTCTGGGTCTCACCCACCCAGCCACGTGGCCCTGGCCCTCTGGGAGGGGGAGGTGCCCTGTGGGTGGCCTCAGCTGACTGTGGGACTCCTGGGGCAGGGGAGGGCAGACCCCGGCGTGGTCTGGGGTTTGCTCCGAGGCCCCGTGTGACGTGGGCACCAGCGGGGCCGGGGCGCCTGGCGGTGCTCACTCTGGTTGCACTGCGTGCAGGGCTTGCAGGCCTCGTAGTTGACCGCCTCGTTGTAGAAGCCGGGCTCACACGGACGGCACACCGTATCCCGGACGTGGGTGCAGCGGCTCTCCATCCCATAACCTGCCGCGGGAGGCCGGGCTCAGAGTTCCCCACGGCCTGGCCTTCCCCGCAGCAGCCCCCGACCGCCTCTGGCTGGCCCACCATCCCAGGCGTGGCTCCAGGTCACCCACTCGCCCTAAGTCCACTCGCCCCACGATGCCTGCACCACGTGACCCCATCTGTAGGTCCCTACCTCCTCATCCCTGTGTCCCCTGACCCCGTCTCCTCATCCTGGGTCCCTGCAGGCACCCCTCCCCAACTCCACATCCAGGCCACTCACCTGGCTGGCACTCCTTACAGCACCTGCTGCCACTGGGGTAGGTGTCCCCAACACAGCTGAGCTGGGCCGCAGCGCCCAGCGCGAGCCCCAGCAGCAGGAAGGCCAAGCCCGGCGCCCTGGGTGGCTGGGCTCCCACGCGCATTCTCGGCTCCTCTCAGCCCCACAGCTCGGGAGTCTGGGGTTTTTCCTTGCAGGATGTGGCTATAAGGGCTGCGGGGGAGGGGTGGGGAGGGCAGGAGGAGGGGACCAGGAGGAAGGAGGCCCCAGGAAGCGCTGGAAGGCAGCCTGTCTCCCGGCCCTGGGCTTCTCTTCTGCCCTGGGCGCCAAGGCCCCCAACCCCGCAAAAATGGCCATGGGCCTCAGGCTCGGCCCAGCCAGCAGCTGCAGTGTGCAGATCTGGGGCCTGAGTGAGGACCCACAGCCCCCCGACCCCTGCCAGGGCCACCAGGCCAGGTCCTCCAGCCCAGCTGGTCTGCACTGACCCCTCCCACTGGACCCCTCCCACTCCTGTCTCACGGGGATACTGGAGGCCCTTCGGCCAGGCATCCTGGCTGTCCCCCTGCCCTGCCCTGCCCAGCCTGGCCAAGCTGTCCAGACTGGGATGGTCTTGGGATCCCTCCACCTGGCTCACTCCTTCTGGGTCCCCCCTCTCTCTGCAGGGCAGACCCCTCAAGAGGAGCGGGGGGCCCACACTGATGCCAGTCCTCACCCCTGCCCCACAGAAGTGTGCCCAGAGCACATGGGTGAGCCAGGGCAGCACACTGGGTCAGGCATCAGGTGCAGGGGGAGGGCTGGGGGTGTCCAGGGCTCCAGGGCACAGTCACTGGCCCAAGTGTCCGAAACTAGCTCGGACCAATGTCCGCAGCTCTGGTGGGTCAGATGCCTCATGGCCAGTGCCCACAGTGAGTGCGCAAGCACGTGAGGACGTGTGTGAGGATGTGTGAGACAGAGCAGCTGAGCATCCGTGAACACAGCAGGCATCAGGGACTGAACTCACATTAGTGCCCTAAACCCACAGGTGGAAGCCTGATCCCCATGCAGCTGTACTGGGAGACGGGGGCCTCTTAGGAGGCCATAAAGGCTGGGTGGGGTCACAGGGTGGGCCTGCTCCAGTGTGACCTGTATCCCTACAAGAGGAGGAGGTCAGAGCACAGACACGCACAGGGCACGACCACGTGAGGACACGGGGAGGAAAAGGGCCTCAGGAAACACCTACCCTGCCCACTACTGGGTCTCTGGACGTCCAGCCTCCAGGACTAGCAGAGGGTAAACGTCTGTGCTGCAAGCCACCCGAGCAGACCGAACATGTGCTGCTGGGCAAGCCCTGCCCGGTGCCCTGGGGGTGGCGTGTGCCTGGGAGCGTGTGCCAGACGTGTGAGCAGCACGCGTGTGTGGCGCTGGCTCCACATGCCGGGATGTGTGTGTGCTGCTCCCATGAGCACCTGGGCATATGCCTGGGGCGGGGGGGTCCCGTGAAGACAGACTCTCTGCTCTGCCCCCTGGCCAGCCAGGGGCTGTCTCCCTAAAAACTCTGGAGGCCAAGCCAGGCTCTCCCTGCACCACACCCACCCCGGGTTTGGGGTGTTCCCACAGCACTGCTGGGACAGGAAAGAGAGCTCCCATGTCCTCAGGACAGGTGGGGAGGGCCTTTGTGCCGGCCCCCCGTGGGGCACGAGGGAGAAGGAGCACAGGTGCCCACGCACACGTGTGCACATGCTCCCTCCCAGGCGAAGCTCTGATCCTGGTGGCCCAAGGCAGGGAGGCCGTAGTGTGTCTTTGGTGCTTTTAAATCTGAACCACGAGACAGGATTATGTGCTTAATGGTTAACCTGAAGTTTCAGGCTTGTTGTGGGGGGGAAGGGGGGCCTCCCGCAGTGTCTGGAAACCCCCCTCCTCCTGGGGGCACAGGTAGGATGTGGGGCTCCCTGCCCACCTGCGGGAAATTCCGCCAGCCTGCTCCGCCTGCGCCTGCGGGCAGGCGCCACCGCAGGGTCGCTGCCCTCAGCCTCCAAAGAGAGGGAGGGTCCATGGGGGAGGGGCAGAGCGCCAGGCAGCCTGCTGTGCACACGTGTGCGTGCCCCATCTCCCACTGACGGTGAGAAAAATTATTTTAAGACAAACCATAGCCGCTGAGGTGGAGGTAACTCAGGGTCTGGCGGGCAGCACCCCACGCCTTACGGGGGCCATGGCGGGGGAGGCCACCCGGCCCCTGCCCAAGGCCCCGACTCCGGGCCGCGCACGGGCAGGCCCGCACCTCTGCCCCAGCGTCCCACCTGCTGGTGGCCACCCGCCCACACGCCCAGAGCCACGGGCCCCGCCCTCCCAACCCGCCTTCTGGTCTCAGTTCTGAAAACAGTCTTTCCTCTTGTTTGTCTGGAAACCGGCCCAGATGTCGCAACACCCTGCTCCTCTGCGGCGGCCCCTCCCCACGCTGCTCGGAAGCAGGTCACGTGGGCAGCTCAGGGCGGCCCCTCTGCCCACCCGGCCCGAGCCTCCGGACCCCCTGGCCGGGTGAGCCGTCCACCGAGGCACCATGGGCCACGGCTCAGGGCTCTGAGGGGGGCCCGGCGGGGGCGGCGGGGGGCCAGGTTCGTGGGTACATAGAGTGGAGACCCTCCCTTGTCATTTAACCCTCACTGCCCACACTCCCCCCAGCCCGCACCCCAGCCAAGCCAGCGGGCATGCCAACCCCGGGGGAAAGGCCCGGTGTGGTGGTGGGACCGCAGCCGGGGGGACCAGGTCTCGCCCCTCCCGCCAGAGGCTCCTGACCCCCCAGGCCGCCCCTCCCCGCCCCCCCACCACGCCCCAGGCCAGGACTCTGGGCGGCTCTTGGGGACTCCCCCAGTTCTTTGCCCCCAGCCCCGCACCCTGGGGGCCCAGGGCTTGTCCTCAGAGCCCCCCCTCCACCCCAAACTCCCATTTCCTCCCAGCCCCTCCCAGGTGGCCTCACCCAAGCCTGGACTCCAGCTCCTGACTTTAAATCTGCAGCCCAGACCCCCAACTCCCACCCTGCAGGCGGCCCCTCCCTGTCCCCCACCAGGACGCCGTCCCGCCTGGCCGGCCCCATGTCGTCCTCCCCGGTGTCGCAGGTGACCACCGGCGCTAGCAAGCCCCTGTTCTAACCAAACCGCCCACCGCAAAGCTTCAAGTGGAAGCCGCCTGGCCACAAACATCCGAAGTATCATCTCCGTGTTTTTTTTCCCCACCAAAAAAATGAAGCTGGGAGAAAAAGGCAACTACGTTTTAAAGTAAATTAATGTGATTCCTGTCACCAATATTCGCGTTTCCTCGGAGACTGAACGCCACGGGGCCGGCGGCTCTGAGGCCCCTTCCTGACCCCCCAGCCGCCGGCTGCTGGTTTCCAGCAAAGCTTTCACCTCTCAGTTTTCAAGGAAACGGCAGGAGCTGCGTTATTTCCCATGCTGTGGCGAGCCTGCAGGGCCTGATGTGGTCAGTGCCTCCGGCACAAGGGCTCCCAGTTCTCAGAAGCGAGAGGCAGCGAGTACGCGGGAATGGAAGCGCAGCCAGCCGGCGAGGGCGGCGGGGGGCCCGGGGCGGGGGGCGTGGGGGGCGCGGGGGGCGCGGCCGCGGCTCAGAACTCCTCGTGCACACTGCGGGCATAGTCCACCAGCTTGCTGCCCGTGAAAAACTCGCTGTACTTGAGCACCTCCTCGGGCTCCAGGAAGTGGTTCTGGTTCTCATCGGCGATGGCGATCATCTGCTTGGCCTCGTTGAGGGCGCTGAACTCGTTCATGGGGTCCATGTAGTCCTGCAAGGGCACCGGCTCAGCCCCGCCACAGCCCGCGCCGCCCCGGGCCGAGGCGTCTCCTCACGTTCAGCCCGCGCCCGGCCACGCGGCCGAGACCCTCCGCCCGGAGGACGCCCGCGCGGGCTGGCACCCCTGCCTCGGCAGGGCTGTGACGCCACAACCAGCTACAGGAGGTGAGGCCTTGTTTGAAATACCCCGTGAGCTGGCAGGACAGAAGCTGCGGGGCAGGGAGGTAGGAGTGTTCTAGAATGTTCTGGAAGGTGGGCGCCAGGCCGGAAGTGGCTCAGGGCCAGGCAGCCTTCACTGGCATGGGTAGCTCCCCGCCCACATCAGGGTGCCCGGCCACGGAAGGGCAGGACAGGGAGAAGGCTGGCCCTGGAGCGGGGCACACGTACGCGGACCGACTCGGCCGCCGGGATGGCAGGGCTGACAGGAGGGAGCTCCGGAACCAGAGGTCCCGCCAGCTGTCAGCAGGGATCAGAGAATTCTGGCTAAAATGAAATGACTCATCCAGCGACGGGGAAAAACAAGCCCCACGCAGCACCTACACACGACACCAGTGAAGACACTCCTGAGGCAGGAGGTGGGTCCAGCGGCGCGCGGCCTTCCTGCCCCAGCATCCGGCCAGGCCGACCCTGCTTCCCGGAGCGGCGGGCCCCACACCCACCTCCAGCTCCGCCATGGTCACGATCCCATCGTGGTTGGCGTCGATCAGCTCCTCGAACTCTCTCTTCCTGTCTCGCACCCAGCCGTCATCCACGTCCTGGCCCTGCTGGTTCTCCACGGTGCCCACGGGCAGAGAGATGAACTCGGACAGCGAGAGCTTCTTGTCACCATCCTGGTCTGCGGAACACGGGGGCAGTCATCAGACTCCAGCGGGCGCGGGACCACCGAGGCCACTCAGGAGAAAACTCAACTGATGGGGCTTTGCTGCCAGGTTTTCAGTTTGCGCGGTTTAGGCCTGACCCCAAACAGCGGCTGGACAGCCCCCCCCAGGCCACCCAGCCCAGGACCGGCCCGTGCTGCCCTCCGCGGCCGGGCCTCACCCAGGTCCCGGATGATCTCCTTGACCATGAACTGCAGCATGCCGCGGCTGTGCTCGGGGTGCAGGAACGACAGGAACTCGCTCTCCGTCAGCAGCAGGTCCGGGGGCGGGTTGTCCGCCTGATACCAGCGGTCTCTGAGGTTCTCCAGGACTTCCTGTGCTGAGAGAGGCACATCCGTCAGGACCCGCGCACACGGGACCCCTGCACGCATCCAGAAAATTCCGAGACACGCAGTCCGAGGACGGGGGCGGTCAGCTCGGGATGTGGTGGCACCCGGGGCCAAGGGCCTGGCCCTCGGAAGGGTCCTCAGCCCCCGGGGGGCAGATACACAGACGCCCCAAGATGCAGACGCAGACCCTCAACCAAAACAGACCCCCCACCCCGGACACAGACCCCTTCAGACACAGCCCCGCCCCCGCTCGTTCCCGGGAAGCGGGCCGCCAGCTCTGTGGGAACAAAGGCACACTTGCTTCCCTTCCGTCTCCACCCGTGCGTGCACTGTCCACCGGGCAGGGCTCTGAAGGAAAACTCAGTTTCCAGATATGACTCACGCGTCCCCTGCGCGATCCCCGCTACCCCTGCCACTGTGGAAGGCCCGGCGCGGGGCCCCTGGGGCCGGTGGTCGGTGACGACCTGGGTGTCCCGCTGGGGAGCGGGGAGAAGCCGGCGCAGCGCTCCACACGCTCACCCGGGGCCCAACTCCAGCTTCCGGCTGGGAACAGGGACGCCCGGGCCCGGCCCGGTCGCGACAGGGAGAATCCCACACAATGCCTGTGGCCTCACACCTCGTGCCTTCTGACGGACAGAAGAGCCGTGGCAACTACAGGTTCGCCCACTGCCTACCTGCCCGGCCACGGGGACAGGAGTGGCGGGACGGGCACAGGCTTGCCGTGTCTACCCGGAGCCTGCGAACGCGACCTGATCTGGAAAAAAGGTCTTTGCAGATGAAATTAGTATAGGATCTTGAGACGAGACCACCTGGGATTCAGGTGGGCCCTAAGCCCAGGTGTCCTTGTATAAGAGGAGATGAGATTGGAGAGCAGTGGCCACAAGCAGGGACGCTGGCAGCACCAGAAGCTGGAGGCGGCCTGGAGGGACCCCGTCCGTGGTGCAGGGGACGGCGGCCCTGGGGGGGCCCACCGAGCTCAGCCCTCCCCCCACGCTCTCCCCCCTCTGGGACCCTCGACAGCTGCTTTTCATTTCTGATGCCCCAGAGCTGCTCACCCCCCGTCCCAGACTCATGAACACACGGGAGTGAGGTGAGGGCTGGGCGGGTGGAGACACCATGAACTCCAGATCCAGGAAGAACACGTCCCGACCCCACACATCCCCACGGGAAAGGGCGCTGAGGACGGACAAGCAGGCGCAGGCGGCCGGCAGCCGCCCCAGGAGCCAGTGCTAAATCCCCAATGCTGGCAGGAGGACAGGGGCCCCCCCAGGCACCTCTACAGGACACGTTCAGGGGACAGCCTGAACCCAGGACAAACAGTGGAAACACAAAATGGAGACAAACATAAAAATGGCCAACAACCATTTCAGGAAGAAAATAACATCTTATTTACAGGGTTTAAAAACCAGCAGAGGGGCTGCCCTGGTGGCGCAGTGGTTAAGAATCCGCTTGCCAATGCAGAGGACACGGGTTCGAGCCCTGGTCCGGGGAGATCCCAAGTGTCGTGGAGCAGCTAAGCCCGTGCGCCACAACTAGTGAGCCTGTGCTCTAGAGCCCACGAGCCACAACTACTGAAGCCGCGCGCCTAGAGCCCGTGCGCCACAACTACTGAGCCCGCATGCCACAACTACTGAAGCCGCGCGCCTAGAGCCCGTGCTCCGCAACAAGAGAAGCCACCGCAATGAGAAGCCCGCGCACCACAACGAAGAGTAGCCCCCGCTCACCGCAACTAGAGAAAGCCCGCGCACAGCAACGAAGACCCAACGCAGCCAAAAATAATAAATTAAATAAATAAATAAAACCCAGCAGAACCAAAATCCTGGGTGACGCCACATAAACTACGAAGGAGGCCTCTATACCGCCCAGAACAGAGTAAAATGGTCTTGACTTAGACTCTGGTCAACAATACTCTGAGAAGAAAAAAGTAAAGCTGTAAGATACAAACCCCCTGCCCACAATGGGCAGCCCCCATGGGCACACCTGGAAAGCTGGGTACCCCATTCACACCTGTCAGGCCACCAGACAGGGTCATGTGACTGCTGAGAAAAGAAAGTGGGGTCTCTAAATCCCACACTAGCAGAGGGAAAGATGAAAGGAAAAAAAAGAAATATCAATAGAAACAGAAATGAGCTTAACTCATCTATTACCAAGAAATTCAGACTAGCTCACAATATAAAGCTAACCTCTACGTAGTCCATAAAAAAACAAAATGCTTTGGAAAAACCAAGTCTCAAGGGCAGTTCACAGGTGAATTCTACCAAACATGTGAGGAGGAGGCCATACCAATCTCCACAATCTCTTCCAGAGGAGAGAAACAGAGTGAACACTTCCTAACTCATCCTGTGAGGTCCTAACACTAAAAGCAGAAAGGACACAAGAAAACTACAGACTGATGTCTCGCAGGAATATAGACGCAAAAACATTCAACAAAATATTAGCACATCAAACCCAACGACGTACAAAAAGAATTACACATTACGACCAAGTGGGATTTATCCCAGGTAGGCAAGGTTGCTTCAACGTCTGAAATTCAACTGATATTCACATCAACAGGCTAATGAAAAGAAATCACGTGGTCGTATCAATAGATGCAAAAAAGCATCTGACAAAATCCAACACCCATTCATGACGAAAACTCTCAGCAGACTAGGAACAGAGGGAACTCGTCACCTTGATAAAGAACATCCACAAAAAACCTACAGCTAAGATCATAATGGTGAGAAAGTCGAAGCTTTTCCACTAAATTCAGATTTAAAGCAAGGATGGCCCTTCTCACCACTGCTCTTCAACGTCACACTGGGAAGTCCTAGCTGATGCACTAAGACAAGAAAAGGAATAAGAGAGACACTGATTGGGAAGGAGGAAATAAACCGTTTTTGTTCAATGATGTCACGATCGCCTATGTAGAAAACCCAAAAGAATCGACAAGAAACTCCTGGAACCACTGAGCAAGCACAGCAAGGCTACAGGATGGAAGGCTGACATACAGAAGCCAATCGCTTCCCTGCACAACAGCAGGGAACAGCGAAACTTGGAATTAAAAACTAAAGAGCAAGTGCACACAGAAAGAAGGCACAGATCGCAACCCTGATGGCAGACAAGAGAGTCCCGTGCTAAAAACACCGACCCTGACAGAGAACAGTGGCGCCCACAGCACATCTACAGACATGACAGTAACGAACATCCCTGGACCAAAGAACACAGCGGCAGCCCTCACAAAGCCGAGGCGGGAAGGGCCACAGACACCAACGGGAGGCCATGACACAACCCCGACGGCCAGGTGGACGTGAGACAAACAGGGTAGCACCACAGGTACAGAGACGTCCCAGTAAAAATCCAGCACACACGTGTCCATCACGAGAAAACGACACGCTGGATGACAATGGCAGGGACGACCCGCCGAGTAAAGACCGAACAGGAGAACACAGGAAGCACATGGCGCTCTGACAAAGCCCCCAACGAGCCGAACTCGACACCCGGCTGCGAACGAACCCCCGGGAGGGACGGGATGGCACAGAGCTGGACACAGTAACCAGTGAAGGTCACAAGTACTCTTCAGTGGCGCTTCAGGACTTAGCTAAAAGGCATCAAATTTTGTACCAGGGAGACGGGTTTTTAAAGGAACGTCTCTGAAAAGCTAAGGGGAGAGCTGGCCGGGACCGCGGCCTCCAGGCACCTCAGGCAGGAGCCCCCACTGGCCTCACCGGCTCCCGGGGTCGGGTCTCGTCTGACGCTGAGGACCTGTCCCAGCCAAGACTTGCTTCCCGGTGCTTCCGCCACCTCCTCCCCGGAGCTCAAGCCCACCTGAGGCCACCGGCCGCCCCTACCCACCCACGGCACCTGGAGGGTCCTGGGGGCTCTGCCAAACGGCCCCGCAGGAGCGCCCGGCTGTGGCCACACCCACCTCGCCCACTTCCCTCCCAGCGTCTGTGCTGCCACACGCGCCACACTGGCCACGGGAGGCCGAGCCCTTACTCTCTTCGTCGACGTTCAGGTCCCACTTATTCTTTATCTTATCGGCAACTTCTCTCTCATCATGGCCTTTGCTCGCCAGAAACTTCACCTTGTACTCATCCCATGACACACGGCCTGAAAGAGCAAAACAACTTGTTAGGAGGTTTAACAACGAACGCTTTTTTTTTTTTTGGCCGTGCCGTGGGGCACGTGGGATCTTAGTTCCCCGACCAGGGATCGAGCCCGAGCCCCTTGCATTGGAAGTGAGGAGTCTTAACCACTGGACCACCACGGGAGTCCCAACATCGAACATTTTTAAAAAGATGTATCTAGTTACTTTAAGCCGTTGATCCAAAATCCTTGTGATAAGGGCATCTGTAGAGGCAGGGGCAGCAAAACACGGCTCCAAGCTTCACGCCAGAGCCTAGCCCCGCGGTCCTCGCCTGGTCCTCGCCTGCACGGCAAGCTGGTGTCTGTCTCCCTGGCAGCACCTGCAGGCCCCTCCTGCCTCTCACCTCCTGTTCCTGGGCCCTCGGCCTGGAGCCCCGCCCCCACACACACCTCCAGGCACCGCCCTCCGCCGGCAGCCTCAGGCCATCAGGGTCAGGGCGAGGTTGGCCTACCGTCACCGTCGGGGTCCACGGCACGGAAGTGCGCCCTGCTCTCCACGATGGCCTCCTGGAAGTGCTCGGCCGTCTTCTCCATGATCCAGTGCTGCATCTCCTTGGCACTGATCCTTCTGTCGGTGTTCAAGTCCACCCTACAGGCCCACGAGACGTGTCAGGCAAGGCCTCCAGGACCCCGACAGACGGGTGGACGGACAGAAGGATGGCCAGAGGGGTTCTGCAGGCAGCCGCAAAACCACCATGAACAGCAACACATCCCACCCAACGGTGACGCAGGAGAAGTCGGGGGGATGTGGGGGACACAGTGGGGGAATCAGGGAGGACGCTGGGCAGTGTCACTACCCCATCAGTCTCGGGACCACTGGGAGGGGAACAAACCTCCCCCCCCTGCTGCAGGACGGGGAGAATCGTCAACCCAGTTCCATAGACCCACACACTTGGGACTCACGATGAGTCCCTGGTAACAGGACCGGAGCTCAGACACCGGAGCGCAGTCGTGTCTACTCGCACAAACACAGCCAGCGAGACAAAGAAACAGCTGTAGGTGCAAGTGTGCCGGCAGCTGTACACTCCGCACACACTCACGTGCATATGGGGGTGTGTGCATGGCTAGTGCACACCCGTGGACATGGCTCAGAACACACGTGCAGGCATGGGTCGGCACACACACACATACACACAGGAGAGGACTACAGACAATGACACCCCAGCAGCAACGCCCACACCCGCTGCCGGGGCCTGGCGTCTAAACCCCACTCTCCCGTGAAAGGAACCAGCGCTCCCCGGAGAACTGGCTGATTCTAGGGCTGAGGCAGCAACACAACAAGATGAAGCGAAGCTGGAGCAGCTGGCAGCGCAAGGAAGGAAGGAAGCGCTCACGAGGGGCGGGGCGTGGGAGGGGAGAACAGCGACAAGGTCCGGGCGGCCAAGGCTGGCACGAGGTGAGCGGCCAGACCAGCAGCGCGAGCTGCGCCCCCGCCACGGCGCAGACGCCGCCCACGAGGCCGCCCTCCTCACGGGACGCCAGGCCACAAGGCGGGTCCTCCCCTGAGCTTCGCTCCCACCCCCGGGAGGGTGCGCTGCCCCCGAGCGGCTGCCAAAGAGACGGGAGGACAGGACGAGGAGCGACTCTCCTCGGCAGACACCCCCCGAGCCAGGTGACCAGGCCGACAGCCCCCGTGACGTCGCGCGGACGTCAGGTGCCCTGATGTGACGTGACGCGAGCGCCACCTCACCTCTGGGCTCTTCTTTCCAAAAACCACAACCCCTGTCTAACCAGGAGAACACACAGCAGACAAACCCCAAGTCAGGGACATGCTACAAAACACCTGAGCGGTCTTCCTCAAAACCGTCAAGGTCACGAAAAAGTCGGCTCCCGGATGGGATCCCGGGCAGAAAGAGGGCCCTGAGGCAGCGCGTGACCTGCAGCCTGGGGCGCGGGGAACAGCAACGGAGCGCCGTCGCGCCTCAGTTTCCACACATGCGCCTCGGTCTGCACCTTTCTGTAATCCTAAAACCACTCCAGAATAAAAACCTCACTTGAGAAGTGCTGTGCAACATTACTTCTGTTTGTTCAAAGCTAGGTCTTGAGGCTACGTGTTTGATCTGCCCCGGGCGGGGGGCAGGGGAGGCAACAGCAGCTGGCAGGGGCCCCACAGGGCCCATGGTGGCACCTCCAAGCGGGATGGCTCTGGGGGGGTGAAGGTGAACACGGGCTAGGCGCTCCCCGATGACAACCCTGCGAGACACGGGACGTGTAAGGAAGACACACGACACGGGCGGATGCAGCCGAGCGCAGCTGCAACAGCCCCAGGACACCCTGCCCCCCCGCATTTCTCCGTGATCTGCTCTCCGCACCTGAACCCCACTCCCACCCCCAGAGCGGCTGTGAGGGAGGCTCTGTCACCACTCCTCCCCACTCCAGGGGACCCCTCGGCCCGGTGCACGCGGCTGGCCCTCCTGATCCCTGGAAGAAGCCACGTGCCCTGTGGCCCCGCTCACAGCTTTCTTCCTGGCTTCACGAGACAGTGAGGTCTGGGCGCCGGACGAGGTTTCGGTCACTTCAGTCGCTGACAACGATCAGTTCCTCAAACTGAAGAGGGAGCATCCAGGGGGCCAGGCCGCCGGCTAGGCGCATCGGGGGACCACTGCCCCCGGCCCCGGTCCCCCACTTCACAGATGGGGACGCTGCCTGAGCTGGTCCCCCGGCCGCGTGACCCCTGTGTGCGCGCACAGCCCCCCACAAGAGAGTCAGTCTCCTTTCTGAAACCAAGAGCCACCCATCCTGGGTCCTGGCACGTGACCCTGGCGGCCACCGTGTCGCCAGTACCGAGAACCTGGGACCTGCCAGGCCAGCGCTGAGACAGAGCCCCGGACCAGCCCACGGCCTGCGGGCGCCTAACCCACAACACGTGCAGACAGCAGACCCATCGGGCCTGGCGGACCCATCCGGCTGTTGTCCCCGGGCCAAACCCCTCACCCTCCCCACCACCTGCCCCGTGGGCCCTGTTCCCCCATCACCTCAACCTGTCGTGGCTCCAGGCCAGCAAAACAGTACAGCCCCGTCTACACACACTCACTGGAGCGCTGATGGCGGAGCGGAGCCGACGGCCAACCGTGCCCAGCAGCAGCTCCGCATGCGTGTGGCCAGTTGGCTCCGCGCCCACGGGCCCTGCCTCTAACTGGCACTGCGACCAGTCCCACGACCAGCAGGGTGCTGGCGCCTCCGCCCCACGCAGCCCTCCCCACGCCCTCTGAGCCCCTGCCGGACACAGGGCGCAGCTCAGGGCTGCACGTCCCGCGGCTCAAACGCTGCCAACTTCCCAGGAGCACGTGTCACGGCACCAGCTCCGCAGCACGTCACCGAGGGGGGCCTCGTCACCTCTGCGCCGCGCGAAGCCAGGACTGGACCAACAGGGAGGCCGAGGCCAGCCACCCCACGCGCCCCGCAGGCCCCGCCGGCACCTACTTGGAGAAGATGAGCATCAGCTTCCTCCGGCTCCTCCGAGGCCCCGCGTCCTCTTCAAAGCCGCCCGCGTCCTTGCCCAGGAAGACCTCCTGGTGGAAATCCCTGTTCAGGTGTCCGTCCATCTCCAGCTTCACCCCGTTCAGGTGGTCCGGAGGCAGCATCTCGTTTTCCTCCCTGTTAGCCGCCCTCTCCCGGGCCGACGAGTGGTTGGCAGGCCGGGCGGACGCGTCCATCACAAGGACAGCCCCCAGGAGCCAGAGGCAGCGAGGGGCCAGGCCGCCAAGGGGAGCCTGCCTGGAGGCCATGGTGCCGGGGTCTGCGCTGCAGGAGGGCCTGCGGGTGTGGCCGGGAGCTGGGGGGGGGGGGGGGGCGGGTGGCAGGTGAGGAGGTGGTGATCGCAGCCCGCCTACCACCCAGGGCAACGCAGGAGGCCCTGCAGCTGGCACAGCTGCCTGCGGCCAACTCCTGAGGCTGCCAGGTCCCAACCAGCACTTAATGGTCCACGAAGAGGATCCAGGGCCATCGGTTGATGGAGCCCCAACAAACACTTCGCTAAAGACACGTTTACTTTGTAACACGAAATAGAAGTCCTTGGTTTCCAGGACCTATGCTGGGCATCCTGTTTTCTCCTTTTTCCACTCCCCCCTCCAACCACGATGAGGTGGCCCTGCCTCAAGGTACGCCCCGCACCGCTAACCCTGCCCCTTCTCCAGGCCCACCGCAGCTGTCCCCAGCACGGCTATCCTTGGAGGCTGGCCCCAGAGTCACCGTAACTCACTCTCCGGATACCAGCTCAGCACTCACGAGCTCCGGGACCTTGACTAAGGCACCTGCCCGCCTCAGCCTCAGACTCCCCGCCCCAAGGCTTTGTGAGGGCCTGGTGCCAGCGAAGCCCAAACCCACCGGGCAGGGAACCACCCCTCCCACTCCCCACCTCCATGACCCTTGTGCACACACACGTACACACGTAAACACAGCGTATACACACACAGGTGCACATACACAAGTGCACTCACGCACATATACACGTATGCACACACATACACAGGCAAGCATACACACGTACACACATATACACACGTACGCCCACATGTGCTCACGCGCACACAGACACAGGCGTCCTTGCTCATGTTCACACACACGAACACCGATAAGGCCAGAGTGCCCAGGAAGTCTGTCACCCTGGGCGTGCCCAGGCTTGGCGGTGAAGGAACAAGGCCACCCTCTGTCCACGTCAGGGATCCCAGGGCCACAGGCGCTCACACCCAGCACTCGGCCGCCCGGCCTCTCCCACACCTGCTCCTCCCCCGGGCCGCCTGCCTTCCTCCCCCCCCCCACCCTATGGCTCCTCCTCCAGGTCCCCTCCCCACATCCCACTGGGCTCCTCCGGACCTTCCTGCCCCTTAACGTGTTCCTCTCGGAGCTCGTCCACCCAGCAAACACCTGCCGGCCCTCCCAGGTGCCGCGGAGGCCCCCCTCCAGCAGGACTGACCGGGAGCCGCAGAGGGAGGCCCCCCCAGGCCAGGTGGTGTCCAGGGTGAGGCACTAGGGGTTCGAACCACGGTGCCCTCCAGCAGGCCAAGCAGGCACCTGTGCTGGCTGGCAGCGCAGCCCACGGCCAGGGCCACAGGCTCTCCCCGGCTGGCAGCCGCCACCACTTGCTTCTCTGATGCCTCCTTTCTACCCTGCGTGCTCCTGACTAACGTCTCCCCTGGCAGGGGGACACCTCAGTCAGTCTGACAAGGACAGAGTAAAGGGACAAAGCAGGTGACTAAATAGTTAATCCCACTAAGGGATCATAAATAAAGGAAAAAGTATGGGAGACCCCTGTAAGTTAATGATCACTCTAGAAAGCAGGTTTGCTTAACCACAAAACCAAGCAGGCTTGCTTAGCAACAAACCATGCAACATAAGCACAAGACATGCCCCAGGACAATAAAATGGTGGAATGAGACCCACACCCTGCCCAGTAAGGTCAGTAAGTTAATGATTCCTAAGACACGCTCCTCTGCGCAGGCTAAAAACAAAAATATAAGGAAAAGGTGACACTATACTGAAACCTGAGATGCTTTACCGTATTTTAGTACGCGTTACCGCCTTTTTGCTCATTTCCACTGCGCCATGACAGTCCCAGTTTGACAATGTAGGGACAAGAAAACTCCCCGCTCGACGAGGAGGAGGAACTGGTGATGGAAGGGTGACATCTACTCAAGCATGAGGAAGAAGGTGGTCTTCTCCCCTGCCCACCTTCCTCTGGCTATAAAAATGTAGCTTAGTTCTCAGGGCAGAGCTCCCACCTGCCCGCTTGCATCTCTCACAAGCGTCCTACAGTAATAAACTCTTTCCTTAACTGTCACTCTGCTGCTCAGAATTGTTTCTGCGCCGAGACAGGAGAACCTTCACTCTACTGTCTCCCGAGACGCGTTCCGTCGGTTTCAGGTCCTCTGGGCCCAGGTGCTATCTGGACCCCTGGACGAGATCCTGCTCTCCCAGCTCAGCTGGCTCATTCCTTGGAGGAGCAACTCGCACGGAAGGGCGGCCTCATGTCCCTCTTTCCGTGTCTGTGAGGGCCTGCACCCTCCCCACACCCACGAGAACCCACCAGCTGTGCTCTCTGTGTGGTCACCATCCCCCGAACCACGTTTACTAGAACTCCCACTTGTCCCTCTCTGAGGGCACCTCCCCAGCACCCATCACACTGTCCACACAGCAGGCCTTTTCTGCTCTGCCACGATGCGTATATTCCCCAAGCCCACGAGCAAACCAAGACAACTTCCTCCTGGTCTTAACGCCACTCTGCTGACTGGTGGCCATAAACACCAAACAGACTGGACTTTTCTTCTGGGAAGAAGTCAATCCCACATTCTGCTTATCTTGATGGGTAGTACAGGGAGTGTTATTTACATGATATTTTGCACAAAGGGTAACCCCAAAATAACCGTGTAGGCATCAGAAGGTCGGGCACTTCCTCCCCTCCATTCACAACGTTTCTGTGCTGTGGTGAGCACAGGAGTCAGCCGCTCACTTCCCGCCCCAGGGGAAGAGATTTCAGAGCAGGGCCTGCCCCGCTGACTGGGGGACCCATCCCGGACTCCTGGACAGCCCTGGTGCCCGCTCTGGTGAAACTGATAAGAACATCGTCGTTAAAACGCAAACGCTTCTTCTAAAACCTCCGTCCTCGGCCTCAGGAGTCGCACACGGCGTTGGCAACGACTGCCCCGGGCCGAGCCGGGTGTCCCGGGCCTCACCCGGACTTCGGACCCTCCCCACCCCCCGAACGGCGGGGCCGCGGCCGCCGACCCGGCTCCACGGACCCCCGACCCCGGCATCCGAGGGGCCCGGCCGGCAGCAGATGCCGGCCGCCCGAGGCCCCGTCGGCCTGCGGCGCGCCCCCTTCCCGCCGCCCCGGGGCCGGGCAGGGACTGTCACGTCCTGGGACCCTCACTCACCGGCCTCCCTCGCCGCACCCAGGATCCGCCGAGCGCGACCCGAGCGCCCGCGACGACTCCAACGGGCCACCCCTTAGGCCGCGGCCATCATTCTTCCGGGAAGAGGCGGGTCGCAGAGCGGTGCGACCTCCCCGCGCCGATGCCGGCGCCGCCATCTTTCCCCCGGGCGGAAGCGGCCTCACCACCCTCCCGGGCGGCCAATGAGGAGCGTACGCGGGTTCACGTAACCCGACGGCGCGGCTCGCGGCGCTCCCCGCGCCATGAAGCTGCTGCGGCGCGCGTGGCGGCACCGAACGGCGCTGGGCCTGAGCGCCCTGGCGCTGGGCGGCGCCGCGCTGCTCTACCTCGCGCGCTGCAGGGCGCCCGTCGACCCCGCCGCGCCCGCGCCCTTCGGCCCCGCGCGCGCCGCCGCTTTTCTGGCAGTACTGGTGGCCAGCGCGCCGCGGGCGGCCGAGCGGCGCAGCGTGGTTCGCAGCACGTGGCTGGCGGCGCGGCGCGGCGGCCCCGGGGACGTGTGGGCGCGCTTCGCCGTGGGCACCGGCGGGTTAGGCGCCGACGAGCGGCGCGCTCTGGAGCGCGAACAGGCACGGCACGGCGACCTGCTGCTGCTGCCCGCGCTGCGTGACGCGTACGAGAACCTCACGGCCAAGGTGTTGGCCATGCTGGCCTGGCTGGACGAGCACGTGGCCTTCGAGTTCGTGCTCAAGGCAGACGACGACTCGTTTGCGCGCCTGGACGCGCTGGTGGCCGAGCTGCGCGCCCGCGACCCCGCGCGCCGCCGCCGCCTCTACTGGGGCTTCTTCTCGGGCCGCGGCCGCGTCCGGCCCGGGGGCCGCTGGCGCGAGGCCGCCTGGCAGCTCTGCGACTACTACTTGCCCTACGCGCTGGGCGGCGGGTACGTGCTCTCGGCCGACCTCGTGCGCTACCTGCGCCTCAGCCGCGAGTACCTGCGCGCCTGGCACAGCGAGGACGTGTCGTTGGGCGCCTGGCTGGCGCCGGTGGACGTGCAGCGCGAGCACGACCCGCGCTTCGACACCGAGTACAAGTCCCGTGGCTGCAACAACCAGTACCTGGTGACGCACAAGCAGAGCCTGGAGGACATGCTGGAGAAGCACCGGACGCTGGCACGCGAGGGCCGCCTGTGCAAGCGGGAGGTGCAGCTGCGCCTGTCCTACGTCTACGACTGGTCGGCGCCACCCTCGCAGTGCTGCCAGCGGAAGGAGGGCATCCCTTGACCGCCCCGAGCAGGGCCGGGACGCCCGGCTCCCGACGCTGCTCAGCCATTCTGCTGCGCGTGGCGGTGCGTGGAGGCCGGACCGAGTCACTGGGGGCCGCCCGCCGGCCTTCCACTGGTGAAGCTGACAGCTTCTGGCTGGTCGTCAGCATGAGGCCGGCCCTCGAGAGGACCCAATTTCCCTGGTGACCACGGGCCAGATGCCAGGCAGCAGTGGACAACTCCTAAGACCCGGCTCCGCTAAGCGCCCATACCTGACAGCCTATCCGAGAGCATCTTGTTCTGCGTCTGGGGCCAGCATCCTGTCAGACAGAAATGTCCTGTTCCTGGATTTCAGCATTTTGCCTGGACGTGGGCGAGTCAGCAGGCAGCCCCGCGGGGCCTGACCACTCAGTGTCCTCTCCCAGGCCGGCGCCAAGGAGCCAGAGGATGGAGCTGACAGGACTTGCAGGACATGACCCCAAAGAAAAATGCCACACCCCTCAGGGCTGGGGACAATGTCGTGTCCTGCCTCCACTGTATTGACCATACACCTGCACCTGCTGAGGGCTGTGACCGCTGTTAACTGGGCCCTGGCACTTGGAGACTGGCCATGAGATGCAACCCAACAGCTTTTATAGAAGTTACTGTTGCTTTATGCGGTTAGGTCACCTCTTGCGTCTCCTGCTGGTATCGCTTGTCACATGTACGTCTAGGATTTAAGTTCGTTTTATGTGAGTCAGCTTTCATGGTATTTTGGTCTGTGTGTTTGTCTGGAGTGAATTCGTGGTATGTGTAAATCAGAGCTTGCCTGCTATTTATTTATAAATTTTGTGAATTTGCGAAGATAAGCGTTTGAGTTGAGAGTGGGGGGGTTTCATATATTTTGGTATTTAAGAGCTTAAGGACTTTTCTACGAGAACTTGGAATTTGTGGGTTAATCTGTTTTTCCAACTTGAATTGTAGATCCATTGCTGCTTAAGAGTTGAAACATGGAAGAACTCATCCACCTCTCTTCTGTTTACACGGAAAGTGACCCCACTGTCTCTCTCTAAAAACACTTTTCTTTAAGGCTTCCTCTCGGCCGCACAGGGCAAGTGTTTCTGGAAGCATTGACGAGGTTTCCCAAAATCTGTCTTGAGACAGCCTTGCTGTGGCATGTCCCCTTGGGGACACAGCAGTTCGTGTCTCCCTTGCACATCCCCAGAAGGTTGGGGCTTCCTCTTTTCCCGTTAAATGTGAAAAGTGAGCACTGTGGTCATTGCAGAAGTTAAATAAAGTGGCTCCTGGGAAACGGGGAGCCCTTCTCAGGCTGGGGGTGTGAGAACTCTGTGCATATTCTGTCTGGGTCTGGGCTGTGCTGCCACCTGCCCGCAGCCCAGGCTCTGGGGCACGAGGAACAGGAGGGCACAAGTCTTTGACTCGCCTGTTTACTGCCATTCCCGAGCCCTCTCAGGCTGTGGATTTTAGGAGCGGTATCTTGGCCCAGATGGCTTACACATCAGACGGCTCTCTCCTGTGGCTTCTGGAGGCTGGGGGCCTGCGATCGGGGTGCCGGCGTGGTCGGGTTCTGTCAAGGCCCTCGTTCTGGTGTGCAGAGGGCCACCTTCCTGCCGTGCTGTGGTGGGGGAGCCGGGGTGAGCTCTCTGCAGTCCCTTCTTAGGGCATTAATCCCCTCATGGGCCCCCTCACCCTGATCCAGACGCCACTGCACCAGGGCATTGGGGCCTCCATCTGATTTGGGGGGCACAGTCAGTCCATAGTGACAGGTGTGGTTATTTTTGTCTAAAGGTAGAAGAATAGCAAGAACTCTGGGTCTCAAGGGCTTCCCTGGTGGCGCAGTGGTTAAGAATCCTCCTAGCAATGCAGAGGACATGGGTTCGAACCCTGGTCCGGGAAGATCCCACATGCCACGCAGCAGCTAAGCCTGTGCATGCCACAACAACTGAGCCTGCGCTCTATAGCCCGCGAGCCACAGTACTGAGACTGCGTGCCACAACTACTGAGCCCGCGTGCCTAGAGGCCGTGCTCCACAGCAAGAGAAGCCACCGCAATGAGAAGCCCGCGCACTGCAACGAAGAGTAGCCCCCGCTCACTGCAACTAGGAAAAAGCCCGCGCGCAGCAACGAAGACCCAAGGTGGCCAAAAATAAATACATAAATAAATAAATAAAAACTCTGGGTCTCAGGCCAGAAAGAAGGGGGCGGTCTTGTGGTTGGTGACCTGACCACGATTCTTCTGCCTTGAGAAGGCAGAGGCTGGACAGCAGAGGCCCCAACCTCTGACCCGGCTCTGATTATGAGGTGTGAGCCTTGCGCCAGGACTGACTGCGTGGCTGAAGGTTTGGGGACACCAGGGTGAGCAGGATGGGGCCCTGCCCTCCACTGGGTGAGTGCTGAGGGATGCTGGCCACGGCAGGACCCAGTTCCTGCTGACCGTCTGGGATGATGGTCTTGGGATGTCTCGTCTGAACCCCGGGATTATCAGAGGAATTGGTGGGCACACATGTCCGTTTCTCAGAACGGGATAAGGTGCCTCGAGTGATGGGAGGACCTGCAGAGGCTACATGGCCAGGGCAGAGCCGCTGGATCCTCAGATCCCTGCCCGGCACCAACGTCCAAGACCCCCTGGTAAAAAATCTAAAATTCCAGGCACCTGTCTTGGGGGTGGATTACTTGTGAGCTTTGGCATTTAGTTGAACCATGTGAAAGTGCCAATATGCAACCAGTTTTGACCTACAAAAGTGGAAATTTCATACTGTTCAACCTGAAACATGAAATTTTGGAACAACACACACACCCTGGGCCGATGGTGCCTGTCCACACTGTGGTTGATGAGAGGCCAGCATGTTGGAGCTGAAGGCCAGGATCCCTTCCTAGAGGGACCCACAGCCACCCCATCTGTGGTCCTGGAGCCCGTGCACGGGCCACACGTGGGCGTCACGGAGCCCAGCCTGCCACCGGCCTGGAGGAGGCGGCCCTCCTCCAGCCTCTGTCTCTGCTCCTGCCCTGTCCGGCCTGGCAGGTTCTCCTGGCCGGGGGGCCAAGCCCTCACCCTCCCTGCCTGCTGGCACCATCCCCTGCATGTGGACCGGCCACGGCGTCCCCTCCCAGGCAGCCCTCCTGGTCTGCACCTCCCACCCGCCAAGGCACTTGCCATGAAGTCCACGCCGTCTGGGCATGGGTGCCCTGTGGACCAGGGGCCGAGCCCAGGCCGTCCCAGGTTCAGGAGGCAATAGGTCCTTAGGAGATGGGAATTCAGACCACCAAACTGGCTTTTCTGGGGGAATTTAGGGGACAGGGCACCTCAAGTGGTGAACAGCCCATGGGGACCCAAAACTCAAAGTTTAATTTAAAAATACGACACGATATCACTAATTAATAAAATAGAGAAACGTGGGACCCAAGAACCTAGAGGACACGGTGCCTGCCAGGATGGCCCAGGCATGGGGGCTGGTCTGTGGCACCGCACTGCTGGGGTCACCACACGGCCACAGGTGGGCCTTCTCCAGACCCCCCCCAATCCTGGGTCCACCTGCTGTGGCTGAGTTAGCAGGACCAGTGATGCGGTGGAGGCCAGGGGCTCACCCAGGACACACGGCTGCCGGAAGAGACCCGAGGACAGAAAGGGGCCGAGGCTCCCCTCAAGTGAGCCCAGAGGTGCGCCTGCCCTCGGTGCTGGGGCTTTCCCGGCCTCCGGGCCCTGCAGGGCAGGCTGGCGTGCAACTTGCAGCTGGGAAGAGCCAGCCGCCCAGCCGGCCCCTTGTCCCTATGCGCTCAGCCAGCCCCTGACTCATCCCAAGGGGTGGCGGCGGCCTCCCTTCCCTGCCCACCCCCCAGTGTCGCTGTATATACCAGGTTTAGCCAGTAAGTTCTGGCCTTGGGAATGTCCCCCAGCCTCCTGTGCACATGATAAAAATAGAAACATTCAGATTCAAAGACCCCTGGTGTTTGAAGAGCCGTAACCCTGGGGGGTCTGTGCCCAAAGCCACTTGCTGGATCTGGGAGGGAGACATGGGGAAGGGGCGATGCGGGAGCCCCCAAGATGCTGGCCCCACTTCACCACCTCCAAACCAGCCACTGAGCAGTGGGGCTGCTGGGGGCCTGCAGGGAACCCCAGAGAAGCCCAGCCTGGCAGTTGGAGCAGGAGGAGCCAGCAACGGGACTTCCCTGGTGGTCCAGCGGTTAAGACTCTGCAGTTCCACTGCAGGGGGCACGGGTTCAATCCCCGGTCAGGGAAGTAGGATCCCACAAGCCATGCGGCACAGCCAAAAAGTAAAATAAATAGATAATAGATAGAAGCCAGCAGGGCAGCGGGGGACCTACAGCCGCTGCCCCGCAGCCTGAGCCACCACGTCGTGGGCTGTGCTTGGCCCTGCTGCCTGTCCCCCCGTCACCTCCCCACACTCAGGCTACTCTCCTGGGCTCCGGGCTGCAGTCTCCTCTGCCCTCCACGCCAGGCTCACTCCTGCCCTGAGCCTCCGCCAGCCCTCGCTCACTCCAACATCCCTTCCTCGTCCTCGGGGAGGCCCGTCCAGGTCACCCACCAACCACTCCCCCTGGCCTCGCGCCTTCCCCGGCCTTCACCTGTGTACCTGGCTGGCCCAGGGTCTGTGCTGCCCCAGGAGTGAGACTGACCCGGGAAACAGGAGCCCCTTGCCTGCCGCCTGCTGGGCCCAACGGCTCGGAAGACGCCTCCCGGGAGGCAGAGCTGGCGCTGCTGGGCGCCCGGAAGCCATGGCTCGTGCTCAGCCAGCCCCGGGTCCTCTGGATGCGCCTGGGCGGCTGCCTCAGGATACGGAGTGCTGCTGCGTGTGGGTCCTCCTAGGACGTGTCCCCATCCCCTCAGACCTTCTCCGTCCACTCACCTGCCTGGGGGGGGCCCATATTTAGCTGTGGTCAAGGTTCTCAGGGGCCGGCTACAGGCTGTGCTGTGTCCCCCAGAAGACGTGTCAGGTCCCAGCCCCCAGGACCTGCAAGTGTGGCCTGATGGGGAAGTAGGGTCTTTGCAGGTGTAACTAAGGTGAGGACAGCAGGTGCAGCCCTACTGTAGTATGACTGTGTCCTCGTAGGAAGAGGAAGCAGAGACCCAGGGAGGAGAAGGCCCTGTGCCGACGGGCAGAGTCCGGAGCGACGCAGCTGCCAGCCCAGAAGTGCCCCGGCGGCTGGCTCCAGCAGAGGCCCAGAGGAGGCCGGCAGGGGTTCCACCCAGAGTCGCAGAGTCTGCTGAGCCCTGGATTTCAGCCACAGGCCCCAGACTGTGGGAGACGCCATTTCCCTGTGGACAAGCACAGCTCCGACGCCACCTGCCCAGTCCTCCCAACTCTGGGCGCTGGGCGGGTGCCTGCCGGGGCATCCCAGAGCCCTCAGCCACTGGCTGAGCCCAGCCTCCGCCACCTCCCAGGGCTCAGCACAGACCCTGCCATCTGGGGGCACAGGGCCCTCAGCGGCCGTGCCAGGATCCCCGCGGGCTGTGCCTCATCTGCCTGGCCCCACGTTCCCGCCATCCATCGGGCCCCCCGTGCCCCCGTGGACTGGGTCTCAGCCCCGTATCCGCAGGGTCTCACGGGGGCGGCCAGCCCTCTTCTCGGGCCCCCTGCCCCAGGCACCCTGTCCACATCGTGAGACCACTGACCCTTGCCATCCAGGGCCCCACGGAGCCCACAGCAGCTGCTGCAGACAGGCCTAAAGCAGGCCAGCTGCCCGGCCCCCAGCGGGGCCCCCCTCCAGAGCAACTTCAGAGAACCCCAAGGTCAAGGTCACATCCAGCTGTTCCTTGGTGCTTGCGCTCTGGTTCCAGGGGCTTGATGAAGGGTGTGGGCTGTTTTTCCTCCTTATAAACACGCTCTGGGCTGAGCCGACATCTCTCTGCCACCATGAGTCCAGGGAGGTGGTGAAAGGCCGCCCCGCCCACCTGCCCAGGCCCCCAGGCCTGGGTCGCCCCTGCGGTCACCGTCCCCACAGCCCTGGGAGCTGGAAGAAGACCTCTCACCCATCACCTGGCCTCTGTGGGCGCCCACCACGGCCAGCCTGGGCCCCCCTGGCCCCCCACCTCGGTTCTGCCCCCCCAGCTCCTCCCTCTCCCCCCACCCCCTCCCCCACTGGCCCCCAACCCCCTCCTCTGACCCCACCCCATCTGTGGATGGTGCTACTGGCTCCCCACCCCTCCCCAGCGCCCCCTCTTCAGACCTCACGGCCTCACACAGAGGCAGCACTGCCCACCACGGCCACACTGCGGCCAGGCGACCCCTCCGACGGTGCTGACCACTTCAGGGATCTCCCAGAGCAAACGGCAACCGGCCGCCCCACGCGTCCCCAGGGTCCCTCCTCGGCTGGGGGTCCCGGGAACCCATCCCACCCTTCCTCCCCAAGGACCCTGAGCCTCCCTTGCCGTGGGGCCCTGGATGGGTGATGAGAAGAGAGCAGGAGGGGAGTGGAAGACGGCCAGCCTCAGTCCTCTGCTCGGGCCACAGTGACCAGCAAGACCCTCAGTGTGACCTTGTGGATGTCCCGCAGCCCGTGGCTGCAGCACCGGCTCTGCCCGGGGCCCGGGTCTGGTGGGAGTCACAGCGGAGGCCAGTGGCCAACGGCCGAGTCCCCAGTGATACCCCTCCCGGCTCCTGGAGCCCCGGAACAGGACGCGAGGAATGAGTGACGTCAGGAAAGGTGAGCAGTTCCCGTGGCGCTGGGGCAGGGCCAGACCCCACTCTGGACGTCAGCCTCAGTTGGCCGGGTCAGAAGACCGGGCAGAGGTCCGCCCCCGGCCCAAGCACCGGCAGGCACCCCGGGTCCAGCCAACGCCACCCGACTGATGAGGTCTGCCCAGGAGACGGAAGCGGGGGCCTGGGGGGACCCAGGAGGTGGTAGGGTCACGGGTCTCTACAGAGGGGTCTCCACTGGAGCCTAGAGATGGCAGCTACCCGAGAGCACACCCCCCGCCCTGGGAAGGGGGCTCTGGTGGCCAGGTGGGCAGCTGGACCCTGGAGCTTAGGAGGCCTGGGCAGTGGGGACAGGGGTGTTAGCAGGGGGCAGTCTCTGACCTGGCCACTCGGCAGGACATCAGGGACCCTCCCACCACACGATGCCCTGGGCTCACAGCTGGTGCCCCATTGCCGCTGGCCCCGGGGTCATGCCTGCTGGCCGGCCTGCAGGGTCCACCGGGCAGGGCTCAGCTGGCCACGGCGCTGGGTGGCGCTCAGGGCTGGGGAGGAGCCAGGAGCCAGGGTGGCCGTGGGGACCAGACAGCGGTTGACTCTGTCCTCTAAACACCGAACCTCCACGGCCCTGCCGGCGGGACAGGCGCCCAGGGAGGGCCCTCGTCCAGCTCCCACTTCCCACTAACCCAGGGCCTGACCCGGCCCGGTGACCCGAGAAGAAGAAACCCCAGCCCCGGCCCCTCCCTCTGGTGGCGTCTGAGGGTCTCGGCAGCCCAGCCCACGAGGGGGCCCGGCACCCCCGGCTACAGCCGCCCGCCCGGTCCCGCGCAGAGTGCCGGGCAGATGGCCAGAGCCAGGCTCGAGCCCGGCCAGCAGCGCCGGGTCACCGTGTCCGGCCCTCTGACTGTGTTCCCAGACGGACCCCCGCCTGCGCCTCCGGCCCCAGAGGCGAGAGCGGGCAGCCTCCACAGTGAAGGCCAGGCCGATCCCGCTGCGGGGCCTGGTGCGGGCGGCAGGGCCGCGGGGCAGCAGCAGGGGCTGCTTCTGGAGACACTTCGCTTCAGAGGCGGAGCTCTGCCCGTGACGCCCCTTCCTGTTCAGTCCTGTTCTCACACGCCCGGGTCCCACCAGCCGCCCAGAGGGGCTGCGGGCACAGGTGGCCATCTCTCCTGGCCTGGCCACTGCCCCACTGCCCCAGGTGTGCGTGTGACGCCAGCTGTTGCAACACCAACGTCATCGCACCAGAGGAGCCCATGAGTCACGGCCCCACAGCAGGGCTGCACCCAAATCCTCCCGAATAAAGGCCCTTGGTCCCCACGCCCCAGCCCCCGCCAGGCCGGCCCGCGTGCACCACAAGACACGCCGGCGGACGCACCGAGGGGCAGGCGCGCTGATGGCGGCACGCACAGGCACAGGTGTGGGAGTTGCCAATACCCAGGCGGGCTCCCCAGCCTGTGTCCACCCAGCTCCAGGGCTGGGCCAGGGGAGGCCCCAGGCTGCTGGAGGCGTCAGCTCCTGGGTGAGCTCAGGCACCCTGGGCCGGAGACCCAGCACCTTGATGACCTGGGTCAGGGCCATGAGGTCATGCAGGGCTTGGAGTGGCCTGAACACGGAGCCCAGAGGGCACGCTGGCCGAGCCCAGTCAGGGAGCGAGGGCCCCCCGGGTGCAGCCAGGTCCCAGGTCAGAGCGCTGAGTGCAGGCTGGAGGCCTCGGATGAGATAAGGCTCCCTGCTGCCCGCAAGGAGCTTCTGCCCCAGGACAGGGGCCGGGAGCCCCTCTCCCCTCCCCCATCACCCAGAGTCCCCAGCCGTCCCGGTGAGTCCAGCTCCAGGCCCTGGGCAGTGGCCCTTCCCCACCCAGCGTCCATGGCTGTGCGGCCACCAGCCCAACTGTCCAGCACGATGGCCTCCCCAGCTGGACCAATGCCAGCGGGTCTCCCCAGTGCCAAGGACCCTGACCGTGGCTGTTCCTGAGCTCAGGGACCAGCCAGCCAGGGCCTCCAGCCACCGAGGCCTGGACACCTGCTCTGTATTCGCTCCCGAGGGTCCTGGTGATTCAGCTCTGCCGAGAAAGCCCAGGTAGGCCGCAGGGCGGAGAGAGAGGACACACAGAGACCCCCACACGCGTCACCCAGACACCAGGGACCACGGGGAGCTCCGCTTGGACCACAGGTCAGGGCGGAGCTCCCAGAGTCACCAGCGCAGCCACCACCGGGACATGCGGGGTCAGCACGGCGGGCCCAGGTACACGCAGACCCAGGGAGAGGCGCACAGCCACACCGAGGACACGTCCACCCAGGTCCCAGTGGGCCCCCTGCGCTCCCCACACCCACACACCCTCGGGCCGTTTTGGGTCCTTGGCCCAGGCCACAGGAGTCAGAAGGTCTGGGCTGGCTAAGGACGGGGCCCCGGTGGGGAGAGGCAGCCCAAGGGGCCCTTGGAGCAGATCCCTGCGCCCAGCCCAGGCCCAACCTGAGGGGACGAAGTCACACCCAAAGCTGGGCACTGGCCACAGACGGCCACAAAAGGCTGCAGAGGGCCGGCGTGTCCTGGCCGCACCCTGAGGACCTCACCCTCCCCGGAGCCCCAGCCCAGGCCAGGTGGGCAGCCTGTCCTGCTGGCCTCACCCCGACCCTGTCCCATCCGCAGCCCTCAGAGGGGACCAGGGGCCACCCCTGCCCCAGCCAGCTCCTGCGGGGCGGAGCGGGGGGGAGGGAGGGGAGCCGGCAGCTGCTCCCGGACCTGAGAGAACTTCGAACTGCCCTGAGCCAGAGACCCACATTCTTGTCTGCACGGAAACTGGACAGCAGGCCGAGGGTGCCCAACCTGGACACACGTGCCCCCGGCACCCCAGGGCCGCCTCAGCCTCAGCGCCAGGTGGGGCGGTCAGGAGCAGCCCGGCTGCGGCCGGGGACCAGGGCTTGGGAAGCCAGGGCTGGAGTGCTCCCAGGAGGAAGCGCCGTCCCTCCCGGGAGCCCCCAGCACAGCAAGTCCCCAGGCCCGGCTGCAGGCAGAAGGGTCAGCCACAGGTTCTGGGAAGGGAGCCTAGAGGGGCCAACGGGGTCAGCCCAGCACCTACAGCTGCTTCAGAGCAGGGCTCGGGGTCAGGGCTCAAGCTGAGGCCGCCCAGCGCTCTGCTGGCCACCCCAAAGCCCAGCTCCAGAACCAGAGTCCAGGACAGGGAAAAGAGCCCCGTCCCCAGGCCCCCAACCCGGAACCCCCAGTGAGCCTGAGGGGCAAGAGCTCCTACAACCCAACCCAGGAGCCCCTGCTCCGACTGGCTGGGTGTGACTGTAAGGGCCCAGGGCCCAGGGAGCTTAACAAACACCCCAGTTTGGATCCGGCTCCAGGAGATGACAGGGCTGAGAGAAAATGATGCCGCTGGGTCCAGGGCGGGGCCTTTGGGGGCTTCACCCCACACTGGCCCCTTGTCCGCACTGGGAGGACAGCCTGCGTCTTTGAGGGCCACCTCAGCTCATGCCCCTGGGCCCGCCGATAGCAGCCACTGCCGCCCACCCCAGCCCCCCACTTCTTTGCTTCTGCTCTCCCAGCGCCGGGGCCCAGCTGGAGACAGCACATTCCAAGGGAATTAGAGCTAAGTGGTTAATGACCTCCCATTAGGGGCAGAGACCGGGAGGACGAAGAGACAGACCGGGAGGCGGTGGAGTCGGGCGCCGGGCGCGGGCCCTCCGGCCCTGGCCACCTGCCCGCAGAAGCCCCGGGCGGCCGGCTTGTCCGTCCTCTCCGTCTCTCTTCTCCTCATCTCCTGTCTCCCGTCTGTCGCCCAGCAGGGCCTGGCCCCGACCTCTGTCATCACAGCCCCTCGGCAGGTCTGGGTGAGGAGGTGAGCCCTGCCCCCTCCCGGGCCGGGCGGGGTGGGGGGACCGGCCGGTGTTGAAGGACAGTCAGGAGAGCCCCGGGGGTGGGGGGGATCTGGTCCCACCACTCACAGCCTCAGTGAGCCCCGTACACGGGTGGGAACACAGAGTGGTGCCTGCAGCCAAGCTGGGCTCCATACAGCAGTCCCAGGAGGCCTGGGCTCCACGGCCCACACAGGACCTCGGTGATGGGGGGGGTGGGGGGCGGGGCGGCCTGCAGCCTCCCCCGACCTCCCAACAGAGACCCCAGCGCGCCACTCACGCCTCCCCCTTGCAGGCGGCGGGAACATCCCTCTCAGACCAGGCCGGCGGCGCCATGAAGCCGAGAACCGCCCCCAGACCCGGGGCCCCTGATGCCACCCAGGGGGACCAGGGAGAGAGGTGGGGACGGGTCAGTGGCCAAGCCCGCCGCTGCATGGACTGGCGCCCTGCCGGCACCAGAGCTTTCCTGCCTCATTACCCAGCGGGCTGCAGGGAGGGTCTGGGGGAGCGGGTGATAACCCGCCCCACTCCCCACGCCAACCCGAGCTGGCAGATGGACGCCCGAGCCCCTGCCCTTCCCTGCTCAGCCTTGGAGACGGCTCTCCGGGCCCCCCTGCGGCGGAGCTGATCCCCCACCCCCAAGCCCCAGTCATGGGCGGAGGGGCCAGGTGCGGCCGCCCACCCAGGGCCCAGGTGCCAACCAGCGATGGTATCTTAGCAGCTCTGCAGAGACCCGGACGTCCACGACCGACCAATTTACATTCTTCCGTCTGAGTTTGAGTGGTGCGGGCAGGGGCCGAATCCACAGGACCCACAGGCAGGGCCTCAGCCCCCTGTCCAGGCCGCTCTGACCCTGTCGCCGGGGGGTGGGGGTGGGCAGCCGCCAAGGAGAAGGTGGCGAGAAGTAAGGTCCCTGGGGGAATGAGGACGCCCGGGCCGCGGGGACACCGTCCGCGTCTGGAGGGTATGAGGCTGGTGGCCAGCACACCTGTCTGCTCCCCACCACGCACTGTGCCACTCACCAGCCTCGAGGCCTCCCAGGCCCTGTGAGTGCCCACGGGCTGCTGCCCTCTGAGGCTGGACCGGCCCTGGGCGGGCCAAGTGGCGGCCTGAACAGACACCTGTCCTTGTCCTCAAGGTAGAGGTGGCCCCCGGCAGGCACAGGGGCCGTGGGGGACACGCCCCGGCTGCCAGGGTGCTCGGCCGGAAGCTCCACCTCCAGGGCCAAGCCCGCGCCTGCACCCATGGGTGTCCTGAGGCCGTTCCACGGCTGCTTCTGGCCCCGCCCTCCCCCACCCCTGCCCCTACAACGCCGCAGCGACCAGGCGACAGGAAGGGCTGGGGGCTCTTTATTGCTGTGACCCCAGGTTCACCAGAGGGCAGCGGGGTGAGGGTGGCGGCATCTCCCCCGCGGCCCGTCGGCCCCTCACGTGCCCAGGAGCAGGCCGGAGAAGCTGGAGCCGCTCTGGACGGTGAGGGCCGCGCCGGAGCCGTTGTCCACGAAGACGGAGGTGTACTGTCCCGCCTGCAGACACCCACCGTGGACGTCACCACCCACAGGGCCCGGCTGCCGGCCAGGCGGCACCAGCCCACGCAGTGCCCGGGCCGAAGCCTGGAGGCCCAGGACTGCCCCCCGCCCCCCGCTGCCCCACCGGCCCCCGGCCTCACCTGCAGCTGCAGCAGCCCCTGCACGTGCACCGTGAAGACCCTGCCGCCGCTCTCCAGGCTGGAGATGGCCTCCAGGGACCTGGACGCGGGGCCGCAGGGGTGAGGGCACAGTGGCCGTGGGGTGGGCCCCTGGGCGCCCCCCCGCCGCCGGTGCCCAGAGACTCGCGTGCTCCCGCCCCGGTGCTCACCGCGGTCCTCTGTGTTCAAGGCAGCCCCCTTGTGTGGGCAAGATGGCCCCTGTGCCCCTCAGGACGCCCCCACGACCCCCAGGAGGGCGCACTCACGTGTGGCGATGGCACAGGGACTCGATGCAGACCAGCACACGCACTGTGTCCCGGGCCCTCAGCCGGGCCCTGCCCTGCAGCTCCCTGGGGTCTGCGGAGACAGGCCAGGTCTGCAGCGCCTTCAGGGAGGACGGAGCAGGGGGGGCAGGGGCTGGGGGGCTTCGGGGCACACTGCGGGTTGGGGAGGGTGGGCGTGAGGACCCATCCAGCCCCCAGGGGAGTCAGGGTGGGAGCAGGAGGTGCCTCTGCAATGGGACCCGGGCCTGGGGCCTGTAACGTCGGGGGCCACCCGGAAGGCCAGCCCCCACCCCCCCCAACATGCACCCTGGCCTGGCCCCGCTCACCCACGTGCAGGCTGGCGAAGAATTGGAAGATGGCGGTCACCGGGGCCGTGAACCGACCGGAGGGCAGGCTCAGGCCAGACCCCCGTAGGAAGGCGCCCTGGGCGGCGGGCTGAAGGGACAGCAGGGGGACGCAGGCTACAGGCTCTGGACCCTCACCTCCCACACCCAGCCTGGGGGAGGCGCCTGAGACCAACAGCCCCCAACCCAAAGAGGCCCCAGGTGGGCAGGACAGAGGGGTGACCCGTGCGTCTGCACCCACCCAGGCCTCTGGGCACAGATCGGGGCCCCAAGAACCTCCACAGGGGAGGGTGTGCCTGTCCCTGGCCACCTCGGACCCCTCCCCGAGCCTCGGCGGGGCGTGTGCGGGTCCAGGGTCGCCCGGCGGTAGCTGTGGGCCTGCTCGCCTGTGGGGCCCGCCCAGCGTGCTGCCCCCCAGCTGGCGTGCTGGGGCCTGAGCGCCCGCAGTGGATGCCCCCAGGCCGCCCCCCACGCCCGCTCACGGCCTGGAAGCCCTGCAGCTCCACCAGCGTCCTCTTCTCCACCAGCACCGGGCCCTTCAGCCGACAGTGGAAGGCCTCGGACACCAGCCACCTCTCCGTCTCCTCGGGCAGCAGGGGGCCCAGCAGCGCCGAGGACCGACGCTTGGTAGCCTCTGCGGGGACGGGGTGGAGGGGCGGCTCGGCTCAGCTTGGGGTACCCCCAGGGTGACCTCCTGAGCCTCGCGAGAAGAGTGGGCGGAGGGGGGCCTACCCTTCAGCATCCCCTGAAACTCCCGAAGCACAGCTTCCTGGGTGACTTCCGCACCGGGGGGTCCTGGGGGGCCGGGGGGCCCGGGAGGCCCTGGGGGGCCAGAGAGGCCTCGCTGGGGGGAAGCAGGAGAAAATGAGGATCGTGGTGGGACCCACAGCCATCCCCATCCTGCGCTTAGACCCCGGGGCTCACCGACTTCTTGTCCTGGCCTCGGCACCGTTTCTTTGAGGCCCCGTCATTGGGGCGCCGGACAAAGTTCAGCCATGTCATGTGGGCATCTGTGATTTCAGGCCCTGAGGCCTCAGGCAGCTGAAGGGTCAGAGGACAGGGCTAGAGTGCTGACCACCGGCCCCGCTGGGCCCTGCCCCACTGCCCCCGGGGGAGAACAGGGAACTGTGGGGCCCTGGGCAGACACAAGGAAGATGGCAACGGGGCACCGCAGGCCACCCCCGGGACTCAGGCCAGGGCCCGACGTCCAGGAGCCTCGGGTCTGCTGCTGTGTTGCCGCAACCGTGGCCCCCTCCTGCTGCTCCCAAGCAGATGGGCACACCCGTGTGCACACGGGGCCGGGCCCCACGTGTCCTGACAGGGGCCCAGCCCCGGCTCAGGCAGGCAGTGGTGGGCAGGAGTGAGTTCTCCAGAGCCCTGTGAGGCTGGGGGCAGTGGGCAAGGTCCCGCTCTGTGCTGGGCATCGGGTGTGCCAGCTGGCAGCCCAGGATCGGACCCTGCAAGCCCCCCTCCTACGCCCAGTTTCTGCAGCAGGGCCGCGGGAGAGGCAGGGGCACGCCCAGCCCCAAGGTCAGAGAACGAGACAGCGTGCCAGGGGAGGGGCGTGTGCCGGGGGCTTGGTCCCTCTCTGCGTCCGGGTCTGTGTGCCAGCCTCACACAGAGGTCCCTGAAGTGGCCAGGAGCGCAGCAGACTCTGGTCTGGCAGGAGAGAGCCACTGCCACGAGGCCAGTGGAGCCCTGGCTACTCCCGGCGAGCCGTCCAGGCAGGCAAGAAGAGGGGTCCTGGCCAAGGTCCAGGCCAGCGGTCAGCCCCCAGCGCCAAACACGACGAAGGCCCAGGCTCCCAGGGCAGGCCTTTACCCTGGGGAGCTGGGAGGGGCCCGCCAGGGAAGGGAGAGGAGCCAGGAACTTCCGAACGTTCCAGGTCCTCACTTCTGCTATCCGCCTGTTCCTCTGGCCGCCACAGACCCAAGCCATGTTGGAGGACCCGGCGGGGGGGGGGGGGGGGGCCGGTGGGGGAGGAGCCCAGCCCCAGCAGGAAGAGCAGGGCTCCTGACGCCTGGGGAGGGCCGTCTTGTGGCAGGGGTGGCATGGCCAGGGACACCCCCTTATCTGCCCCCAGACTGCCCTGCCTTGGCTCTGGAGGGGCAGGCCGGGCAGGGCAGGAACTGTCCCCAAGGACCCCTCCCCCAGGAGCCTGGCTCAAGAGCTTGCGTGCCTGCCCCAGAGCCTGCTGGCAGCCCACTCCCCTGGCAGCAGGGCCCGAGGAGGACTCACTCTCCTCAGCCTACCCAGCTGGAAAACAGCGCCTCCGGCTCCAATGGGGCCGCGTGGGCCGAGAGCAGCCGGGATGGCCGCCACGGAGACGCCCTCGGGAGGCGGGAGGCCGGGATCAAAGGCTCGAGGGCTGGCAGGGGGCCTGGCCCAGCAACTGCCGCTTCACTCCAGCGGCCACCAGGCCTGCGCTGCTGGGGTCAGCTGTAAGATCCCCTCGGGGAGCCCCAGCCCAAGAGGGTGGAACCCTAGGGCTGAGGCAGGTACAAGAAACTCCTCTCAGAGGGCCGGGGGCAGGCTGGGCCGGGGGCCTCCCAGGCCTGGCGCACGTCCCATGCCAGAGGCCGTAGGGGGTGCTGGCTGCCCAGCAGCGGGTCAGGCAAGGGCTAGCCTTGGCCTCACCGGCGGCGGGAGTTGGGGCACCCGGGTTGCAGCAGGGGCTCTTAACTGGCTGCCCGAAGCACCTCCCCAATTTGCAGTCACACCGAATGGCAGCAGGTTGCTCAGGGCATGATGGTCCCTGGGGCTTCAAAGGGTTCAATGTAGCCCACCGGGAAGCCCCTCCACGCCCCCACCCCTCCCCAGGCCCAGAGAGGGTCCTCGAGGCCGGCCCGATCCACACTGCTGTGGCTCCTGCCCAAAGCCCCACCCCACCCAGACGGGGAGGGGAGGCCTGGAGAGTCCAGCGGGCAGAGCCTGCAGGTGGGAGGATGGCGCCCACGTGCGCCCAGACCCTGCATACCTTGGGGAAGCCCAGTAGCCCCTCGCTGCTGGACGTGGTGGCGTTCGGGGCTGCGGGGTGCTGGCTGGGCTTCCGTGGCCTCTTGGGCTCCCGCCGGGCCCTCACGCCCCCGAGGAGCGTGAGCTGCGGCCAGAGGAGGGCTGCGGCGGCCGCCCAGACCCAGCGCATGTTGGCTGCCGGGTCCGGAGCCGGCAGCGGCTCAGTGATGTGAGCCCAGGCGCCCGAAGGCACTCAGAGCCCAGGCGCGGGGGCACAGCCCCGAGGGCTGCCCGGCCACCACTGGTGCATGTCTGCGCAGGATGAGCCGGGCTAACAAGTGAAGCGGGAGGACGCGCCCCTGTCCCCGCAGGTTCCCTCGTGAGCAGAGTGCCCTTGCCGCCGGCGCTGCCGCCAAATAAACCTTCCCCTCCTCCCCAGAGCTAGCGGACTCCAAGGGGGAGGGCTCACGGGCGCCCGGGGCGTGGATGGGGGCGGAACCCACACTGCTACTGCCCGAGGGGCGAGGCTGGGCCTCCACCCCAGCCCCTTCAGGGTGGGGCCCCGAAGCTGCGGGCGGGATGCACTCCATCACAGCCCCTCAGCCGCTTCCTATGACCCCTCTCCTCACCACCTCTCCCGGACCCTGATCCCTCTGGCCCCGCTCCCGGGAAGGGCAGGGTCTGGAAGCAGGACAGCCGACCCACCGGGCTCCCAGCCTATCCCAGCCTAGGTGACCTGGGGTGAGCGGGGCCAGCAGGGGAGACTGGTTGACCTCGGAGGAAAGGTGTGGCACATGGCTGCCCCAGAGCCCTTCTGCCCCCTCCTCTTCTTGGGGCACAGGGCCCACCCTTACTGAGGGGCTGCCCTCACCCAGCCAGGCCCCTTGGGCTCTGCAGTCCCCAGGCCTGTCCCCCCAGTGGCTGTGCGCAGCCAGATGAGCCAGCCGAGGAGAGCAAGTGACAGCGGGCAGGTCCCCAGGGGGAGCTGGGGCCCTTCCTCACCTCTGGGCTGCAGGCAGCAAGGCGGCTGTAGCCAGGTGGCACCCACAGGCTCCGGTGGGGGCCCGGGTGGAGGCTCGATGCCTAAGGCAGGACCCCCATGGCCAGCCACCCCTCCGCTGGTGCAGCCCAGGGCTACGGGCCGTCAGAGCTGTGGCTGGCCCTCAAGGACCTGCTGCCTGCAGCCCAGCCTTGAGGAAGGTGGCACGGCTCACTACCCTGGGGGGGCAGCACAGGAGACACTCCAGACCCTCCCCCACTGGCAGACGTCCAGCAGGAACAACGGGGAAGGAGACCCCGGCCCCAGGCCACATCTACAGTTGGCAGCTACAGGCAGAGCTGCCCCAGAGACAAGCTGGGTGGGACGACGTGAGGAGCGTCTGCCCGAGGACACCCAGCCCCTCCCTCCTGGCTCAGGTGGAGGTGGTCACCTCCCAGGACAGCAGCGGCCGGCCCCGGTGACTCCTGAACTCAATGTGGGGGATCGAGTGTCCGGCTGGTAAGCCCGGGTCTCGAGGAGGTCATGCTGCAGAAGCCCCCTCTGCGCCATCCCCGCTGGGACCCTCCACGTGACCTGCGGCCAAGAGCCGGCCAAGGGGCTGCCAGACGGACCCCTCCTCTCCCAGGCTGGGCACCTGTGTCCTGCTGGCCTGGGCCATGTGGACACGGCAGCCGCGCCAGGCTCCGGCACCAGCCCGTGGGTCCTGTGGGTCCCAGCTCCCCCAGTGACGCTGGACCAAAGGGAGCCTGCTCGAGGCATCCACGCCTCCCAGCCACAGCCACCTACTGCCCGCGGGGAGGCTCAGGTCAGCTGCCCGCGACCCGACCATGGACACAGCGCCTCCACAGGGGAGGACGGGACCTCGGAGCCCCGGCACAGCCCTCAGCAGGCCGCCTGCCCACCGCCCGGGGGGAGCCGCACCAGCCCCTCAGACCGAGACCTGCGAGCTGCGTCTGCCAGGTGACACCCCAAACCCGGGCCTGGGAGAACCTTCTGAGGGAGAGACACAGGCCCGACAGGACAAGGTCATCTTTTATTTGGGGGTCACATCAGACAGCAAGCCGCCACGGGCGCCAGTGGGAGCCTCTGTACAGCACAGATCTGCTCCCACCACTGACTGGTTTTTAAAAGTTGAGATTTCACACACAGAAAAGAAAAAACACGTGTCAAGTAATTTCTAATTCCCAAACGTTCCGCCTCCGAAGAACCTCAGGAAACGCGGCGCGTCTGGAACGGGCACCAACCTCCACAGACGCACCCTCGGGCCGGCAGTGGACGGAGGGAGGTCTGGCAAAGCCGCACCCATCGGGGCCCGGGCCCAGCAGCACAGCACCACCCCGCCACCGGGGTCCACCGTGGGTCACGGGACACCCAGCTGCCCACAGGCTACCCAGTACTGGGCAGAGAGGGACCTGTGGTATACAGACCCCAAGAGCACAAAATTTAGGAACAAAGACAAAATGAAAGACTCTTTTTCACAAGAGTGGGTTGAATACACACAAGCGGTAAATCAAAGAGCAATTTTAAATAAGTTGATCAAAGAACAAAGAACGTCAAAGATGCACCAACACCGGGCTGCACGCGGCTTCCCTGCCGGCCTCTGGAGTGAGGTCACAGGGTGTCGTGCGGTGGCGCCCGGACACGGCGCCTTCCAAACACCGTGCAGGGACGTCATTAGCAGAGACGAGAACAGGGAAACGTCGGCGATTCAGGAGGCGCAGGCCCCAGGTCTGAGACGGCGCCCACCGGCGCTGCCCCTGAACCCGGGTGTCCTTCCCAGGCGGCCAGCCTCTAAGAACCGGCCACGGATCCGCTGTGAAAGGGAACGCGTGAGCCTGTCTCCAGGGCAAACCAAAGAGCTGGACCACGTGTGTGGGAAGCCCCACGTGCGCAGAGCCCGCCCGGCGGGTGGGACCCCGGCGCCCGCTGGGAGGTCTCCTCCTTCCATTAGCGCAGCCAGTGGGAGCCCGCAGGAAGCCATGGGGGTGAGAAAGCCGGCAGCGCGACCGCGCAGGACGCACAGCTCAGCCCCGGTGACAGCCTGTGGTCAGAAAGGAAGCAGATTCTCAACTTCAGCAAAACAGAGCACACGTGCTTTTTCCCAGGAGGAACCTGCTTCGTTCTAAGTGAACACAAATGCCGAAGCCCAATCCCCTGACCCACCCATGGCCGTCCCCGGCCAGCGGGCCCCGGGCCACCCTGCCGGGCCCCCGGCACTGCCTGCCGACTCAGAGCTCCACACTAAGAACGCACGCAGAGTGTTGGATAGGCATCGAGTTTTATATTTTTAAGTGACCAAATCTAATAAAATGAAAAACAGGTTACTAAAATAGGTCCAAAAGACAATACAGGAGATAAGCTATAAAACCAAAGCGTGAGGCCCTCTCGTGGACATGCAGCCTCACAGCCCCCGACGGACGCCAGGGCAGAATGGGGGCTGGGAGTCTCGCGTCTCCTCCAAATCCAACTACACACTTTGGTTTTTGTTTTCTTTTTGAAGGTTTTTAAAAAGCTAACCCCAGGAGTCAGGCAGGCCCGCCCGGTGCTCGGCGGCACGTCCAGCCAGCCCACGTCGAGCTCGGGCCCAGCGTCCCTCGTTTCCGACCACCTCTGCTGGTCGTGGCGGCGGCTCACTCCTGTGCTATGCTTCTCAGCACGTACTTGACCGTGTAGGCGAAGGCCGCAAACCCAACTATAACAAACAAGTTCGCCAGGGCACCGCCCAGGAGTCCGTGGTGCCGGTTGGCCTGCTGGAGCCCCGCAAGGTGCGGCCCAGCCCCCGGCGCGTGCCCGTTGAGGAGCGGAAGCCCGTGCTGGCCGTGGTGCGTCTCCCCGTCTGGAACCACGTCTGGTAAGGGGAGAGCCTGGGGTCTGCTACTGAGTTCGTCTTGTGCTCTCTGTTTCTGCTTAATTTCCTAAGACAAAAACAGCAAGAAACAAGGGTTGGTTGAAACAAGCCAGCTCCTTCAGGGCCAGGGAGGGGACCGCGGTCTACCACAGAGACCCTGCAGGGTCGGCGGGCAATGGCTGCACACGTTTCGTCCTGACAACTGCCCTCGGAGGCAGTGCCACCGCTAATCCTGTTTAACAGACGTGGAGGCCACGTGACTTGCCCAAACCGCCAAGCCTACGCCTCACGAGCTAGGACTGAGCCGGGTCTGAGCTACCCTGAGCCACCAGGGCCCCGACCTCCGTGCGGCTCAGCCTCCGGTTCACGGCCAGGTTCTCTGCTCCGGCACCACGACCAGCAAGCATCCCTGCCCCTCACCCCCGGCCCGCCCAGGACCTCGCCAGGCCCAGCGGCCTTCCCCTGACCTCTCCCCGTCTCCGACCCACCATCCAGCCCCCAGGCCCCGGAGGAGAGGGTCAGGTCTTTGCACCTAAACACGTCGCCCCCACTCCCGGTCTGCAACACAGGGACACACAGGAGCACACGTTCTCTGTGGAAAGTATCGAATCCAAGTGTCCCTGACGTGGGGAAAGCAAAACTAATGGCCAACTTTCACTTTCTTACCTCCACGACTTCCGGAAACAATTCACAAAACACTTTGTCTTTTAAATTAAACACTAAGCTTTGTGCAGCCAGTTGTCTTTTCTAGGAAGAAAAAAGGAGAAATATCAGCCCGAAGGCTAATTTCAATTCTTCCACATTCTAACAAGAGACGGACTGACAGGCGAGGGCTGCGGTCTTCACGCTGTGGAAAGGACTCCACAAGCGTGCTCCTCGTGACAAGCTGACGTGCGGTCTCCGAAGGCTGTTACCTTCCTGCGGCATCCGCTGATGATGCCAGACCTGACCCCTGCTTGACACGGGAGAGACATGAAAGCCCGGTAACAAGGAGTCGCCGTCCCGACTGCGTGCAGCAGCTGTGGAGACCGACCGCACTGCCCCCCTCCCGCCCCCCGCTCACTGTGAAGTCCGACGTCTCAATGCTGCCCAGGGTGGGGCCCTTCTCCACCATGAAGCTCAGCAGCCCCGTCAGGATGGTGGAGACGGACCAGGCCGGGTTCCACGTGTCTGGGTGGAAATCCGTGATGGAGAGACACAGCCTGAAGAAAGGGACCCAGTCAACGGGGTGCACACCCCTCAGCACCCCAGTCCCACTTCAGAAGCACCCGGACGCCTTACCTCGTGTTGCACTTAAATCTTCCATTGGGAGTTATCATATAAATACTAGGAGGTTTAAAAGGAAATTCTCTGGGAAAAATTAGTTTTCCATGATAATAGCCACCTGTATCAGAACAGAGAAGGAGCCTTGTCATCGTTCAGAGCGCGACAGGCCCGCACCCTCACCGCCCTCGGGGTCCCGGCCCGGCACGCCCCCACCCCGCTAGGTCTCCCCACCCCCTACCCACCAGCCGACCATCCCTGGAACTCACACACCTCACTGGGGCTCACGCCCACCAACCTGGGGGGGCCCTTAACCCCCATGCCGACTACACGCCCCTCCTCCACCCTCGCGCGCCCCCTCCCCGAGAGCAGAGCATCAGGACAGAGCCTGCACAGGCTGCTCGCTGGCCCACGTCCACCCCGCGAGTGGCAGCTCTTCCGGTCCCCTCACTCCTGCACCACCTGCCTCTCCTCCCCCAGACCACACCCAGCAGCAGGCGAACGCGCCGTCATTTCCCCCCCTTAAGAACAAGTAAACAACGAAACTCTGCCCCCCCCCCCCCGCTCCCCTCCAAGCCCTGCCAGATGCTCCCTCTCCTTTATGTAAAACTCCTGGCCTTGAAGTCACGACATGCCCGCGGGGCCACGTGACCCCATCTCAGGCCTCACTACCATTCCTCAAGGCCCCACCCGAGCCCGGCTCCTTCCGGTGTCCCCACCCCACCCCCGTCACTGTCACTCCTGCTCCGTCACTGTCACTCCTGCTCCGGAACGCGCCGCGCCCCGGCCACACCATCCCGTCCACACGACACCGCGAGTCTCAGAACCAGGCACGGTGACTCCCCCGGTTTTATGATTTTAAAAAACTATTTTAGCTATTCTAGGTCCTTCGCCTTCCCGTGTAAGTTTTAGAACCAGTTTTTGAATAAGCCTGTACTCACCTACAAAAACCTCTGTCAGGGTTTTAATGGGACGCTGTAAAACCTCTAGACACAGATCAACACTCGTGGACTACCGGGAAGCCCGCCTGAACTGCGAAACTAGTGTCGCAGTTTCGGCACCGGCAGAGCCCAGCGCAAGGACCGGGTCAGCGGGCAACCGACACGGAGCCAGACTGACGTGGACACGGGAGGGAAGGGTCAGAACATCCAGAAGTCAGAGGAGCAAATGAGGAGGGAGCCAGAGTCCACACAGGCCCAGACCCTGAGGCCTGAGAGCCAGCTGCCAGATGCGGCAATTCTGAGGGTCCCTCCGAGACCCTGATGGGAACAGGGTCGGCAGAGGATGGCACTGCAGCCAGCAGAGCCCTGAGCTGAGGAGGGGACAGGCACCAGGAGAGGACACAACAGCAGGTGCTGAGGGGAAAAGGGGAGCAGGGCAGTGGGGGGGGCGGGGCGCAGCGGAGGAGGGGGAGGGCAGCAGAAAAAGCTTTGGTCTCCGAAGGAAACCTTGACAAGGAGGATGACGATTTTCCCAGCCTGACGACCGGGAACAGCAGGGACACAGAGGAGAACAGATGGGGCAAATGAAAGCAAGAGTGACAGGGTTGGGTCTGGAAAAGGAGAGCCTTTCATCCAGGTCAGAGGGGCTGGGTGGACGGGGGTCTCCTGCAGCCCCAGCCACCACACCGCTCGCTCGGGGCTGCCCTCTCCTCTCCCTGCCACCTCTACCCTGCCCAGGTGTCAGCCTCACTTACGCCACCAACAGTGCTGGCTGGTCCTGGGGGCGGTGTGTGTGTGGGGCTCTCGTCACACAATTAGTAAGCAAGTGTTCACTACTGTATGGAAAACACTAAAACCACAAAGAATAAGAAAACTTTAAAACCAGGCATAATCCTACTTGCGAGAGAACACTGCTCATTCTCGGTACCTATCCAAGTTCGCTAAAAACGTATTGTGCGTCTCTTAAGTGTTTTAACACGAGCTGTGCAAGCTGTTCTGCAGCCTGTCTTCCGCCCTTTCTCCTGGAACCCCACACAAGGCCATCGCCGAGCCGTTACCCTGTGGTCATGACACGCCCACCCTATAGATACGCTTCTGCACACTGTTTCCCTAGGGCAGGTCATCCCCCAACAGGGATTCCTGGGCCACAAGAGTCCCACGAGGCTAGTGACTTGTCTGCCCAACTACCCACAACACTCCTGGGCATCCAGAGCACCCACGCTTCCTCCCCAGCAGCACGGGTCCTCCAGTGGAATCGAACGCACAAGCCCACAGTAGGAAGACACAAGTGCGCTGCTCCGGCCACCCAAAATCAGGAGCCAGGGACTAGAGTGCCCACCTGGCCACGGCTCTGCCCCAGGCTCCACCACCCAGAGGCTGGCGCCAGGCTCCCCTCGGGCCCCTGGAGACTCACTGACAGGCAGCTCCGAGGTCTGTCTGCAAACACCAGAGGATGCTGGGTGGCATCGCCTGACCACGGCAGGCCCTGCGGCCCCTACACCTCAGGGCCCTACCCGCACAGGGGGCCGCCCCTCAGCTCACAGGACTCAGCACAGAGTGAGCGCTCAGGAAATGCCCTTTCTTTCCTTCAACAATACACATGTTGGTCTTACTTTTTCCCCGTCTGTTCTCCCAGCTCTGATCCCATTGACGTCAGAGGCTGGGTAAATTCGATACTCACAGCAGCCCCTGAAGACGGAGGCGCATGGGCAAAACCAAACTGAGCAAACCCCTCTAGGACTTGCAGGAAACCAGAAGGGGCTCCACATGCGTGCGGTCTACCTCACGCACATCCAAACCAGAAACAGTGTTATTTACAAATAGAAAGTGTTTCTCAGGCAATGGCAGTTCTGAACACAGACACTTGTTCCTCTAACTCGGGGCAAAGACTTACCTTCGTAGGGAGTCATCTCAGGGCCTCGGACCACATAGTGCCTGAGGGAGGGAAGAAAATGAGTTGGCTTTGGGGACGGCAAATTCTCCAAAATCTGAGTCACTCCAAGGCCGGGGTTTTTAGCACCCACCCGAAACTAGACGTTCATAGACGTTCAG